>NC_142064.1:171965161-172274494 GCF_059756535.1 Pantherophis guttatus
ATAAATAAAAATAAACTTGATTGTCGTATGTGTATATACAGTATACACATACAACGAAATTTACTTGACACCCAAAGACCAGGTCCCACACACATAATCCCCAAACACACTCCCACCCACCACAATTCCCCACCCCTAAACCACCCAATATAATAGTGCCTACAGAATTTTATATAACATGCAAAGTTTCCAGAATATTTTTCAGAATCTAATTTTAAGTGTTACTGTAGGGGGCTTTTTTGGAGATAAAAAGATATAGGAACGCAGCTTAAAAAATCTGCATAGATCACATGAATGTACTTAACTATTATTTCAAAAGGACATATACAGAATGTTCATTACCATTTTCCCAGCATGGACTTGAGGGCATCATAAAGCAATTTGAGATATATTTTTGTATCAGAATAATATCCACATTAGGGACTGAGGAAAATATATGGCAAATAATCTTTTTAGACTCACAGCTGCTCTATAAGAATAATGGTGTTAGTTGAGAGATAATGATTTATTGACCAAAAATCATTCAGAGGGAATCCAGGTTACTCACATAGTAATATTTAGCTGTCTTATTAAACATCAATATATTTCATACTATGTTATTTCAGAAATTAGAGAAAATAAATAATTAGAAGTGATTTTTTAAAATGAATATCTCCCTTCATTTAATTGGGCATCCACAGCATTGCACTATGGATTCAGGCATTTGTAGCTACAGAGGGCTCCTAAAGACTTGTGTGCAGCCTGTAGAACCCTCCAATAACTGTGTATTCAATCACTTCCAATTCTTTATAACCTGAAGGATATCATTTTGCCAGGATTATCTCTCAGTAACTACTTCCCTGAGTTTTTATAAACTTATACTTATCTCTTCAATGACAGTATTGAATCGCTTTTGATTTTTCTAGGCTTCATAATCTCGTACCTATAATAGCTGAACTTTAGCTTCCTTATTAGTACTTCAGTAAGCAGCCTGTTTTTACTTATTTAATGCTTGAATGATTCTGTTTTTGTAAGGGAGCATATACATTTAATAAATAAATAAATTCCAAATGAGGTTCTCAGCACCGCAATCCAAAAGCATAAATTTCTCCCCAAAGTTTACCAAGTTATAATTTTAAATATGGCATAAGAGGGCAATTGTTAAATATACTGTGGAAGCCAATTAATTCTATTTCATTTTAATTCAATGTAAATAAAATGAAAGTAAATTATTCTCTCCCATCTTATTACTCTGTAGAACACAACTCTCAGCATGGCATTCAAAAGCCAGGTTCAGTTCAGAAAAGTTGCACTCTTTTCTGTTTTTCTATTTACCACAAAGATTTCATTCTCAATTCTACCAAAGCACAAAAATCAGCAATGTATATTGTTATAAACAAAAACAGAACAATACAGTACCACAGCAATACAGTACCACAGCAGTGAAATTAATGATGATGATTATCCTCCTTAAATCAAAGACATACTTGATTTTGATGGTTTTAAACCTTTGAAAAGCACAGAAATAGTCCGGGCCAAATATACCAGTACATCCAGAGGCTATTATAGACAAGATCTGCCTCCTGGATCATACCTTGCAAACCTCTTGTAAAAGAGTCCACCAGTAAGCTGTCCCTCTATGTTCAGATGGACGAACAAAATGGCAAACAAGTACCTGATACAATTAAATGCATATATTCCTGATTTCATGTGGCTACAGCTAGGAGAATGCATAAATAACAGAATAACCAATAATAATATATGGGAATATAAGGAGATACTAACAGTTGCAGTATACTTGCCAATGAGCTCTATGAATCACCATTTTTCTCTGCAAAACACTAGTTTTTCTTATCACTTACACATATGTGTAATTGAACCTGAGCTTGTGTAACAGAACACACAGTAATACCACAACTTCTTGATGAGATCTGTAAGATATCCTTGGGGCAATCATTCATAGCCAAGCCCAAATATTCAGTCAATGAAAATGGGCAAATCTACGCATTAATTTTACAACAGAGTAGGGTTTTAACAATGCTCTCATTTCATGGCAGACCGTGGTATTTTTCAGTACTTTGAAAGATAGAAACATTGTAACATCATGTTAAGAAGGATGACTTGAAAGGAAGCCCTAATGCTGTTAGCCAGGGGTGTCAAACTCGCATCGTCAAGTTGTTGTCACGTATCACAACTTTTTCCCCTTCGCCAAAATGGAGGTAGGTGTGGCCAGCACGTGACTCATCTAGCCCATGGGCAGCAAGTTTGACACCCCTGCTGTTAACTGAATCAGGGTAAATAGCCAATGGACTGCAGTCTTAAAAGGTGTCTTTTATCCTACATCGGAAGTAGGCAATTTGTGGTCTGTACACACAGCCATTTATAAAATCCCATAATGTGCATAACCAATATTTAGTAGCAAAATAGCTATTTTTGGCAATGTAAAATAGTTGGTCTCTTGTCATATTTGTATATCAGCTGAATATGTTTTCTAAAAAAGTGAAAAATAGACCTTGTCCATTAAGGAGATATCATCATCCAGCATACTACAACCTGGCAAAGAAAATTAAATGCATCCTGTAGCACAAAATGTAGCCCATCTGCATCTTCATTAATACATACAAGTATGGTCATTCTTCATGCAGTGGTTCTTTTATAAAATTAGTTATTATGTTGGCTAACCATACTTCTAATACAACTATGTTTTAATAGTTAATTATGCAGAGAGTGTTTTTGTCATGTTATCTTTTCAGAATCATGGTGGGTGGTACGGTACTATACCAGTGTTGCTACAAGAGAGAAAGAGATGACATTTAAAAGGGAACTGTATGTGATCCCAGTGATTTTTACTTGAACAAAAAAAAAAAAAACCCATTTAAAGCATGCTCCACAATTCAACTAATTTAGATTGCAATTCTGTTGTTCTTGGTGGGAGTGTCTTACTTAGTAATAGCTTAATAATGCATTCTGTTCAACAACAGGTGCTTACATGCTGTCTTATGGGCTACTTAATGATAGGCTTGGTATTTAAAAACAAAATACAGTAGAATTTATCACATTATGTAAAGACAACAATTCTGGATCATAGAGAGCGGTTGCTTTGCCTGTGATCACAGCTAGTATGATTTTCATGAAAGATTTTGTACAGAAGTCCATGAGAGATTACCAGCCACTTAAAAAGGGTGATAATGACTAAGTATTGTATGAAATTCATAACTGATGAGCTATTTCTCAATTTAAAAATGTATTTCTGGTCATAAGGCTCAGGTATGGGCATGCTATTTTAAATGGGAAAAAAATTCTGCTAGTTACAGCATGAGTCAAACATCTACTGGCTCCTCATTTGTTATTACAAACAATTACAGATGCAAATTGTCTCAGACTTGATATAACTGGTGAGTGTGCAGAATTCTGGAATGTGAGCAGTTCATCATATGTTAATGTAACCATGGCTAATACCTTATTGGTCTAGAGAACTGAATACTGGTAGTCCTTGACTTACGGCCACAATTGGGCTCAAAAATTCTGTTAAGTGAGACATTAGTTAAGTGAGTTTTGTCCCATTTTATGACCACAGTTAAGTGAATCAGTACAGTTGATAAGTTAGTAACCCAGCTGTTAAGTGAATCTGGCTTCCCCATTGACTTTGCTTGTCAGTGAGTTCTATTTATACCTCAAGGACTTTAGGTGATGCCAAACTATGTTGTATTTTTAAGGTGTCTTAGTAATACTCTGTTATTTCAAGTTGTGTTTACTGATCTCCTTTATCCCCAGAGAAAATGTCCCTTTCAAAGAGTAGGTCTGAATCTGACCAACAGAATGTGTCTATATGGGTACTAGGATACTAAAAACAATGCTGTGGACAGAAGTCTTATTAGAATTCCTGATTTGCAAAGGACTCTTATGACTCAGAGGATCCAGCACTTTCTGCAAACATAAATATTTGTTCAGGTTCAAGAAACCTGAGGCTATAAACTAAGGGAGAAGATTTTAGTGCTATACTACTTAAATACAATCTGAAATATTAACCCAGGAGAGTTTATACTGACTAATTTTTTTCTTCCGTTCAATTGTGTCCAATTTTTGGAGACTGCCTGGCCAATTTTTTGCAGTTTTCTTGGCAAGGTTTTTTTTAAAAGTGATTTGGCACTGCCTCCAGCCTAGGATTGAGAGAAAGTGACTGGCCCAAACTCACACAGCTGGCTTCACGCTCAAGGTGGAATTAGAATTTACAGCCTGATGCCTTAACCACTATACCAGATTGGGTTCTACTGATTACATACAAATCTTTTAAATAAATAAATAAGGTGGTATTGGGGGGGTGTTGCAAAGCTGTTAGTTCACCCCCATTCTACTACAGCATAAGAAAAAAGAAAACATGGAATATTGAAATATGTGTCCAGGAGATAAGCAACATCAGCTTTCATCAAATCCTAGCACAGCCCTTAGTGTTTTAGTGGCACCTCTTTGCAGTGTATTATTGTAATATAAATGTATTTATAGAAATTAGTCCCTTCCATTGGTATCATTAATACATACTAAGAACTATAATTAAATGCATCTTATGTACAGCAAGTTTAAATGTAAGAGAGCAAACACTTTAATCTGATACTATATTGTATTTCCAAAGATCCTGGAATATTTTTCTTTCCTCTAATAGAGTTTAGTTTACTTGCTTGGAGACATTTCAAAACAGAGAAATAGAACTGGATTTTTTAATTTAAAAATCTGATATTATTATATATTAAAAGATTTTGTGCAACATTTGCACTATTTCAACATAATACTTCACTCTTTCTCTTCAGGTATTGATTACAAAACAACAACAATACTTCTGGATGGCCGGCGAATAAAGTTGCAGCTCTGGTAACTACTTTGTTTGGATTATATTCTGTGTTGTGGAAACTATTTATATAAGAAACAATTGCACTTGGAGTATAAACTCACGTGAGTTATGTAAAAACTCAGTCGATAGCTCTCATCCTCACCAAAGTTAAGTATGGGCCACTTCTAGAAACTGATAGGATGCCTAAGGAGGGGTGGGAGTGTAATAAACCTTTACTTAATGGTAAGAGTATTTTGGCTACACTGAACTGTGGTCACAACAGGAGGACACTTTTATCCTAGCTAAATATTATTATAAATTGGATCAAATTATTTAGTCAGCTTAATGAGATATCAATTTTATTTGTTCCGAATATTTCCTAAACAAGCATGTGAGTGGGGCTTTATGCTGAGCATTAGACAGACCAAGGACAGGATCACCCAGAGGTCTTTCAGAGGATTGTCTTCAGTGCCACTCACCAATCTTTCATCCAACAGAAAAGCCCAGCATAAATTGGGCTGTCTCCTTTACTGACCTCCATTCTACCCCAACAAGAAGCCTTGCAAATGGGGCTGACAATTAATTAATGTAGTCCTGTAATGTAAGGAAGATGACGGTGGATTTCCCTGGCTTTGATTTCCATTGCACCCAGTATCACAAGAAAAGCAACTACCAATCATGCCCTTTAATGTGTAACGTGGTAAGGCAGGCTTGGATGACTGTTTAGAAAGATGGGTTTAATCCTGTGATCAATAGGTGGCAGGCATGGGTAAAGCATCTTCTGCACTAGTGATCTGTTTGATGGATTTTCTCTGATGATAAAGTGAAAGGGAGTGATTGACAGTGAGTGAGCTCTGTCCTCAACTAGGGCTTCACACAGATATACACAGAATAATCTATAATGTATGCATTGATCTGTATTCAAGTATCTTGTTTTCAGTTTTGGTAAATTGTTGAATATTAATAATAAATGTAAAATGATAAATGAAGACAAAGGCAAATTTGAGAAGTCATTAATATGCATTTGTAAATGAAGCAACTTAGTGAGACAACTATAATACTTTAGTCTTAGAATGGAAATGACTTTATTTTTAATCATATGCGGTATCATTTTCAGGGACACATCTGGACAAGGCAGATTCTGTACCATATTTCGTTCCTATTCCAGAGGTGCTCAGGTAAGCAGACTGATCTTTGAATTGTATCAGTGAGGCAGAGAGAAATGATAAGAATTACCAGGGGAAGCAAAGTGATAAATGTATTGTCCTATTTTTAAAATGTGTATGCATTTGTGCTGAATATAGGTAACTTTTTACAGAAAAGTTCAGATCTGTTCAACACTACTTCTTATAATGTCATCAAATATCATTACACAAGATTGTACAATGCATATTTAAACTTACCCATATGTCAAACTAATTTTAAATGGATTTCATTCACCCAGGGTGTGATACTAGTATATGATATAACAAATCGCTGGTCATTTGATGGCATTGATCGGTGGATAAAGGAGATAGATGAGGTAAGATATCGAATATAAATATAAATATGAATATAAATATTTACCTGAATGGAAAAGAGTTCTGAATTTAGGATACCACCTAAATTACAGTGATTTTAATTAAAATAAAATGTAGCAACCAGGTGTAAACTCAGTCATTGTAGCTTGTAAACAATGATTCATGGTTTTGTTTTGTAAACTTGGGCAGTTGTGTCAATAAAACATGCATTTTTAATTTTTTTGTATTTGGTTGTATGGATGGACAACTCTCTAAATTACTGTGGGTGGACAAGAATAGAAATTTAGTAAGTAGAAAACTAAGAATGCTTAGGACAGTGCTACAGTTCCTAGAAAGAGTCCTAGGGCTGTACAATGAAGCAGAATTTTCTTTTTACTTCTAGAAGTGGTCTGTCTTCAAAGATTTTTCCATACAGTGGCTTGAGGGTCAATCATTTTCATCAACCTTAAGTTCTTCCCCTTTCCTTCAAAGTTTCTGCTGATTTATGGATTACCCTTCCTCTCATCAGTGTTTCAAAAGTGGTGCTAGACTTCCTTTCAGGGAAGCAAGACATTCTTGGAACAGGTGATAATTGGATCTGGATTCTAAATGCTTCTATTTCTTCAACATTCAGGGAATAGGAAGTGGTAATTTCCTACCTGTTCTCTCTTGTGCAGCCCATTTCATTTTTCTACCCTTGATTGTAGCCTGGACTGTGTATTACATTAAGCCATGCTTAATTTTATCATGGTTTGATGAATAAATCACAAATTGGCCAGAATCATATTACACATGAAGGTATCAATCATGTTTTAAAATCAGACATTGTGTATATACAATATTTAAGATAACCCTAAACAACCACCTTATGATTTTGCATATTAGTGAACCCAGTCCACATACTATAGATAGGCAAAGTCAGAAAATGGAGCTGTCCTGAATAAATGATGTACGGTTAATCATTTTGATGAAGAAAATGGGTATAATTTTGAAATTAACATTGTTCTGTTTCTCTTTCTCAGCATGCTCCTGGTGTACCCAAAATCCTGGTTGGCAACCGCCTACATCTAGCCTTCAAAAGGCAAGTGTCTACTGAGCAGGCACAGGCTTATGCTGAAAGATTAGGCATGACATTCTTTGAAGTAAGCCCACTCTGTAATTTCAATATCACAGAGTCCTTTACAGAACTTGCAAGAATAGTGTTAATGAGACACGGAATGGACCGGCTGTGGAGGCCAAATAAGGGTAAGCAACAGAAATGTACTTACTTCTTTCCTATATATGCTAGTTATATATTTAGTCAGGATGAAAAAAAATTACAAAAAATATTTTGGTATACACTTGTGATTTAATGTCATAACCAGCACCTAGTAAATGTTTCCCATTTTAAGTTGAATAATCAGAAATTACCCTATGCATTTCCCAATTAAGATTGCTATACAGCAACTCCTGGTAAACCTGCTGAGTTCATCATGCCAGTAATTTTGCAGAAACACTACCAGAAGGGACTCCAAATCCCTCACGCCTGCCTCATCCTACTCCATGAAGATAAAAGGCAGACCAAAGACAAAGCCAACAGGAGCATCAGCAAACTAGGCTCAGCTTCATTTAAACTTCACCCTTTCTTTCAAAAGGAAAAGGCAAGGAAGATGTGGAACTGCAGAACTCTTAGCAGTTCCACTGCCACCTTCCTTTAATGAGGAAGGATGTGGTATAGATAAAAGTAGAAGCAAACCAGGTTTTCAGAAACGCAGTCATACTATTTTTATCATTTTAGCGTTGGGAGCTTTTTTAGGGGACTCTGGTCCAAAAACATCTGCAAGGTTATTTGTATCAAGGAAGGCAAGCCATAGTAATGGGAAGAATCGGTGCAGGATTAGGGTGGTACTTCAAGAATAGTGAAATCAATAAAGATAGGGCTGTTAAAACTTATACAAAGTTCTAGCTGTGTACTGCCACCATGTGGCTGTTAAGATCTTTCTAACATCTAATGTTGCTTGTTTTATGTTTCAGTCCTGAGTCTGCAAGATCTTTGTTGCCGTGCCATAGTTTCCTGCACGCCTGTGCATCTGGTTGACAAACTTCCACTCCCTGTTGCCTTAAGAAGCCATCTCAAGTCATTCTCCATGGCCAATGGCCTAAATGCTAGAATGATGCATGGTCGTTCTTATTCTCTCACCGCCAGCAACAATAACAAAAGGAACAGCCTGAAAAAAGCCAAAATCATCCGTCCGCTTCAGAGCCCTCCAAAGCCTTGTGTCAGAAATAGTTGTAAAATCTCCTAAGCTATCTTTGGAAATCTTTGCCCAGCATTGTAAACACAAGGACTAATTTAGTAGCTAAATCTATTGTATCAGGGGTGGGTTCTATTTATCTTTACTACCGGTTCGCAGCAGGAGCGCGCGGGAGCCGTTCTGCGCCCGCGCAGATCAACCATGATGATGATGTGGCGGGTGGGCGGAGCCTCCCACTGGTTTTACTACCGGTTCTATAGAACCGGACCGAACCAGGAGCAACCCACCACTGTATTGTATGTATGTATTGCTTTGCAGGAACAGGACAAAAGAAAAAATATTTTAGAACATTTGTTTTTAATAATGCTGCTTCCAGATATATGATGCACTCTGTGAAAACAGAGGAATGTGAAACTTTAATGTTGGATTTTATATATATCAATTTTTTGATGTGCATGAAATCTTTGTGTATTTTATAAAGGGAATAATTTATCACAGTACTGAGCTTTTGTGTCACTGAATCTCAAAAGTGACTAATTTTTAATTTTTAATATTGCTCAATTACTACATTTTATTTGCAATTAGAATGAAAGTCAATTGTAGATTCACCTAGTTTTAAACAACAATGTATTGTATACATTGTAAAAGATATAAGTAGTGACATTATTCTAGTATTGTTTCAGTAGAGCATCTGATTCTGGTTTTGTAGAGTTTATTGAGTGATTCTGAAGCACGACTTTTGAGCTACTAATGTAATATGCACAAGAAATTGTCTCATCCATGTATAAAACATTTGATAAAGTTTTTTGCTATGTTTCAGAATTAAATTGTGGATTATATGCTTATTTTTCTGGTAAATCTACATTTTTGTATTAGATATTCTAGTGATCGTTATATAGTGAAAAAGCCAAAGACATCAAGACATATTTGCTATAGCCTAAGAAAAAATGTAATTTGAAAAGCTGCTTTATCAGGAAAGGACACTATTATTTAAAAATAAAAATAAATCCTGCAAAGTATATGTGTGTTTTTCCAACTGAAATATTTTATCCTCCTTTCCCAGCTTTTGAATGCTTTCTCAAATCTCTATTCCTCTATCAAGACAGATGTTTATTATAATTTGTTTGCAATAAAGGCCAGTTTCCTTCCATTTTCAAGACAGATAATGTTTATTATTTGTTTGCAATAAAGGTCAGTTTCCTTTCATTTTAACGTAAGTGATCAGAAAGACTTGAAATAAATAGCCTGAATTATG
This sequence comes from Pantherophis guttatus, assembly GCF_059756535.1. Lineage (NCBI taxonomy): Eukaryota > Metazoa > Chordata > Lepidosauria > Squamata > Colubridae > Pantherophis > Pantherophis guttatus. The sequence goes on from NC_142064.1 coordinate 171,974,954, forward strand.
CCATAAAGCAAAATTTATTCATGTTTTTAAAATAACGGTGTTTTCAATCAGGCAATTTATATTGCTATTGGTGAACAAATGCAACTATCATGTTTTCTCTCTCTAATAAATTTTATGGTACAGTAAAATAGTGCTAAGAAAATATGACCTACAAATGACTTAGTTACAAATGAAATACAGTACATCTGAATAGCTTTGGGTGGTTTAGAAATGTATGAAAGGAAATGCAATGAAATTACTGCAGATAGGGATTTTTTTCCTGTTGATTTTTAATTTTAAATGGATTTGTTTTTCATATAATTTTGCTTCAATTTTCACTTTGATTTCCTTTGGGGTCTAATTATTTATAATATTATACTGTATAGCTGCAGTTGCTATTGTTGCTTAGTTTATAATATCTTTACTGGGGAGAGATTTCTCTAATCTATATGTGCTATATTTCAGTTTTCTGCCATCATTACCATTTTTCATAAACACAATGAATTCTTACATGACATATCGGTAGCAACTAGCATTCTTGTTCTTGTCACAGCAAAATTACCTCATTATATTAAATGTTTTTATCAGTTTTGATTCTCCTCAAGTCCTGCTGTGCTGCCTCATTGTAGTAGTGGTGGTGGAGAAAATAATCCATAGAGGGTTGAGTGAATGACAAGGGAAGTATACAGATTAATCCTTATGTTAAACCACTTCTTAGTTAACAGTTCAAAATTATGACTCAACTGAACAGAGCATTTAAAACCAGTCCATGAACTTGTATCTTGTACAGTCCTGTAGTCACATGATAGCAATCCAGGTGCTCATTTACCAGGCTTCTTATGACATTGCAACAAGTCATGATCAAGTGTTTTGTCATTTGCAACTTTCCTGTCAGCTTCCCATAAACAAAATCAATGGGAAGCTGACATAAATCACTTCTGGTTTTCCTCCCAAGGAGCCCCACTGTAGTGTACAAGATTACAGGGATTTTGTAGTGGCACAGTGGTTAGAGTGCAGTATCTTAAGACTGCTTGCTGCCAGGAGTTTGATCCTGAAGACACTCAAGGTTGACTCAACCTTCCACCCTTCTGAGGTCTGTAAAATGAGGACCCAGATTGTTTGGGGACATAAACTGACTTTGTAAACCACGTAGAGGTGGCTTTAAAGCACTATGAAGCGGCACATATGTTTTAAGTGCTATTGCTATTTCATAGCACCTGCCCACTGTTTCATACTACATATGCTTACCTGCACTCAGAAGTGCTTGTAGCCTCTAACTCCCAAGAATAAAAATTACACCTCTATAAATTTACCCAAACTAGCAAGAGATTGTCACTTACTAAGCTAGCAGAATTTCCAGCCAATATAAGCTAATGTAGCTTCTATTATTGCATTCTATTTATATTATTTATTTATTTATTCTATTTATCTTATTTAGCACACTCTCCCACCTAGCTCTCCTTTGAATGTGCTTGGGAAAGAGATCTGGGTGCGTTCAGTTGCATTAACTATGATAACATTAGGTAGTTTGGAGGGGATGGAGTAAAAAAAGAAAATCAAGCTAACCCCCTCAGTGTTAATCTATAAACAATTTTCCCACAAATTCTTGCCGCTTATACCGGATCTAAATAAGCATATTTTAATCCCACCGACCCACCCACCAAAAAATACCTGCTATTTTATCTAATTAAGAATCTCGTCTTTTCCTTCCCAAATCACCTCCGTTGATCGAGTCACAGAGCAGCCGCATTGAACTGGCAAGGGGTCTTACCGCCCACTCCTCGCTCTCCAAAGTCCTTACCTATTTGGTAAGGAGCGGGAGAAACAGAAAACCGATGTAAGGAAAGCGACAGTTCGCCTTACTACGACCTTGGGTTTTTCCCAGTTTAATTCTAAGTAGCTTTACTCAAAAGTAGGAACCGCCGCGAAAAGTAAAGCCCGCCGTCGACACCCGAAACGAGCGAGCGCTCGAATTCGAGCATGAATGAGCTCGGCGCTCAGCCGGGTGGGTTTCCTTGCTCGATGCGCTCTGCAATCAAGGCAGCGGCTGCAAATTGCCCGGAGACTACAGTTACTGTAGTACTGACTGTACTGATTTTGGGGAAGCCGCTGCTGCTCAACAGCTTTGCTATTCCTTCCAGCAAGCCAAGGAAAGCGGTTCGATGCGCTCTGCGCTCGGGGTGCTCCTGATCTAGTCCGGAAGGAATCGTGGCGCCGCCGCCGCCGCCGATCCTCGGCTGATGGTGTGAGCGACCCTCTTCCCAGGCCGCGGCCTTTCCCATCGTCCGGCGCCATGAACCTGCTCCCCGTTAATCCGCACGGGAACGGGTTGCTCTTCGCCGGCTTCAACCAGGATCACGGTAGGGATCCTCTCATGGGGCGGCGGGGGGCGGGGGCGGGGCGGGGGGGGGTAGGAAAGGGTGATCATCTGCTTGCCTGCCTTGCCCTCCCGCTGCCCCATTCAGACGTTCGCGGGCACGGAGACCCGGGCCTGCTTGTTTTCCCTTTCCCCTCCCCGCTTTTTGGAAGAGCGTCGGTTGCTAGCCCAGTTTCTCAGGAGGAGGTTAGAGAGAGGCTGGGAAGCTGAGTGTTGCGCCTGGCAAAGAATCCATGCAGCTTTTCCTTCTGGATCCGCTTTGGGTCTTCGGCACATAGTACGTACTGCGGGCGCCCGGCAGCCTTTTCAGTTTGTTGGCCAGATATTTTTGCCTCTTTTTTTTTTGTTTTTTGTTTTTTTGCCGCTGCTACCGCTCTCTTTTCTGTTTGGGGCAGTGGTTGTGGGCAGCATCCGGACGGCACATGGCCTTGATTTAGCTACGAAATGTTCAGTCCAGTTTTCTGGACTCGCAAGACACGCGAGGCTGAAAAGCAGTCGATCAGTCTTGTGTGTTTGGTGACTGAGAACAGACTTGGGAGGTTTTACTGGGTACGAGAGGCCAGTTCCCCATCGGCTAGTTCTAAGTAGAGGAGTCGTCAGGAAGAAAGCCAGAGGAGGAACTGTTCGGATTTATGGTGAAGAATCATATCCATCCCATGCCTATATACTTTGTATTATATAGAAATTCTGTGTAGGTTTGTGCCCTCCCAAGATAAATAAGCTTTTTACGAGAGAGAAATATTGTCATAGGTAGGGCCTGGCCCTTTGCTGTTTAAGACATTTTTATATTTATATATATATATGTGTGTGTGTGTGTGTGTGTAACTATTTGTTAGGTGTTTGCTGGGCTTACTTAGCCCTCACTTTTTCTTTTCTACAGCAGATGAGCAATTTAACTGCTCTCCTTTGTAAATAGGTACCAATCTTGAACTGCAGCTCTTCTTGAATAGAGCACTAGTCTCTTTCTCATGGCCAAGTTAAAGTGGTATTCACTGATTCTTTTTTTTTAAAAAAAGAACATTTTATTAGATTATAGAATAAAATACAAAAATACAAAAGCAAATAGTGAGACACGGGAGGAGAAGGGGAAAGAAAAGTGAGGAGGGGAGGGAGAAAATGACAATAACCACTAGTTATCTATAAAATGTTCTATGTACAAACCGTTGCATTCACAGAAAAGCTGATTTCAGGTCCATACCTGACTGAAATACAGAGTTTTAGGTGGTTTGGTCTGTATATGAAATCAATCAGGGTTGTTTTGTCCTGATGTAGACCAACCAAAGCATGATTGTTCTGGGCAGATTGATTTGGGAGGAACACAATTGGCTAAAAGAAACAGAGGAAGGAAGACACTAAGAAGTTAGGCTGGCAGGCAGTCTGTTGCAATATCTATATTAGGGGCTACTTCCTTGCAGCTGAGACTATTCCAGTAAAGAACAGAAACACAGTTGTTGCAAAGGCTGAAGGAAGGAAAAAAAGGTCCTGCAAAGATTGAAGGAGGCGTGGCATGGGCCTGCCAGGTTGCGGGGAATCTGTGGCGGTGGGAATTAAATGAAGGGAGAAAAATGTGTGTCTGTGTAGAGCTGCTAAGAAGGGGTGATATACATCAGCTGTGCCTTACAACCCCTAAAGTCAAAGGCATTCCTCCATATTTTCTGTCATCTGCATATCAAAACAACCAAACTGTTTTGAGTTTTGATTCTGCAGACAATCTGAGAGGATTCAGCTGTACCTCCAGAATCCAATGGTTTCTTCTGGGTTGGATATAAAACGTATTTCTAATTTTGTATATATCCGTAATCACCGTAGTTACCTATGCAACAGGCAAAATTGTGCCGCCTGAATTAAAGGAGAGAGAATACATAACCATGGTGGTCCTATTTCCTATTGTCAGTTGTACAGCACTGGACTAGAGCTCTTTCAAAAGAGTACAAGATCCATGTTTGAAATGCTCACCAGGTTTATGGCTGGAGATCTTGCTTGCCAGCTGCTTTATTATGAAAATTGCAGGTATTAAACCAGTACTTTTCTGCATGCAAAGTACACTTTAGCATGCCTTGTTCTTCCTCCATTGTTAACATAGAGGATTTAAACCTATTTTGGCAATCTTTTTTTTTTAGGATGCTTTGCATGTGGAATGGAAAATGGATTTAGAGTGTTTAATGCAGATCCACTCAAAGAGAAGGAGAAACAAGGTGAGATGGTTCCTCAGTGTGCATTGCTGCTTTTCAATTCTAAATAACCCATTGGCATTATGATCTTGTGCCTGGAAGTTTTGATGAAAATCCAAATAAATTTATTGTATTTTGCTCCCAAGTAACTTTGCATATATAGCCTTAAAATAAAATGTTTGATTGTCAGAGAATTCTAAAACTGGAGGGCAGTTCTCATTAACTATTCATGGCAGTATTGTTTCCTGACTTATAATAGTTATCCATAATGTATAATCAGAAAAAAAAAACTCTGAGCACACTAAGAGAGAGAGAGAGCGAACATTTTCTCAGAAAGAGGCAAACAAAAATGTAGAGTACTGCATAGTAAGTCTAAATGTAATGTTAAGTCTGAAGAGAAACTCCCTTTATTCTACACATATAGTAGTGGCCAAAATTGTGGAAACCTTTTGGGAAAAGTGTATTTTTGAGGTTTGATGACTAATAACACCACTTTCTTTTCTTTTTTTCGAATTTCAAGATAATCATATTCCACTGCTGGAATCGCCTGGGAATAGCCCAGAACTTAACCCAATTGAAAATCTATGGAGCCAACTAAAGAAACTTTTTAGTCAGAAGCGACCCAGCAATAAAACCCAGTTAATAGAAGCAATCATTCAATCAATCTTGGTTTCACATTATAACAGCTGCAGAACTAAAGGACTTGGTTCACTCCATGAGAAGACGTTGTAAGGCCGTAATTCATGCTAAAGGTTACCCAACTACCGTGTTTCCCCGAAAATATATTTGTCTTATATTTTTTTGAACCCTGAAATAAGTGCTTGGCCTTATTGCCATGCATTTTAAAAGCCCGATTGGGCTTATTATCAGGGGAGGTCTTATTTTGGGGGAAACAGGATATTAACTGATGCGATAATTTTTGTATATCTCATTTTTTCTGTGGTGATAATTTTTGTATATCTCATTTTTCCTATGGTGATAATTTTTGTATATCTTGTTTTTTCTATGTGTTTCACTTTTCTTCTTTATACTATAACTGTTATTCTAATAGCAAATCCTTCATAAAAGTTATTGCATTACATTCTTGATTAAATTATCTTTCCATTGATATATAATTTTATGGTACTACTCCAAAATAAAGTGGCGTTATTAGCTAGCTTTACAAAATACACTTTTCCCAAAAGGTTTCCACAATTTTGGTCACTACTGTATATTCTGACAGTAAATTCTGCATTGAATGTTTGATTTTATATATATATATATGCTTCCTGCTCTGCCCCTTAGAATTCCTAGAAGGAGGTGTCGGCCATGTTGAAATGTTGTTTCGCTGCAATTATTTAGCTTTGGTTGGTGGAGGGAAAAAGCCAAAGTATCCTCCTAATAAAGGTATGGTATTGAATATTAAATAGTATTTTTACTCTTGGGTTCAGTCTCAAAACTGCCACAATGCTCTAACTGAATTGTATATCTTTCCTGAGTAATTACAATTTAAACAAATGTGAGGGCAGTTCTAACCTTTTCAGAAGGGGACAATGAAACCAGTTATTTGTTAGAACAGACCCTGGTCTATTGTGCTATTTACGACTGTTTATGATTTTTATTAATAAATAATAAACATTGCATTTCTTAATAGTATATTACAGTAAAAAGGCACAATCTGGTTAGAGAAATGGATTGGACACGAGGAAAGATGGAAAAAGGTTTAAGAATAGTATCTGTAAAACTGAATGTAGGAATAGCTCAAAGAAATTTAGGGTATCAAGGCTGGGGAATTTTGAGTTTTGTAAGAGTTGTTATAAATGATAGAAATTGTGATTTGTTTCCATTCTGGTTGGATCCCACAAAAGTTGGAGTCCAACAACATTTTTTGGAGATATCCCAGAATTAAAAATACATCTGTCCAAATTTGGAATATGAATCATTTGCTTTATCTTTATAATGAGGTAACCTGGGATATAACTTCCTACTGGAGCTTCCTACTGTCAGTGTTGAAGGTGCTTGTTTTAAAATTAATAAGATACTTCCTTCTCTGCAGTGATGATCTGGGATGACTTGAAAAAGAAGACAGTTATTGAAATAGAATTTTCCACAGAAGTCAAAGCTGTTAAGCTGCGAAGGGACAGGTAAGCGCTCAGTTTGTGGAACAGAAGGTTCCTTTTATTTATATTTGTTTTGCTTTGTTCCATTAGTTGAACATTTTTAAGGAAGGAAAAGGCCGTGAGTGTTCATAATTTATTAACTGAACTGTTTTGGATATGATGGTGCAAAGGAAGGGACACTGTACTGATCTGCTTCAGCAAACACAAATCATTCTCAGCCTTATAGAACCCCTCTGGCAGAAAGATGCATGAGCTCCTGCTTTATGACTACTTCTGATATATTTTTAAATAATTTTAGAAGCTTTGCTGTAATAGCCTTAAGCAAAAGGAGGGAAATTGGTCTAGGATTGGCATAATGCTTTCTAGTACAATCTGAGTGCTGTATCTATGTCAGTGCCTTTTCTCTTCCAGAATTGTCGTAGTTTTGGACTCTATGATTAAAGTTTTCACATTCACACACAATCCTCACCAGTTACATGTCTTTGAAACTTGCTACAACCCTAAAGGTACGTGGTCTCCATTACAGAGAAGACATATTGGTTCGTGTTTTGTTGGCATTATGCTTGTGGGGGGTCAACTGATGTTGCTTGTTTGGCATATAGTCACTGTTCCTAAAACAGCTTGGCATTTTCTAATTGGAAAGCAAATGGTCTTTTACTGAGCTCAATAAGGTATGTCATCCCCACTGCGAGCCATTTGTCTTTATCATGGGGTTTGAAAAAAATCTTTTGGGAAGGTTCCACTATCATATGGCATTAAATGTAATTCTGAGGTTTTATTACTGCCAGGCCCCAAGAACCAACAAAGACACATGGAAGTATTTTTGAGCAGCTTCCTTTATTGCTCCTCATCTATAGAGAGAAATCTTGCCAAACTAAAGCAACTGTTTGCATCGCTATAGATACACTTTTAGCCTGACTAGGTGGCTCAGTGACTAGGACACTGAGCTTGTCGATCAGAAAGGTCGGCAGTTCAGTGGTTCGAATCCCTAGTACAGGTCTCCTGCGTGAGCAGGGGGTTGGACTAGATGACCTCCAAGGTCCCTTCCAACTCTGTTACTGTTACTCTGGGAATCATTAAGGGAGGAATCTCCTTGACTCTCTTTTTCCCAACTTCACTACTTTCCATGCTTCACTACCTCTTTGCCCTCTGGAATGCAGCTCTTCCCTCCTGGAAATCCAGACTACATTCCACCACAATTATACAGATATTAAAATTTCTGGCTACATAATGTTAATTTATATTATACATGCAGAAGTAATTTTTTGCTAATCTTAAATCTAAACTACCTATAAAAGACATATTTGTAGCTCAGGGTTGAACTGGGGGGTCCTTGGTGCTCCCTCAGCTTCGTGGTTTTCTTGCAGCCATTTCATTACCAAATGAAGTAGCAAGTGCATTGATGAGGATACCGAGTTTGGTAATGAAACATCTGCAAGGAAAGCACCAAGCTCAGAGAGGACCAAGGACCTCACAGTAAACCTAACGCATAGCTTACTCTGTGAAATGGCTCATTAGTCTCAGGACATGAAAACCTCTTTAGGTGGGATGGTCTGAGAGATACTGTAGTAAAAAATAGCTGTTCTTTAATACTTGCAATTGTTTATTTTAGGTCTTTGTGTCCTGTGTCCAAATAGTAATAATTCCCTACTTGCATTCCCTGGAACACATACTGGACATGTGCAAATAGTAGATCTAGCAAACACTGAAAAGCCTCCAGTAGATATACCTGCTCATGAAGGAATCTTGAGTTGTATAGCCCTAAATTTGCAGGGAACAAGAATCGCTACAGCATCAGAAAAAGTAAGCAAAATGTTTTATTATATAGTTAGCTAGAGAACCACACAATAATATCGACTGTGTTCATATAAATTTTGAATAGTGTCTTGATAAGTGCCTGCGTGTCATTCTTAGATTTATTTATTTATTGGTTGGTTTGCTTATAACATTTATAGGCTGCCCATCTTATCTCAGGGTAACTCTGGGTGGTTTATAGTCATAAACTATAAAACCTATATCATCTAAAAACATAAATAAATTAATATAAAATCCAGAACACCGTGGCCCAATTAAAAGATGGGGGGAGGGCAGGAGCAGGATGGGTGGGAGGTGGTATCCGTTGTTAATCAACCACCTTTGCTGTGATACTTCCCCATTGGGGCCCCAACCCAACTGGCAGAGCCAGGTTTAGACTTTTCTGGAAGGTCAGGAGGGTTGGGGGTGAGGGTTGAAAGATGTTCCACAGGGCAAGTGCAATGGCAGAGAAGTCCCTTCTCCTGGATCCCACCAGTCAGAATAATCAGTGGGCCACCCTTAGATTCCAGGCTGTCATCAGGACTTCAGCAGTTTATATTTTTAGTGTTGGAGAAATGGGAAATTAATTTCTAAGATCTCTGAATTATGGCAAATTGACAAGAGGTAGACATTTTTAGGTCTAAATTAAATTGTAATTGATCTGGACTGGCTTCTTTGTATTCTTTGTGTATATTAGTCATCTAAGTGATTCCATCATTACCAAGCTACAGTTTGGTCTATTCTTCACTGTTTTACAAAATATATTATTTATCTTATGCAGGTGTAGGGCTATATCAATTTAAAACTTCCAAGTTTAGGAAAATCTTTACTTTTAAAGCCAATTTCATCTATGTTATTCATGTAACAATTCCTGCACGCTCCTTTGTTAAGTGAGGATTGTCATTTGTTAGGCGAGCACCTGTTCGCAGCTTCCTGCCAGCTTCCAACAACCAAAGGCAGTGGGGAAGCAGGCAAGAACTTGCAAGTCCCAGGGAGTCCGCAAGCAGGCAGATAAGTGGTTGCTGCCAGGTGGTGGGGCTCTAAGTAGTGAGGGAGATATGGCACAAGCACTGTGGTGTTTAGGGTTGCTGCTGCCAGGAAGAGGAGCTGGGGCATGAGTGCCCTGGGGCTTGAGATGGCTGCTGCTGAGTGGGGGAGTAGGAATGATGGGGGAGGCATGAACAGTGCAGCAGAACTTGGAGTGGCTGCTGCAGGGTAGGAACAGGTGCACAAGTGATCAGGGAGACGCAGTGGAAGAAGCACAGCAAGGCTTGGGAAGGGTGCTCGAGGGTGTGTGGGTGGCCAGCTAGGAGCAGCACAAGCATAAAAGGGTTGGGGGAGGTGCATGGGTGGAGTTGCCAGTACCCAAGGAACTTGTAACTTTCCCTTGACTTTGCTTGTGGAAAGTCAACAAGAAAGATTGCAAATTGTGACCATGGGACGCTGCAACTGTCATAATTGCAACCTGGTTACCAAGTGTCCAGATTTCGATCATGTGACTGCAGGGGTGCTGGTACGGTTGAAACTTTGAACACTGGTCGTAACCACTACTTGATCAGTGCCGTAGTATTTTTGAATAGCCGCTGAACAAGTGATTGTTAACCAACAACTGCCTGTTTACAAGTAAACTGGAAAGAAGTTTTAAGGATATTGAACTGGACTGTAACTAAGGGCACCAAACTTTAATTTCTCAATTGAGCGTTAAGTTCATTAAATGACTGTAGGTCACTATTTGTCAGCCCAGACCCCCTTGCAGAGTTGTTAGGAAAATAAAATGGAGGTGACCCCTGTATATAGAAGTTGCATTCAGATTTATATACCATCCCATGGCACTTTACAGCACTCTCTGGGTAGTTTACATTGTAGAGCATTGTTTGCATATTGCCCCCAACAATTTGGCTCCTAATTTTACAGAAGGACAGAAGGCTGAGTCAGCCTTGAGTTCTGTTCAAGATCGAACTCAAAGCTGTGGACAGAATTTTCCTGCATTACTGCACTTAACCAATGTGTCATCAGGGCTCTGGATATAATACTGAAATCTTCAGAGGAAACACATTATAAGTGTAAAAGGCAAATGAAGTTAAACATCAGTCTGTTTTGATCAGTTTGACTAGATCAGCTGGTCACTAAATTTTGTGGTGATAGGTGGATTTGGAGAATGTTGGGACCAAATTGAGGGTGTTCCTCACAGATGTTAACAGAGAGGTCTTGCTGTTCATAGATGTCTGTTCTGAGAGTTTTTGATCAGTAACACAGCATCAGTTTTCCTTAAAGGCAAAAATCACCCATCACCCTAAATATTCCTTGGAAATGGGGCCTGAGCTCTCATGGTTGTGAATTCAGTCTTCTGTTCCAACATCCAATACACTGACGGTCAAACCGTCAGTAAAAGGAAATGCAGGCAAAATGTATTTTTTGGGTGCAGAGGCAATATATGGCTATCAGGAAGTGTATGTAAGAGTTAAAAAGACTGAAGAATCTATTGGTTTAGTATCGCTTTACACAATTTCAAAAATTGTTATTCCTTTTTAAGGGGACCCTTATAAGAATATTTGATACGTCATCTGGGCATTTAATTCAAGAATTGCGCAGAGGATCTCAGGCTGCCAATATATACTGGTAAGTTTTGCTTTGCTGAGTAATCACTAGAGAATTAGAGAATGTAGGAGTGACAGAGATTTTTTTAACTGCACATGGAGAGGATGGTTCCTGTGACATTGAATGTAAACTATTTAAATATGCCATTTCCATTTATGATTTGTTAACGTTTAAAATTATTTATTGATTCATACTTGTCCTAGCTGCCCAATTCCAACAGATCAACAGTTAAGTAAGAAGTAGAATGTCTTTAGAAAGCAACTTGTTCCATGACAAACGTGGGATAAAGAGATATGTCGCTTCTGATCTTTCTATTAGTATAAACTTCAACCAAGATGCTTCTCTTATCTGCGTGTCAAGTGACCACGCCACAGTACACATTTTTGCTGCAGAGGATCCCAAAAGAAATAAACAATCAAGGTAAGGGGGCTGGGGCTGGGTCTAGCAGGATTTACGTCTAGTTAAAAATGACCGAGAAAGTTTGGTAGAGATTATTTGCCATGACAGTGAAAGGAAATCTTTATGGATGTTATAACTTTCTCTTGTTTATGGAACTTGCTCAACTTACATCTGGCTTGGACGGAAACTCCAGATTGCTGATAAGGGGTGGTGGTAGGAAACCTGTGCATCTACATGTACAACAGTTTCTACATTACTAACTACCAACATGGTTTCTGATTCAAGTGCAAAAGTTCGAGTTATGGCATCTTAAGCCATACAGATACATACAAGTGTTCACAATATCAACCTTCTTTCTAGCCTACTCCCATTCCGAAAATCAGAGAAATATCTTAATGTTTACTATTGCATGTCATGCTGTTGTCTACTAGGACTCTGCAGCAATCCGGCTATGAAGGGAAATTCTCATTCAGAACATATGTAGGTGCATATATAGGCACCTATGAGCATCTCCCGAAAAAAAACCCAACTTTTTGTCCCATGTGAGCCCAAGAAAAAACAATCACGTTTTCCCCTTTGCATCTGGATCACTACATTATCCTGGCTGCCATAAGTGGGCAAGATTTTGGTATTAAGTTAATTTACTTGCTGAAAGCAACTACTGTTCTCTACCCTTGATACATTGTTAACTGTATTCTTATGTGGTTTTGTCAGCCAACTTTAGCACCATTTATACATAAAAGTTTGGGTGGTAATTAAATAAGCTTATATAACCAATAAATAACTGAAACAATTGCAACTGTCAGCAGCTGCTAGCATCTATTTTATTTCTGTGCCTGACTTCAGTAGGTACTCAAGGATTTTTTTTTAATCTCTTAGCTTAGCATCAGCCAGCTTCCTGCCCAAATATTTCAGTTCCAAATGGAGTTTTTCCAAGTTTCAAGTTCCCTCGGGCTCTCCCTGCATCTGCGCCTTTGGAACAGAGCCGAATTCTGTCTTAGGTAAGGGTCCTGATTTAATAAATGCTAAATATATACCTTTATTATATATATATATATTTATTTATTACACACACATATACTAAAGTCCTCAGTACTGCAGAGTAAAGTCTTTGAGATTCCAGTATAAAAAGTTACATGAATTATGAAGCTGTTAAGGATGGAGCAAGCCATGCAATAAAATGGAGGTCGGTATAAATAATCCTAAAAATTAACTTGATGCTCGATGCTGACATCTTCCTCTTCATCACACCTTATATTGCAAATGTGTGATTTCTATAATTGTTTTCATAACAATGACTTCAAAAGCCTCTGTCTCTCTCTTTTCCTAGCAATCTGTGCAGATGGCAGTTACTACAAATTTTTATTCAATCAAAAAGGGGAATGCTCCAGAGATGTCTATGCTCAGTTTCTAGAAATGACTGATGACAAACTTTGACTGGATTGTTGGAAGTATGGTTTGGTGGGGCAAGTTATCAGAATCCCCATCCCAATTCTTCTCCTGTTGAAGAGACAACTTCTGACTTGCTGATTTGATGGCACTCTTCAAGATGGGATTGACCTGGTCAACAATTGGAACAAGGCAAAGGACTGGTGTTAGCTCTCCACAGTTGGTTTTAAGTGTTACTTTGGCAGCTGCTGTTCTTTTCCTCTTCAAGTTTCAATATGAGGATTCTCTCTGTATCATGAAATTGCGTACCTGCCACATTATAAAGCTGGAAAGAAAAGTTACTAGAGTTTTGATCAGTTGAAGACTCTTCAGATTAGATTCAGCAGGCAGGTCAATTGGAAATGGCGTCCCAGTCATTTGCCTTTACAGATATTGTTTCCTCCTAATTCCCAGAAAGAAACTGTAGCAAAGTTGCTCTGAGTTGCAATTACTCAAAAATAGAACAATCAAGTCTGTTTCCATATTGCTGTGAATAGGTATTCATGTCATGTATCAGAGGTGCCAAATATTCTATAGCAACCAACATCAAGTGCTGTTAACTCAGTGATTCTGCCAGGTAAGAAGTGTCAACAAAGAGGACTTACAAGGCTGTGTTGTCTCCATCTAGAATGTAATCATTCCATACTATTAAAATCTAGTCCTTTGTGTTCTGGTACTTACGTTGGGAAAGAAAAGGGTAATAATAAAGTTCTGTGATAGGCAGATGCCAGGCTATGCTTCTATAGCCTCCAAAACTTATGTATTCAGGACACACTAAACTGATGCCTTTTTAGAACTATAAAGTGATAAAGGGACATGCCTAATTTTTCAAAACCCTTGGAACACATGGATGTGACCACTTAATTTTAAATTATCACCACCTTACAGCAGTTTCAATTAATTTCATTTGCACACATGCTTCAAAATTTATTGAAGGCTTAATGCATTCAGCTGTAAAGCATCCAAACTTTTCACTTAATTAAAGCCTATACTCAAATGTGGCTTTGCATGTTGCTTTTAAATGTGTACTTAATCATGAAAGTTATTTTGCACATCTTTTGTAATATTCTTTAATTAAAAGTGACTAATTTACTGTATTCAGTTAATGGTAGCAAAGCTAATGCTAATTTTACTTTTCTTATTCTTAATTTTTGTAAAATGCATTGCCTGAGATTCAACTTGTGCTGAGATTCAACTTCATCCATATCCAGCTCCCACTTAGCACCCAAGATTCAGACCTCCCAAAATGTTTAGGAAGAACCACTTTCTCATTCTTTTATTAAAAATATGAAGTTCTTCCTTCCTCCAAGATTGACAGGATTCAAGAAATACAAATCTCACTTTTTACACATGGGGATTTTATTTTATGAATTTGCAAATTCATCTTGAAAGTACCATAATAGTCTGCTCATACTTTGAAGGGATGTAGTAAAAATGCTGTTTACAATCAAAGTAATGTGTTGATGAACTTGGATTTTCCTATTTCAAAGGGAAAAACTGTTGAGGTAAACGAGTATTAATGCGCTGCACTGAAAGCTTCCTGAAGTTCAACTTCAAGTTACTAATTTCCATTCACACTGCAATCAGTACTGGTTTGGAAATAAACCCTATTTGTAAATAGGGTATTCATCACATGCTAAGACACCACTGGCTACAGCTCTTTTAAAAAAAGGGGGGGGGCTATGCAGGATCAGAGCTATTCTACAGGAGCTGAGAATGAGCCTCTCCCAATCTTGGTCTCCTTAGTTTCCCCCCTGCCTTCTAGGGACTGGAATACAAAAAAAAACCTGCAAATGGTTTCTTCCTGCAACCACTCTTGCTTCTCTGTTTAGAGGCCCAAGACTAAACCACTACAGTTATTACTTTTCACTGTATTTGGAATTGTTTGCATTCCAGAATTCATATTGATGGGAGAGGACTTTTAAACATTAAATACTGCTATTCAGATGACAGCCATTATTCAATTATCTAAATTTAAACCATGAAAACATTCATTTAGTCATATCAAATATTAAAATAATTCAATGTAACTATAGTGTAATCTGTTTGCCAGGTTTTGATGTCACACTAAGAATACATGATTTAAATTTTCAAATTACATTTGCTACTTATTTCTACATTTTTGCTAAAATTTACACATCCAATTTAAATAAAACTTTTGCCAAATATATAAAGCATAGAAGCTATTCATGAATGCTTATGTTTATGTGACCTAAGAGCCAGACCAACTTCGGGCTACTTTAAGATCAACAACGTTCAGTCAAGCCATTAAGCCTGCTTCATAATAATTCACACAGTAACATGTCCCAGTTCTAAGAAAAAGTATGTGAACCCCTTGGGATTACGTGGAGTTTTGCATGATTTGGTCATAAAATGTGCTCTGAACTCCATCTGTTAACAACAATAGAAAAACACAGTCTGCTGAAAATAATACTACACAAACATTAGATGTTGCCATGGTTTAATTGAACATAACATGTAAACATTCACAGTGCAGGGAGGAAAAAGTATGTGAGCCCTTAGCCTAATGACTTCTCCAAGAGCTAATTGGAGCCAGGAGTGAGCCAACCTTGACTCCAATCAGTGTGATATTGGATGTGTTGCTGACAGCTGTCCTGCCCTTTAAAAACACACACCTGACCAATTCATGCAAAACTCCACGTAATCCCAAGGGGTTCACATACTTTTTCTTGCAACTGTAAACTAGATTTTTCTAGAACAAATTATATTGGCTGAACTTAAGAGTAATTGCCATGTGTAATCAATGTTGATTATACTGAGTTGAGCTTAAATGGTAATTTGGATAAAGGAGACAAATTAGTGGTTCACCAGGTAAAATGACTTAATATCATCTGAATATGCTAGCCATTGGGTTTATATCATTGCATTAAGGCTTAAGCCATTGTATAGTTTGTTTTGTGTTTTAGCATATCTGAACCCATCCAATTGTGATTTATTCAGACAATTCAACCTGCCTGAAACAAGAGATTTGTAAACAAATCTGTTTAATCAATAACAGATAAAGACCTAAATCTCTTGCACATTATTTCCCTCAATAGAATCATCCTAGGAGTGAGATGCAACTTATTGGGTTATATGTAGTTGGCTTTGCGGTGTAACAATGATTTGCAGTAAGTAGCATGTATATTTATGGGCAGTATCCAATTCGTGTTATATTAGGACCTATAAGGGAGCAAAGGGACACAAATGACAAAATATGTTTGCTATCATCAAATAAACACCAAGACATGTGATTATCAGAATCAAAAACATAATTGTGACGTGATTATATCCCCTATTGCTAAGGACATTAGTGCATTGTTAGATTGGATTCATGCATTGTAGTAATTCATAATAATGGAATTTTATTTGACTTTAGCTTAACATACTGTACAAACCCAACTGCTAGTTCCTTGGCTGCTTAAAGGGAAAAATGCTTATAAGTACATAGGGTAAAAAGTAAATTCAGCAATTCTAGTAAGATTCTATTTTTTTCTTTTGTGTCTTTGAATCAGTCTTGACTTCTGGTGACTGCCTATACAATTCCTTGCAGTTTTCTTGGCAATATTTTCAGAAGTGATTGCCATTGCTGCCTTTTTCCTAGGGCTGAGAGGGTTTGCCTGGTCCAAAGTCACCCAGCTTGCTTCATGTCAAAAGTGGGATCAAGATTCATATTCTCAAGAGTTTCTTACCTGATGCCAAACTCGCTCTTGTAATAAAATTCAGCACGCTGCAATTTGAAATATTCTAAATTTCATGTGCTATTAGGTATATGCACTAAGAAATTCAATTGACCTACATTATTTTTTCATACATATCAGAGGATATTTAACTGTATTTATGAATTACAGCTGTTAAACTCAATTCTTAGTGACTGCAGAGCCAGGTTAATGTAGTTTTGTTGACAAAATTTTGCCATCAATTTCCATGGGATTTTTTTTTTCTTTTTGGATGCCTCGGTGGAATCTATAATTTTGGGACTTTTAAAAAAAAAATGATTTCTCATCCAACTACAAAGCGCTGACATTGCTTAGCCTTTTATGAAATCATCATGTAGAAATCTAATAGCTGACACTATATCTGCTGTTTCCTGACACTGAATTTACTCCAATGAACTACTGCTATGATGTATTACCAATAAAAGATCAGATTTCTTCATCTATGAAACAGTAGCCTTACTCCCACATGCCCTAGTATTTGAAGGACAACTAAAAATTGTATCTGTCATTTAAAATGAACTTAATTAACAATAATCTAAAGTTGTTTAGGTTATCTGGAAACCAAAACAAAGCTGCAAGTTCAGTAATTCAGTACAATCGGCTGTTAATTCAATGATTCTTAAAATGTTTACTCCAATTAACCTTTTCCCATTCTCGAATAAGGCCATTACCCCAACAAAACCCTCAAACTCATCTTACAAAACTATTCGGCAGCAGCAGTTCCAAACTGACTCCTCAACTCACAAACGAGCAATTAAAAATTGTTCCATTACCCAAAAGGTATGTCCAAATCATTAGAGAGACCCACTGTGTAAATATTTACTGATACTATATTCTGATTTTCTGATATTCTATTCTTTATTATTTTAAGAATTACGTATACTTTTTCATTGTACCACTAATTAATTTTAAATCTTGTGCTTTCTGGAAAAAACCCAGCAATAACTCCCCTCATTATTAGTGGATGATAAGCAATATTACTAGCCTATAATTCTATAATTGCACATCTTAGTTCCCGCTTTGTATGTGTACTTATCCTACAATGCAACATGAATGAAACAGTTATAACATTAAACTAAGATTTATCCAGTGTTTATTTTCATACAAACTCTTAGGTTATAGAAACCCGAGTGTTAAAATTTTGGTAAGAAAAAAGAGCAATATTTGCAGAAAAAGTTCCCAACTTTAAGTATGGCTGTTTTTTTCCCCCCCATCTGCTAGGCAGATGGAATTATTTTTAAATAAAGCTAAGACAAGTATCTCAAACATCCATCACAAAAGTAATTTGGAGATCATAGCACTGTGTTCATGTACACAGCTTGACTCCTGCCCTGAATGAAGGTTATTTTCACATGTCTCCCAATATGTCCTCAAAATCTGAAACATGGGTTTTCCTAAACTTCTGGAACAGATTTGGACAGCTTGGGGGGAGGGAGGAGGAAGAAAGTATTTGTTGTCATAGCAGAAGAGCTATGGCATCAGAGGAGAAAGTAAATCTGCCCTATAACTTACTCTTCAGCATTCAAATATTTCTAAGAGTGAAATAACAGGCAAAAGCAACAATTTCTGGAACATCTTGCTCAGGTTTAAAACAGCCATGAAAGCAGAAAAAGAAAGGTTAGCAACAGGTAAGAGCAATAGATTTAACAGAGTCTTCAAATTAAATTCTTTTGGTAAACTTCTCTACCTAGTTCATAAACTACAAAGACTACAGTGACATGAGAGAACTTCCAAATCTAAATCATATGATTGTCTTAAACATTTTACCAGATTTTTTTATTCAAAAACTTGCAGTATTTTTCCTAATTATTCATGAAATAGTAATTTTATAACCAATGTTTTATTAATAATGCAATATTACTTCTTAATTAGATGACCACAGCACAAAAAGTAGAATGCTGCAGATACAGAAAATGTTTTGCTTCACCCAGCCTATAGTGGCTGTTATAAATCCAGCTAGTGTACATCAATTTTTCATAATCTGTTTAATATGTATTATCTTCATTGACAGTGTAACAGCAGCTCTACCGTGTGGGATAACATGATACTTGGTACAGATTTGTCATATTTGGTCTTCTGATAAAACATTTCCAAAAACTGACTAAAATTGTAAGCCATTCCAAGCCATTTCAGTCCATCATCAAAATACAGATTCTTCTTGAAATGATAAAAACATATAAATTATAGCCCAAAAAGAAAAAAAACAAAAGACAAATCAAAGGTTAAAGCCCAGTCTTCACCTTTAACTCACCTTAAATATGTGAAAGGGACAAGAAACTATGTGAATTGGACAAAAGAACAGTCTCAGCTGTTAGTTTAGTTCAGTAACAAAACATGAATTCTTCTTTCACAACTCAAGAGAAGAAACCTTTAAAATATTCCAACTGTCAAACACATATAAAAGAAAACTATTTCATTATACTATAGTAGCCACTGTTAGAAAACTACAGTGGCCACTTTTTAATGAAGACCTCACAAGGTCTCTGTAGGACATCAAAAGTTAAACTCATTAAGTTATATTTCTATTGGTGGATGCTTAGCTTAAAAATATTCAATATATCTCTAACAAGATATTTTTATCTTTTTAAAAGGACATGTGATAAAGATTTTTTTTTTCTAAATGAACAGTCTGTCATTTTAAACATACACAATATTATGCGAGACTCTTTTTACTTTAGACTGGAAAAATTTGCCAGGGACAAAGTCAACACAAAGTAACAAACAGCAAAAGATAGCAAGAAAGAGAAACAGATAAGTGCAGCTCTGGTCAAATTCATAGCAGTTCTTTACGTCAGTTAACAGTTCATTTACACTGTATTTCTAATCAGTAACATGCAAGCCCAAAGAAGCATTTGATCACTACACAAGGTAATAAAATTTGATTAAGTTTATCAGGCAACTGCTAAAATATGAAAATTTGCAGATGTAACAAATTAGCTTTATCTGAACTTTTAACAGGACAAAATTAAATCATTCCATTGGTTAAAAAACCCTACATTCGGTTTTACCAAACAAAATTTCACATGAAAAGTAGTATGTGATTCCAAAGTTTCTGGAGTAGAAATGGAGTGATCTGAAATGTCAAAGACCCCATTATTTTGAAAAAAAAAATGAAAGTACACATCAAAATTTTCTAATTCCACATGTGAACAACAAAATACTGCATATCTACCAACAACTGCATTGGGTAGGTCATTATGAAAGGCTAGCTGCCAAGATGTTGGAAATGGCTCCTTGCCTCTGTTCCCTTTGAGGAATATACAATCATTTGAAATCCAATCACGCGAAGAACTTATCATGCTGGGATATATTCCAATATTCAATCTTTAAAATAGGTTTTTAAAGTTGCTATCTTCCCCAACTTTTTCCTCTCAATGTATATGTATGTATAAAGAGTCTCTTCGGAACAGCAAGGAGAAATGGAAGGGGGAGGGGTCACAGCCTCCGGACTAGGATCTTTTAGACTTTTTTTTTTTAAATTAAGGAGTTCTAAGGCCACCTGTGTTTCTCAGTGCTGAAAGATGAAGTCACAGGGCCCCTTTCCCCGCCATGAGAGAACATGTTCAAGAGTTTAGATGTTTAAAGGTCTCATTTTGGCACCAAGGACCATTGTTTTTAAAAGACGTATTCCTCCACATTCCTAGTTCTTGTTGCTTTGTTCATTCACTGCCACAGGTGGGGTTTCAACATTCACAGCTATGACTATGTTCTCCCCATCCTCCGTTTTGATCCGTTTTAAGTCTTGCTGTTCAGACTGATCTCCATTCTGACGTTTCGTTGGAAGAGAGGCGGATGCAGATGCATGAGTTGCTAACATGTGTAATGGACTTGCAGCAGCTGAAAAAGAATTAAAGGGAAGGGAGAGAATATATTAAACCCAGGCAAATCACCACTAACACTTACCCTGAAACAAGGGTTGAAATCCAACAGGTTCTGGATAACCGGTAGCGGAAATTTTGAGCAGTTTGGAGAACCGGCAAATACCACCTCTGGCTGACCAGAGTGGGGTAGGAATGGAGATTTTGCAATATCTTTCCCCTGCCACGCCCATCAAGCCACTTCCACAGAACCAGTAGGGAAAAAATTTTGGATTTCACCCTGCCCTGAAACCAAGTATTACATTACCTAAAATACACAAATCTCAGATTAAAATTTGTCCTAAACTCTTCTAATAAGCTCTACTTTGAATGAATATTTGCAGCACTTAAACTCACCTTAAAATTGTGGAGATCAGCAGTAAATTTCCAATGATGAGTTGGGCTACAAAGAAATAAGTTTGTGTGGCCATATTCAAGGGACCATATCTACGCAGATACAGATAGTCCTCGATTTACAACTGTAATGGAGCCTGCCCATTAAGGTCACAATTGGTGACAACTCTTAAGTGAGGCAGCCTCTGCTCTCCCCATGCCACCATTAAAGGAATGTGAGTTGTTCAATGGTACTTAACAAGTGGGAGAGGCCCTGGGAGCTGCTTTCCAAAGCAGCATGGCAGCCTTTTTGCTGCCTCTCTGACTTCCTTTAGAACCCAGCTTCTACCATGGTGGTTTGGTGCAGGTTTGTGCTTCCAACTTTCTTTCTGAGCTGAACTTTTTCTTCAGCTCCTCAAGGCAAACAAGCTGCAGAAAGATTTTCTTTGCTTGATTTCCTCCTTTCCTATATCTTCATTCAACCTGGCAGTGTCTCACCAAGGTAAGCAAATTACAGATTTTGTCACCCTCTTTCCAGGCATGAAGTAAATTTAGCAAATTAGGTGGTTAAAAGGGATTGAGATGGGGGGGGGGGGGAAGCAGAGGCAGAGAGTTTAATTTCAGCCTCTAATGGGGGAGGGTCTGTCCCTCCCAGCATTTTGTTTTTGTTTTCTTTCTTTAATAAATGTGAGTTTGGGGGAAGGGGGGTTAAGCAAGAGAAAGCCTTTGGGAAGCTGGTCCTGAAGCTGTTGCCTTTGCAAGCAGGCAGCTGGCTTCTCCAAAGCCTAGGAGAGGTGTGCAATCTCCCAATGGCCAGCTGATCTTGGCAGAAAGCTCTGAAAGCAGCTGCCATTTGTCAGAGGAATTGTCAAAGCACTGAAAATGGTGGCTGCTTTCAGAAGGCATGGGAGCAGGCCTAAGTGGCACAGGGTCCCATATGCTGCAGCCACTGTAAGTTTGAAACAGGGTCATATGTAGTTTAGCAAAAATCTTCCAATTATTCAAATGCCTTAGGACCAAATGCAACAGTTCTTTGGTTATGTCCCTATTGAGAAAATAGCTTTCAGTAGCTTTTTTGATGCTAGGAAGAAACAATCTAGACTACTGCAATAGTTGAAGCTCATCTGAATACGAATCAAACTTCCAAGAAAGCTGAGGGATCTTGTCAAGGCACTTGTCAGGAGTCAACACTGACTTGAAGGCATACATAAAAATGCGACAATGTAAAAACTCAGAATTAATCACTGAAATATAATGATAGAAAAAATAAAATGAGGAGAAATCCAGATATAATGAAAACCAAATGATTGTCAGATTTCTCAGAAAAAAAATAGGCTCAGGTGTGGCTCTGCAATTTCCTTTCCCTTTGATTTTAGGTATAAATGGGATGGAACAGAAGGAGAAAGTAAATCCTTTTCTTTCAAAGTTTTTATCCTATGTTATGCAGTAACTAGATCAGATTTTGTGACAATCTATTAAAAGGAGAAACGAGAGGTGGTAATATCTTGGGGGAAATTGAACCCAGAGAAATCATAACAGACTGTTTACTAACTTTTTTATACATTTATTTGGGGGGTATTAAGAACTGTATTTAGTATTCTTTTCTGGCATCTCATGGCTTCCAAAAAGGATTTTTCCTTATCCACAAAATAAACTAGTTAAAAAAATTGAGCAGGACATTGTGATACACCAGACGTGGATCCAATCTTCTCTTTGACAGTACATGTCTCTGGCAGAATTGCTTCACTAAATGGTTTTCCACAGCAGTGAAATCTGACTGGATCTATCCAGCTCGTGCAAACCGGTAGCACCAGCGGAGGGAGGTTCCACCCATCCACCGGGACATCATTACATCCCGTTTTTGACCGCATGTGCATGTGCATAAGACTCTGCACATGCACAGAAGAGGTGCACGCGTGCATAGTGCATGCTCCCGCGCACTCCTATTCCCCAACCGGTAGCGAAGGTAAGTGGATTTCACCACTGGTTTTCCAGAGTACAAATCAACCAAAACTTCAGCTGATTATTCTCCCATCCCCAAATCATCTGCAGCCATCATTAGATCTTTTATGCTTAGGTTTCAGTAGTATTTGTATATTTCAACAGTATGGCCTTCACCTAAGCAAGAATTCTGAATGAGGGGAAAAAAACATTTAAGTAAGTAATGCAATGACAGAGTTAATAACTGCATGGGAAGTCATCATTAAACAATGCAGTTGTCAAGTGCAATAATGTGACTGTGTCATTTAGGGACACTTTATTCTGACACTTCTAGTAGTGTCATTAAACAAATCCCCTGCAGTTCTTAAACAAGGATATTATATAGTTGCCACTTGTAACTTGCTGCTAGTCTTCCCATTGTCTTTGAATGTTGAAAGCAAATGAGGTTGGAAATCATGATCACATTACTGTGGGATGCTGTGATTTTGTAACTGTGAGCTAGGCAAGTGACCATGGGGACACTGCAATGACCAGAACGTCAAGAACTGCTCGTAAGTACTATTTGTTTAGCACCCTTGAAAATTTGAACAGTTGCTGAATGAGTGATCATTAACTGATGATCAATTCTATATGGGAGAAGTGACCAAAGATCTCAATATTGATAACAAACATTTGTGCAGTGAACTGGATCCAGATATTCTGTAAAGTGAGGTTAAATGAGCCCTAAAAATATTGCTAATAACAAAAGTGCTAGTGTTATAAAAAACAGCAGAACTATTTAAAATTTACAAGAAGATGTGCTACTTACAATGTATAAATAGGTCTGGAAACCACAACAGTAGCTGAAGGACTGGAAAAGATAATTTTATATTCCAGTACCAAAAAAGGACAATGCTAAAAAATTCTTAACAACTGAATTTATCTCATATGGCTGGGTAGTATTCATGTATTTGTAATCCAAACTTTAACAATACATGAAATGAGAACTAGAAATTTGGACTATTGGAATGGCTGAATAAAGAATATTTGATGCCTCTGAATTGTAGCGCTGGAGGAAAAAGCTGAGAAGGGGCGTTGGTCTTACCCGATACGCTTCTTCTCGTTGTGTGGAAATAGCATCCATGAATGGGTTATCCTCATCTGCTAGCCAATAGGACTGAGTCTGTCAAAGCTGTGAGGACATTCCTACCCCAACGGTCCCCAGCTTTTGGCGAAGGTATAGAGACAGACCCGACATGCCTCGGTCATAAGTTCTTCCTCCGATGGACCAAGGGCCAGCCTGGCATCAGGGTGGGGCTGGATGATATCTCCACGCAATGAGAAGGAGCGTATCAGGTAAGACCAATGCCCCTTCTCCATTGCAGTGGAGATAGCATCCAGGAATGGGACATACCAAGTGGTCTTGTCCTTACGGGTGGGCCGCAGCCTTGTCCGAGGTCCCCTCATCCACATGCACCCTTTGGAGGACCTGCCTACCAAAGGCTGCCTCAGCCGAGGCATAGCTGTCCAGTTTGTAGTGCTAGACAAAAGAGGATGGGGAGGACCATGTAGCCGCACGGCAAACCTCTTCCAGAGAGGCTTGCATTGCCCACACCGCACTTGTGGCTGCACTCCTTGTGTATAGTGTGCCATTATACTTTTGGGCAATGGAAGGGCCTGTATCTCATATGATTTGGCGATACACGCCCAAATACAGCAGCCCAGGGTCGATGGTGTGACCTTGGTTCCTAGGGAGGCTGGCTGGAACGACACAAAGAACGACTCTGTCTTCCTGAAAGTGGAAGTTCATTTGATATAAATCCAGAGCCCTCCTGACGTCCATCATATGCCACTTCTTTTCCAAGGCATGCACTGGATTGGGGCAGAAGTTGGGCAAATTAACCTCCTGGGCCCTATGGAACCATGAGTTCACCTTCGGTATGAAGAAAGGGTCCGAATGCAAGATCACTCTGTTAGGGTGGAACACAGAGAGATCTCTCTGGATGGATAGTGCCGCCAACTCCGATATCCGTCAAGCCCATGTTATGGCTACCAGGAAGACCATCTTGCAGGTCAGGAAATGCAATATGGCCTCTCTCTGTGGTTAAAAAGGGGCCTTGGTCAGCGCCTGCAGTACCTTAGTGAGGTCCCAAGTAGGGTATCAGTGAACCACTGGAGGCCGTAGATTCGTTGCGCCCCTGATGAACCTGCGGTCTGGTGTTGAGCAAGGAACCCCCCGCAAGTAAGGACCGATGACAGGGCAGCTACCTGGCGACGGATCGTGTTGGGCGATAGTCCCTTGTCCACCCCCACCTGAAGAAACTCCAGTATCTGGGGCACGGACACCGAAGTAGGATTCAAGCGCGACCTGAAACACCAGAAGCAGAATGCCTTCCAGATCATGTCATAGATTATGTTCATGGAAGCCCTCCTTGAGGCTTGTATGATGTCTATCACCTTGGAGGAATAATTGTCCTAGGTCAGAGACCTCCACTCAAACGCCAGGCGGTCAACTGGAACCATTATGGGCCCGGGTGGACCAAGGCCCCCTGGCTGAGGGAGAATGTCCGGCGGTATCCTCCAAGGGCTGGCCAGCGAGAGGGTGACTAAGTCAGCAAACCATGGTTGCCATGGCCAGTGCAGAGCCAGAAGAAGCACCTCCGCCCGTTCCACCAAAATCTTTCTTACTACCCTTGGGATGAGGGGAAGGGGGGGGAAGGCGTAGAGGAGCCCCGATGGCTAAGGGCTGCGAAGCGTATCGGCCCCTTCTGTTCCCGGAACCGCAAACCTCGCAAAAAACATTGTCAGCTGAGCTTTGTCCATGATTGCAAAGAGGTCCACGACTGGTAGTCCGAAACGCTCCGTCAGCTCTTGAAATAAAGCCGGATGCAGGCACCATTCTACATGATCAACTGTGGCCCTGCTGAGCCAATCTGCCTATATATTTGTGGCCTCTGAAATGTGCTCTGCCTGTAATGACAAATGGAGCCTGTCTGCCCAGACACATAACCTCTCAGCTTTTCTCATAAGGGACCTGGACTGGGTTCCTCCCTGCCTGTTAATATGTGCCTTAGCAACCACATTGTCAGTCAGAACTAAGACATGCCTGCCTGACACTATAGTCTGGAACTGTCGAAGGGCCCGATGGATTGCCCCGAGTTCCAACCAGTTTATATTGTGGCTCAGGTCAGTCTGCGACCACTGCCCTTGGGCCAGTCTATCTTGGACATGCGTCCCCCAGCCAAAGACACTGGCATCCGTCATAACCGTCAGATGCTCCAGCTCTTTAAAGATACATCCCTTAGTGATTGCTGGGGAATCCCACCATTCCAGGGAACTAATCACCTCTGGTGGTAACCTAACTTTGGATAGGGAAGTGCTCCTGCCTGCCCTCTGGTGAGGGAGGAGGAACCATTGGAGAGACCTGGCATGCAGGCATGCCCAAGGCATGATGGAAATGCAGGACACTATGTTACCCAGGAGTTACGAGTGTGTGGCTAGAGACACCATACGGTCCCTCCTGATCTGGCTCACCAATTCCCTTATGCTCACCTGTCGCTCCTGGGAGAGGTGCACCTTGCATGCCAGGGTGTCAATCTCCGCACCTAAATGTAGTAACCAGTTAGTTGGTGATAAATGGCTCTTTGTGGTGTTAAACCCATGGTCCTGAAGCACCTGGATAGTGATTCTGAGATCCTCCCACGCCTGGAGTTCAGAAGCGGACTGGATCAGAATATCATCCAGGTAGTACTGGACCCGTACGGGGAGAGTCCGTAGGTGCGCAGCCAAGGCAGCTAGTAACTTTGTGAAAGCTCTGGGCGCTGAAGATAGGCCAAAAGTCAGTGCCGTATACTGATAGTGACAGCCTGCGTAAAAAAACCTTAGATATTGCCTATGGCCTGGTAAAATCAGGACATGGAGATAAGCCTCTGTGAGATCAATAGAGGTGAGGAAGTCGCCCTCCCTGCGCCGTCCAAGATGGACCGAAGTGAATGCATTTTGAACTGCCTGTAGATGACAAGGCGATTCAGCCTTTTTAGGTCCAGAATTGCCCTGTACCTTCCCCCCAAGGGTTTCGAAATTACAAAGAGGATGGAATAGAATCCCATCCCATTGGTCCTCAGGAACCGTCTAGATCGCCTGGATCTCCAACAGATATTGAATAGCAGTTTCCATAAGTCCCCTTTTGACCTTGTTCCCCGAAACAGGGCAAGGAATAAAAAACCTCGGAGGCGTGGAGAGGAATTCTAAGGATAGGCCCACCCAGACTGTCTCCCGAACCCATGCATCCGTAGTAGTGCTCTCCCATTGTCTGGCAAACTTGGCCAGGAATCCCCCAATAGGAGAGCCGGGAATATAATTATTTCTGGCGTCTGAAAGAACAGCTTGCTCCCCCTTTAAAAGGGCCGTTTAGGGGGAAACTGCTTATACCTCCCTGCCCGGTCCTGCTGCTGGTCCTGCCTTTGCATAAAGGGGCGCTGTGGTCTCTGCGGCCCAAACCTACTATCTGGCCCTCTAAAGAACTGGCGGCGGAAATAAGGCTGTGGGCAGAAATCCGCCTGCCGGGAAGGGGATGGGAGGACCTTACATATGTCCCACGATTCCACCAGTATCGGATCCAAGGAATCTCCAAATAACTGCTCCAAGAATGGGGCGAAGGCCAGTCGCCAGTTATGTTGGGCATCCGCCTGCTACTGGCGGAACCACAGGAGTTGCCTGGAAGCCATTGTAGAGGCTATGGTTTTAGATGCGAACCATGCTGTGTTGAGCGTGGTGTTTGCAGAAAATTCCATGGCATCTGACAATTTGTTCAGGTCCTGATGAGACAGTACATCAGTCACAGGAATTCTGTCCTGCAGTTGCCTCAGCCAAATGAACAACACTCTATTAAAGAAGGATGCTGCAGTGGAAGCTTTTACAGCAAGCGGCCTGGTGGGCCTTCCTTAAGGACTGCTCCGCCCGTCTGTCCTCAGGCTGGAGGATATCCTCTGGTGAATATGACATTATGGGGGGCGCAGCTAAAGCTGCCACCGGGGCATCCACCGCATGCCCCTGAAGTGCCCTGGACAAGTCTGGGCCTACATTGTAGAACCTTTTGTCCAGCGAGCTGGAGTTTGCTCCTGCCCCCGGAGGTCTGCTGCCTTTGCACAACGTCCAAAAATATTCTGGGCAAATGCACCATCTCAGCCTCTGCCATTGGTTATGAAAACAATGAGCCCACAGGTTCCGCTGTATCAGGTGGCGGCTCTGGACCTGGCAAATGTCCAGCCACGTGTGCCGTGTTCCTAGCCTTGTGCAGCAAGGATTTGAATAAGGCTGGCCGGAAAACACCAGTGAAAGCTGGCTGATAAGGTGTTAAGCCCTCGTCTTCTGAAAGTTCTAACTCCCCGGGCATCTCTTCCTCTGAGGGTGACTGATTTGAGGAAGCAGGGGAGTATGGCTCCTACATGGGCAAAAAGTCCCCCGAGGCCTGGGGCCCAGGGGGAAAGCCAGGGGCAAGGGATGGTAAGAACTAACTGAAGCAGCTCTCTGGCTTTGCTGTAAACAGGCTGCTATCCCCTTTTGCATAGCCTCAGATATTAAGGCTTCCATGCCAGAAGGAAATTGAAATTCCTGGGCTTCCCCTGAGCGGATTCCCACTGCAGTCGGGGTAAAAGTTGAGGAAGCCCTTTGCCTTGAAGGCTGTTGCCAGGCAGAAGAGGTAGAGGAAGGGTCTGGATATGAGCCAAACTGTGACTCACTGTTGCTGGGCAGAATGGCTTCAGCTGTCAAATGCTGCTCTCCAGCGCCATCTGGAGATAGAGCCTGTGGAGGCCTGCTGTCAAATGCCTCAATTTGCCCCAATGTTTGTCCTTCATCTTGGCAGGAAACTGCCTGAGGGCTGGAGGCGCTCTCCTATGGTCAGCCTCCTTCAGCGCCCTGGCCACTTCCTGATCGATGGCCTTCTGGCACCTTGCTGCCTCTCATTCTGCTGCCTTAGTAGGTCTGGCCATGACCCTGGAGCTCTGCGACAGCTTTGCTCTGGCTTTTAGGCTTGCGGGCCTTGATCCTGAGGCCCCAGAAGCCGCTCCGTCCTTCCTTGCCCTGTCCGGGCTCTTCTGCGCCAAAGTGGTTTCATTCTGAAGTTCCCGCCGAGCAGGCTCACCTTGAAAGGCGGAAAGAACGGCGGCAGGCAGCAATTTGGGAGTATGTCTGGCAATTGGACAGGAACTCGATCGTCGGGGGCTCCTCTGATTACGCAGTGGCAGCAGTCTTGATGACAATCCTGTCAGTTGGCCTCCCTCAGTTAATGGCGGAGCTTCAAAGCTCTCACCAGGAGCGCTGTTTTGGCTCCGCAAAAGCCCCAGCTAGCACTGCAAGCAAGCTCGACTGGCTGCCTTGTCAGAATTACCTCCTGGTGATCTGACCTGATGCTGAACGGCCCTCAGCGGGCTCAAGATAAAAGCTCTTCACACTGTATTAGGTGGTGGTACAGCTGTCAAGGATGTGAAGGAACTGTTCTGTTGGCAGTGTATCAGTGAAAAAGGTTGGAGAAGGATCCAGGAATAGGAGACCTAGATAAAAGCATGTCTGTCTTTAGCTAAGACTGAGTCAAAAGCTGGGGACCATTGGGGTAGGCATGTCCTCACAGCTTGTCTGGTCCAATCCACTAAGTGAAAAAGACTGACAGGAACAAGCAGTGGGCGGGACTAGGACTGCAGAGGAAAAAATGATGAGGACTCAGTATATCCAATCACACTTCAAACAACCCATATGTAGGATTGTCGGAGCAGCGAGTCAGGAAAAAGGTACTGATGCTTAAAAAATCTGAAGGAAATTAAAAAGTAAGGTAACAGAAAACAAGGTGCTTAGATAGTATCACCACTGAGCTCATAAGAACTCAAAAAGTAGTCACTGCTAGGCAATCCTAGCAAAATGACATCCACAATTTGCTATTTATCACACACAATTCTCCCCCATCCTCTTTAATGTCATGGCAATGAGGAACTTCTACTCATTTTAAGTCATCTGAATCTTCAAGATTAATGTTAAATTATTGAAAAGCCAGCAACTTATATCAGACTTTGTTAACTTTGAACATGCACATATTAATCAATCTAAACAAAGAAGTTCCCCAACAGCTTATGGCATTGTAGGATGCAGGACATAAGTTGAAGACCTGTTCATGTAAGATTAAATGATAACACAGCATTTCACACACCTATTAACAGACTTCAAAATAATATTACAAGTATTACTAAATATACAATCTTTAGTTGTATTTTTTCACATTTTCATTACATGCATTACTTCAATTTCAAAAGCAATTTCATATAACATGGACATCTATTCTTCAAGAAGTACATTCCACAGAGACTTTTTTTTGCCAATCAGAACTACTTATGCAATGCCAGTTGCTAATTTAGTATGGAAGAAAAACAAGATAGGCAAAAATGATTATGATAAGACGTATTAAGATTTAGACTACAAATAAGACCCAAATAGAAGTTACATGTAGTTAATATTCAACAATATGAGGAAACACTGATGAATTTATTTTGGATATTATTTTTACAATAGGTAATTTGTGATGCTTAACATTCAATTTAAAATGCTTACCAGCGTTAGCCTGACTCTGCATTGCTGTGGTGATAGGTACTATGTGTGTTCCGTTTTGCGTTACAGTTTTTATTGGTAGCTGGTGTTGACCTAGAGGTGCTTGTTGTACTAGAGTAACCGTTTGTAACGGTGTAGTCTGAGATGTCTGAATGATGCGACTGGCAGCTCCTAGAGTTGTATGGCTAACTGCGGGTACAGGTTCCACTTTAACTAGAGAGAGAAAAATTAGGTAAATGTTTGAAATGGTAAAAGTTGCAAGTAAACATCAAAGTTCTTTTATGATATATAAAAGAAATTAGCATGAAATTTCAATAAATCATTATATTATTTTTACCTTTCATTTCATTGTGATCTCCATTCTCTTGAGGTTCTCCTTTAGGCTGGGCCATCACTGTAGCTTGTGTAACCACTGCTTGCCCAGCTACAGTATAAGTATTTGCTGGTGCTAATCCAGTCACATTTGTGACAGATACAGCTGGGATTTGATGAACAACATGAACCGTCTGTACTACAGGCTGCTGGGACGTTGATGTTGTCACAGGAGTTGCAACAGTGTATGTGACAGGTTTCATAGTTTGTGGCAGCTGCCTCTGTACAGTAATTAAAACAGGTTGGCTAGATAGGGGAGATCCTGTAAAGAAAGGTAGAAAGAAATCCTTTTTAAAAGAGCCATGATTCCCCCCCCTCCCTTCAAGTAATTTTCTAACTACTCAGAGATTAATCCAGTGGGGTTAGGAATTATTATCTCTTCATATCAGGTTAAAATTCATTGCTATGTCACTATTAGTACTACTAGTACATTATAACCTGATTTTTTAAAAAAACCTTATACATAAAATGTTGTGCTGCTATATTTCAGTGACAGAATACATCCACTGAAGGTGGAACACAGTGGTGGGTTGCTACCGGTTAGCCCCAGATTGGGCGAACCGGTAGCAGCAGCGGTGGGAGGCTCCGCCCAGACGCTTTCTGTGCAGAAACATCACGTGCAAGCACCCACGAGCAAACCAGTAGCAATGGGTTTTGAAACCCGCCCCTGGTGGAACATATATTATTCATTTTCTAGCACTTCTAGGTATGTCTCAAAAAGTCCTTTGTTTTTCCCTTTCTGCAGACTGCTTTCTGCATTCTATACTGTTTAACTGTCAAAATAAAACAATGCATTTACAGATAGTCCTCAATTTATGACCATTTATAGACTCCCATCCAGTGGCGAAATCCCAATTATTTTACTACCAGTTCTTTGGGCATGGCTTGTTGGGCGTGGTGTGGTGTGGCTTGGTGGGTGTGGCAGGGGAAGGATACTGCAAAATTTCCATTCCCACCCCATTCTGAGGCCAGCCTGAGGTGGTATTTCCCAGTTCTCCGAACTACTCAAAATTTCCGCTGCTAGTTCTCCAGAACCTGTCAGAACTTGCTGGATTTCACCCCTCCTCCCATCCCTCCGCAGGCTATGACAAAAATTAACCCTTTCTCCTCTGAGGTTTACATGAACTGGCCAGGATGTTAGTAATCTAGTAAAATGGGGTTTGTGGCTACCTGGGGGGGGGAGGGAACCGGGTGGCGCAAGTGGCAGGCTAATGCACATGAGCACTAGCGCAGCTCAACTTATGAGCAGCGAGCTGGTGTGCATGCACACACACACGGTTGATTTGCACAAGTAGCGCTGCATGAGTATGCATGTGCACCAGCCCACCACTCGCACAAATCAAGCTGGAGATGCATGTGCGCCAATCTGCCACTCGCATGGCCCAGTTTCAAATAGGTTATGGACGGTAGTGAATCGTGGCCTGAGGGTTGGGGACCCCTGGTCCACATGGTCCAGAATTGTTGCTGTAATCCAGCAACGTGAAAATGCGATAAGCTACAGAACTGTGCTATTCACTGTTGGGAAGCAACAACGTTCATCACAGCTTATTTCACTATGAATTTATCAGCCATAATTTAGTATGAGGAAACATTTATATTATGTCTTATATATTATATATTTATCCAATCTTTACCTCTAATAGCTAAAAGGGGTTTATATGGGATTGGCACAGTCACCCAATGAATTTTCATAACTAAAGTTGGACTTGCATCTTGCTCTCACCCGCCCTAGTTCAACATTTTAATACTACATAACATTGCCACCACTAAGGTAATATATTTTATTTTCATGTAAAATTTCTAGAATCCTTGTATTTTAAATCATCCACAGAATATTCTTGTGTAATTTTAGTACATAAGCACTGCGTGAAAATTTCACCTGGAGCACTCTGTGCAAATCGTGCTTCTTGTATTACTGCTAATTTTGGCTGGATACTGCTTGGCTCAGGCTCCATTGGGACAGGTGACCCTTCCCTTGACAGGCTTTCTGGGGTTTGCACACCACTCGAATGAGCAGATAATACTCCAGAATGATTAGGAGAAGCTGGGGCACTTCTGGAAATAAAGAACAGAAATGGCCACTTTTAGATACAAAATTAATAACTATTATCATAACCCACAAAAAAAATTCTGATCCGTACACTTTCCACAGGGAGGATTTTTTGCTGTTTAAATAGCAGTCAATGTTCTTGATTATAGAAGTTTTATAGAGGTAACTTAAAGGCAGGCAAAGTATTTATTCAGAAGTACAGAATAAAACAGTGGTATAAACGGGCCAGAATTTAATGAGAATTTTAATAATAGAAACACATGTCCTACATTCTATATTTAAAGTGAAATACTTTAATCTTGGTTTTTCCACTCAATTTATATTTGTATCTTCTCTAAAACACAAGACTTATTTTAAATAAACAGTTCTTCACCAAGATGCATGTTTCAGACAATGCCTAAGTAATAAATTTCAGTTTAAACAAAATTTAAATGTAATTCAATTGAAGCAAGAAATGAAAATGAAATGTTATTTGTACTCCTCACCTTAAAACTATAAATTCCATCTTTTACTCACTTCTAATTCAAGTCTTTTTTGATTCTTTAAACTATTAATTTAACAAATTATTAAATTATTCCAAATACTTAACGGGATAAAAGTCAATTTTAGTTTCCAATCATGTCTTTTTTACGAGAACGTGAATGTATTCAAATTTTCATAGAGAATATGCTGCTGGGGAATTGTAATTTGGAGCATAAAAGCAATGTGTGACTGGAAAAGGTTAAATATTACGTATTACTTTCTTTTCTCTCTGCTGTTTTCTTTAATCCCAGGTGTTTTTTTTTTCTTTTTTTTAAATGGCTGAGACTATGAGGAAAATATCAAGTGATTGTTTTGCTAAAAGTAAACGTAAAGTCTTTCTTTCATTAAGATTGACTTTTGGTGACTATATGGATAGTCTGAAAGAAGAATATGTTTCTTGGCAACAATATAGCAGTTGCTTGTTACTGCCTTTTTCAGGAATTTAATTTTCTGTTTTCCAATATAATCTACAGCCTGGACATCTTTTTATAGTTTCCCATTAAAATACAAACCAGAGCTTTCTGCAATCAGCTCAAGTTGACTAGGTGATTTTATAGGGTGCAATAAGTGTTTGTAGGTAACACCAAACTGTGAGCAGGCTGATTACAAACGAGTCTCCAGTCATGAACCAACTGCATGTGTAACAGCACAATATGTACACTAAGGGAATTAATCCGACTATCCCCAGTTATTGCTTCTATGATTCCTGCACTGGACAGTGGGTTGGAATATATTATCTCCAAGGCTCATAACCAACTCCTTACATTCCATTATTTTAAGATAAGAAATGAAACATGCTGCATTTACACAAACGACAAATGGCAAAGAAATTAGCATGACTAGAACAGTGGAAATGTTCATACAGCAAGAATTAATCCTTTTCTTTCAGTTAACATAACACATTGAATAAAGATTAAGTAAGACAGTCTAGGTTTACATAATAGGCTAAGCCACAAGAAAATCTAACCAAGGTTAGTATTAATATGTTATTTATTCATATAAACTGAATAAATAAATCAATAATTACGCTTAGTATATTATGCAAATACATTTGCTAGATCTTTAAAGTGTGAATACTATCGGTAACAACTCCAGGGAACATTTCTTCCTTAGATGTAATCATAAAAGAACCATCAAACCTCCTCAAGGAGAAAATGTTAATAGTTTCCTTTGTGCCCCAATCATTTATTTGATAAACATCTCTGTTGTTTAGACAAGCAATGATCATCCTTCAGTCAATAGACCCTGAAGTGCGCTTAAAGGAAAGCCTCTGGACTGCTATGCTTAAGTTGTCGTCCTCAATACCTTACCTAGAAGAAAGAGGTCCCAGTGGGGTTCTAAAGCAAGGTACTCCCCTTGGCCGCCTTTTTCTAAAAGCCTGTTCTATTAATTTGCTTTCAGAGGCAGGATCTATCCTCCAGAAGGAACCCTTGCCTGGTTCTTCCTGGGAACGTGGTACTTTGATGAAATAACGATTCAGAGAGAGATTGTGACGTATTGAATTCTGTGAGTCATAAAAGAAAACAAAGAAATCATCCATCTCAGTATTAAGTTGGAATACATTCTAATAAAAAAAAATCCCATTTAGAACTGCTCATATTCTTAAACTGCTTTCTTATTCTTAGGTCCTTGGTTAGGACTTGAAAAATTGACTGAGTGTGTTTAACTGTAGACAATCCACATATAACAACAAAGATCTGCAAACAAAAGTAGAACAACTGTTGCAAAAAACCAAAGATATTAAGAATAATAATAATTGGCATATTGGATACAATCACAAAACATCTGGTGTACTACTTGAAAAACCACCGGCATTGACAAAATCTCCATCATTCAATTGCAAAAAGCAGCTTGGAACAGCTTAAATTCTGTGACGATATCTTTACCACCATATCAAATAACAAATCTGCTTATCCCAGATCCTTGGGAACAACTCAGCAGGTAGATAAAAATGCCAAATCCAGTTTAAACATTAGGTTGATTGTACAACCACCACCAACAACAACAATAATAATTTAAAAAAAACTTCAATATATACAGTCAACATATGTTAATGTGAGCAAAACAAGATGACCATAGACTTTTTTTCAGAGTTCAGACATTCAAAGGCAATAGGAATTAGGATGAATCTATAGTAATATAAAGTTATTGAAATTGGAATGAATGTTATTTGGTTTCATAAATGTAAGGATTGTATTATGAGCACATTGTACAAAACAATGCACATATAATGACATTCCTTATACCATTAATATTAAACTGTTTAATTTTAATATATTCTTCCTATATGTAAAGATATTTCAACATCAAATTTCACAATCAAAATTAGATTGTATAGAAATATAAATGGCACAATTTGCAACTAAAAAAAGTTGTGAAGTAAACTATTTTATGAAGAAATTCTATGGGAAAGGAATAGTTTACAAGAACAGGTAAGAACCTCAAAGTACCATGTTTCCTCTGAAACATCACAAAGCTACTCCTGGTTTAGACAATCAATTTCCAGAAAACGCTAGACCATTCCTGAAGTAACTAGATTGATGTGATCTTAAGGAAGAAATAGCTCTCCAGAATTATCTCTCCCCAAAATAATCTACCCAAACTATACTTTGCAGATGCCTAGCTTTAATTCACCATAGTTAGCTCATTTCATTTAAAACAATATTAATAATTTTTACCTGCCAGCCCTTGTCTGCTGTCCTGTAGTAAGGATAATTTTTAGTTATGTGCGTATAAATTCCATTTAGTGTAAGTTGCTTATCAGGAGCCATTGTAATTGCTTGTACAATTAGTTGTGCATAGGAATAAGGTGGCTTTGAATCATCCTAAATATTAAAAATAATAACATAATGAAAATAGCTCATCCCTCCAGGAGCATTAGAAATATAACACCAACTTTATAATTTAATACAAAGGACATTATCACTTGAGAGATACCATCATACACATTTAACAACTTTTTCATTTTTATTACATATTTGCATTTTCAATTTTATCACATACAGAGCTCTGCCTGCCACAATTCATTCCAAGTATAAAATACCTCTAATGTGCTTTACTGTTACCATGCCCTTTTTCTCTTAGTATATTCACCCTGCAACTCCTAAGCATATTGTTCGTTATGTAGGGACTAAGTTCAGCCTAAAATAACCAGAGAATGCTAGTTTGGCCTACCTGAAAACTTCAACTAATCAGCACTCACTTTCATGCTGCTTCCTGAGTATACAGCTCTCTACTTGCCAATCCACCCATTTCTATAAATTTATAAATAGCAAAAATAATTATTTAAAAGAAGCACAAAAAAGCATCATGTAGTGCATGATTTTGTTTTTCTGTATTTGTGGCCATTTATCTTTGGGTTCACAACTCACAAACTAAGCTAGTCTGCTGTTCAGGTAGGGGCAATTAGCAGATTGGGGAATTGCAGCTAAAGTACAAAAGCCAAACATGCTTCTCTTTTTGGCAGAACAGCATTTTTGTTTATATACTTATTTGTTAATTTATATGCCACCTTTATTGCAGGATCTCAAGACACTTTTTACCTTTATCAATGCAAGAAGAATACTATGAGACAGGCCCATGATGGCGAACCTATGGCGTGCATGCCACAGGTGGCATGCGAGCTCAGCTCCTCGGGCCTTCTGGGCCCACCAGAAGTAGGAAACAGGTTGTTACATGCCTGAGGGCTTCGGGGTGGTGGTGGGGAAGACTCATTTTTCTCTCTCCCCAGCCTCCAGAGCCTTTCTAGAAGCCTGGGGAAGGCGAAAATGGCCTCCCCCCCCCGAGAGGCTGGAAACGGCCTGTTTCCCAACTTTTGGTGGGACCCGAAGCTGTTTTCGCCCTCCCCAAACTCATAGAAAGGCTCTGGAGCCTGGGGAGAGAGAAAAACAGGTCTACCGGGCCCACCGGGCCCACCGGGCCATCACGTGCCAGGAGCAAGGTGGGAGAGGGGGGGTCGCATGTGCAGGGCGCATAGAATTATGGGTGTGGGCACACGTGTGTGCGACCCCCACCCCTGGCACGTGATGGCAAAAAGGTTAACCATCACTGAGATAGGCTAAATAGAGAAGCTGCAAGTCTAAGAGTTTCTCCTTCTAAATCTTGCAAGTATTGCCTGGTTTCTGGTAATCATGCTAGCTTAATATCATCCAACAGTTTATCACATGTCTAGAAGAGAAATGAGGTAAAAAGCATGGACCACAGCAGAAAGTGTATCCATTCAAAATACAGACATCCATGACAGTAGACGTTCTCCTGTAGCAGAAGCAAGACGAGAAACAAGAAGGGGAGGGGAGGAACCCTCATATTTTTTTAAAAAAATGCCATATTGTACGGCATGTTACCACTTCGCTTCTAGCCAGATATGTGCAACTTGTTTGGGATACCATCACAATTTACAACCATGATTGGCATGCTCCAATAAATCAAAGATTACCAATTAATCCAAACGTATTTTCAGAATCCTCACCTGAGGTCTTAGGCTCATGTATAAACACACGCACTACTAATATATCATTAAAAACTGTTAAGTTTGAATATGCTTTTCTCAATTTTGAATGTGGTAAAATAAGCAGCTTACAAAATGGCTTTTTTCTTTGCTTTTTATGCTATCCAAATTTCAGCCATACGTTTATGTAAGCTTTAAGTTCAATGTGAATATCATAGGATCTATTTTAGTTTTCAGTCTGAACTGCTACACATAAACTTTATTTCTGTTTACTTTTCAAAGCAATATTTTTCAATTAACTTCTAATGTATTACTCGGTAACTGATTTTACAAATTGATTCTAATCAAAAGAATCTCACCTTTGGGCTATCTCCACCAGATGCTTCTTTATCATTTTCTGACTGTGAATTGTCAGCCATAAGATGTAAGTCAGATGGTATTACACGACTCATTTTGTACCCTGAAGAACCTGCACCACGAGGACTAGATGGGCAGGAATTTGCAGCACTGTAAAACAGTATGAAAAGAG
Organism: Pantherophis guttatus; assembly: GCF_059756535.1. Taxonomy (NCBI): domain Eukaryota; kingdom Metazoa; phylum Chordata; class Lepidosauria; order Squamata; family Colubridae; genus Pantherophis; species Pantherophis guttatus. The sequence continues at coordinate 172,013,144 of NC_142064.1, forward strand.
TTGTCTATTTCATCACAGAATATATATCATTGTAGCCAGTAATTTCCTTCAGCTAAACATAATTTCCTGAACAAACATTCTCCAGCTGTCTGAGTTATACTGACATTAGTGAGGAATGACAATTAAAATGATACAGATTTTCCTTCTGTATTATCATCAGAATATATATTTATAGAAACATCTTTGCAAATATTGCCTCTATTCCAAAAACAATCCCTTGAGATTAAAAACAGGCTAATTCTAGATTTTCAATGACAGGCAAGATTGAACAAATCTATTTGCCTTTACTATAAAACACTTGCCCTTATGGTAAGTGTCCGCTCTTCCTCTTAGTGTAATGTTTGGAAGAATCAGATTATAATAATTATGCCAGAATAAATGTTATTAAAAGTATAATATTAAATCTAAAGACTTGATATTAATAAAACACATAAATTATTATAAACCTGCCAAATAATAGTAAGTTTTAAGAAGGACTACCATATCTGGATTCCAAAAATAACATGAAACCATTTTCAATGAGTTAGAACTTCTGGTATCTCTTTGTTACTATCTTAGTGATTATTTGGATTTTTGCAGCCTATATATGGTAGCCCTAGTTTTAATCCTAGAATGATGAATTTAAGATAGGTATCACATGGTCATTACTATTGCTAGCAGAATTATAATTCCCCAACAGATTTTTATCATTTTAATCAATTCATTTAGAAGAATTTGTATTAAAACAAGGTCATAAATAGGTTATTTATTAATAGGAGATTCTAAAGTAATTTTATTATAATATCCCAGAAATATTTTTGAAATTTATCAAATAACTTAGTCTTAGCTGAAGAAATCTGTCTGCATTCCAGGGTAATTAAAACAGAAAATGTTCCTGCTGTTTCAAAATGGTGTTTGAAAACACAGCCCACAATACCTTTGATAGACAGGGGTTCATATAAACACACTTAATAAAAAGATGAAAATATTTTTAATAATGCACTTTACTGCGTTATAAAATGTTAACAACAGTATTCGTAATATAACTTAAAACTTTTTGCATTTTGGAATGACACATTTTAAGATGCTATAAGATATTTTTAACAGCATATTTTTAAGACTATGAATTCCACTAAAAAGCTAATATTTGGGATTTTTATTTTTCTTGCGGAAAGTCTTAAGTATGTAATGCTTATATACAGTATGAATGCTATAAATAACAGAGTTACAGAATATATACATTTAATTTATAAGCATAGATGTTCCATAGGAAAAAAAACATTTCTGAGTTCCTTCATATCTGAGCACTGTTTTTTATCAGGGCAACCTGTTCTACCCAAATATTGGATGCAGCATACTGCTTCCCCTTTATTTTTTTGTCAGTAAATATAAATTTAAAATCTGAGCACTGGTTAACATAAAGAACTAGTTACTTTCCCCACGAGAAAAATGAATATGGTCACAATTACCTCTCCTGGGGCATGTTGTTTATGTTTTATTCAGCCTGAAAATGATGTTTCTGATTTTACATGAAATAATGTTTTTTCTGATATCAAGAATCACAAAAGATACTCTCATAACTTTGGCATATTTTTAAATTAAATTAAGTAGTTTTTTTTTAATCATACAATATACTGATCTGGTTCACATATAACACCAAGTTATTGTGCAGGATGCCTCATTGACAACATATCCCCTTCTAGTTGCAAACCTTGCCTTATATTGTCAGATAGTGACGACAATTTTCTGCAGTAGCTTTTAAAGAATGGAAGAGATATATTAAGAATGATACATAATAAAATATTTGCACAGAATGATGCACAAATACTTTTTGTTCTTAGTTAAACCATTTCTCAAATATTTTAGAGACAAATCGGACGTTGCTTACCTGAACGTCCCTTCTCGACGCGCAGCTGGAGAATCCAAAGCTTCGGGTTGTTCAGTAGTTGATAGCCTACACTGAGTGTGTTCCTTTAAGAGATTTCTCTTCAGACACGCCCACTTGCTCAACAGAGTCCCAGTTTTGTTCACGAAGTAAGGAGCAGTAGAGCGTCAGGAAGGAATGTCCAGCAGCCAGCTGGGTGGGTTGGATTCTCCAGCTGCGCGTCGAGAAGGGACGTTCAGGTAAGCAACGTCCGTTCTCCAACGCGCAGCTTGGAGAATCCAAAGCTTCGGGATTTACCCAAGCAAGTTCATACAGGGAGGGAACCCGGCTGCTGTACGTCGTCTGAAGAGTTGCATACAGCTTGGAGCACCCGGCGGCCGAAGGATGCCTCCGCCGAGGCAAAGGAATCCACCTTGTAGTGCCTGATGAAGGGGTTCAAGGATGACCAGGTAGCCGCCCTGCATATGTCAGGAATGGAGGCATTAGTGGCCCAGGCGGCCGTAGTGGCGGCGCTCCTGGTGGAGTGTGGAAGAATTCTCTGCGGAACCGGTTTGTTCCGAGCCGAATAAGCCCGAGAGATGCAGGATTTAATCCATCTCCCAATTGTCGTGGAAGAAACCTTCCGGCCCATGGAAGCGGGCAGAAAGGAAATGAAGAGCGATTCAGATTTCCGGAAATGCTCAGTCCGCTTAATATATCGGCGCAGGGCCCGTCGGACATCTAAGAGGTGCCAGTCTGCTTCCCGAGGATGTCGAGGATCGGGGCAGAAGTCCGGAAGGATCAATTCCTGGGCTCGATGGAATGTGGAATTTACTTTAGGCAGAAATGAGGGGTCTAGTCTTAATACCACGCGATTTGCGTGGAAGATACAAAGGTCGTTTCTCACAGACAGTGCAGCTAGTTCGGATACACGGCGAGCCGAAGTAATCGCGACCAGAAAAGCCACCTTAAGAGTCAGAAAGCGGAGGCTGATTGAGGCGAGAGGCTCAAATGGAGGGTGCATGAGGGCCTGAAGGACCAGAGTCAAATCCCAGGTCGGGTATCGATGTATAACAGGGGGGCGCAGGTTGGATGCCCCTCGCAGAAAGTCGCGAATCGTCGGGTCCTGGGAGAGAGGAAGCTTTGCAGAAGTCGAAAGGACCGTACTAAGTGCAGCAACTTGGCGACGAAGAGTGTTAGGCGCAAGGTGCTTGTCCATGCCCCGCTGAAGGAATCCCAGCACTTCGGGGACAGAAGCAGACGTTGGATCCAGGTGGAATTTAGCACACCAGGAGCAGAAAGAGTTCCAGGTTGCGTTATAAATGCGGCATGTTGACGGCCGTCTTGACGCCTGAATCGTGGGGATCGCATTGCTAGGCACGTTGGCTCGCCTTAGCAAGATCCGTTCAAGCGCCAGGCGGTCAACTGCAACCACTGCGGGTCTGGGTGCAGAATGACCCCCTGGCTGAGAACGATCCTGTCCCCTGGAATCCTCCACGGCCGTGCCACCGACAGGTCCACCAGATCCGCAAACCAGGACCTCCGAGGCCAGTGGGGTGCGACCAGAACGACGTCTGCCCTCTCTGCTATTATCCTGCGGATCAGACGAGGAAGGAGCGGTAGAGGGGGAAAGGCATAGAGGAGACCCCTGGGCCAGGGAGATGCGAGGGCGTCGACTCCCTCCGCCTGAGGGCACTGGTACCGGGTGAAGAACCTGGGTAGGTGAGTGTTGTCGCGGCTGGCAAATAGATCGATTAGAGGCGTGCCGAATCTGCAGACGATCTCGGTGAACAGATCTGGGTGAAGTCGCCACTCGGCGTGATCCAAGTGTTGTCTGCTGAGCCAGTCCGCTGTGATGTTCGCGGTCCCGGCAATGTGCTCCGCCACAAGGGATAGGACGTGCTTTTCCGCCCAGATCAGCAGTAGGGTCGTTTCCTCCATCAATGGACCCGAGCGAGTCCCCCCCTGGCGGTTCACGTGCGCCTTTGCGGTTACATTGTCCGTGCGTATCAGGACATGGTGCCCCGACACAATCCGTTGGAACCGTTGGAGGGAGAGGCGGATCGCACGGAGTTCCAACCAATTGATCCCGTTGAGGCTCTCCTCTGCTGACCACGTTCCCTGGGCAACGTGGGATAAAAGATGACCTCCCCATCCCGTCAGGCTGGCGTCCGTTGTCACTACCAGGCGCTGTAGATTCTGGAAGTAGCTGCCCTGATGTAGGCTCTGGGAGGACCACCAGAGGAGAGACCTTGAGACCTCTGGCGGGAGGAAAACTTGTGTGGGAGAGTTGCTTCTCCTGGCTCTCTGAAAGGGGAGGAGGAACCACTGGAGCTGGCGTGAATGGAACCTCGCCCAAGGGACGACAGACAGGCAGGAAATCATTTTGCCGAGCAGGCGGGACAGGAGCAGCAAGGGCACCTTCCGAGAGGAGAGGACCTGGGATGTTAATAACTGGAGACTGGAACACCGGTCCGTTGACAGGAACACCTGGCCCCTTACAGAGTCTATTAATGTCCCGAGATGGAGAATGCAAGTAGTGGGCTGCAATTGGCTCTTCGGGATGTTGAGGGAGAAGCCATGATGACGAAGGCAGCGACACAGCACTGCTAGGTCTCGGGATGCTCGGGCCGGAGAAGGGGAGAGCACTAGGATATCGTCCAAGTAGCAGTGGAGGCGGATCGGATGTTGACGTAGATGGGCCGCCACTGCTGCCAGGAGCTTTGTAAAGGTCCTTGGGGCGGAGGAGAGGCCGAAGGGCATTGCTCTGTATTGGTAATGCCTGTTGTTGTAGGCAAAGCGTAGGAAGCGACGATGGGACAGCCGTATGGGAACGTGGAGGTACGCTTCCTTCAAATCGAACGAGGTCATCCAGTCCGATGGTCGAATGGAAGCCAAAATTGATCGAAGGGACTCCATTTTGAACTGATGATATACTATAAATTCGTTCAGCCTCTTGAGGTCTAGGATGCCCCTGTGACCCCCGGATGATTTGGGGACCAGGAAGAAAATTGAATAGAAGCCGGTCCCGCGATGATGGTGGGGGACCGGTTCGATGGCTTGAATTTGAAGCAGGTGATGGATCTCTGCCTCCATTAGCTGGCGCTTGTCCAAGTTGGGGGAAATAGGGCATTGTACGAAGTGAGAGGGAGGTCTTGAACGAAACTCCAGAGTAAGTCCCAGACGAATTGTCTGGAGCACCCAGGCGTCCGACGTCGAGATCTCCCACTGGGGAAGAAAATGAGCCAGACGGCCGCCAATGGGAAGATGGATGTAGTCACTTCCCTCTTCGAAAGGTACGGGATCCCGTACCTCGAAATGGTCGTTTGGGTGCTGGGGCCTTCCGACCACGGTCCCTGAAGGATGATCTATCGAGGGAACGGTCGAAACCTTGAGAATAGGGCCTTGAGGAGAAGGATCCTGAGGGACCGGAGTCGTTCCGAAAGGGCTGCCTGGTGAAGTAGGACGAAGGTCTACGGTCTGCCCTCTTATACGATGATGGCATCACCTTCCGTTTATCCTTGTCCTCGACAAGGATGGGGTCTAAGGCTTCTCCAAAAAGACGGGACCCCTTATATGGAGTTGAAGCGAGGCGCCACCTAGACTTGGCATCAGCTCTCCAATTTTTAAGCCATAATAAACGGCGAGATGTGACGGACGACACCAGGGCGCGCGAAGCAAACTTCGCGGCGTTGAGCGAGGCGTCTGCTGTATATTCGGTAGCCGCCACCAGTTTGTTGACATCTTGGCGGAGGCGTGAATCCGCAGGGGGAAGGCGCTCGTGGAGTTGACGGAGCCAAATTAGGCAGGCACGGCTGAAGAAGGAAGCAGAGGTGGCTGCCCTAACCGCCCATGCGGCCGCATTGTGCGTACGTCGGAAGTTAAACTCAGCTTTTCGGTCCTCTGAGCGCAAACCGTCGGCGACGTCGTTGGAGATTACAGAGGAAGCCGTCAGATTGGCCACTGGCGCGTCAACAGTTGGTAACTGAAGGAGATCTTGGAGACTAGGCGCCGAACAATAAAGTTTTTTGTCTAGCCCCGAAGGAGCGGGCAAGGAGGAAGGCGTGGACCAGGATCGTTGGACCACCTCAGAAAATAGCTGTGGACACGGAATAAAGTCCGCTTGCGCCTTAGGCGCCGTAAACAAGGCCTCATGTTGTTGAGAGGTACTGGGCTGATCAACTTGAGAGACTGGGTCAGCCATATTTGTGGCCAACTTGGCCTTGCGCAAGAGCGATTTGAATAACGAGGGTCTAAAGAGCCCAGAGAAGGCTGGCTTTTCGGGTGGCATATCTGCATCATCAGATAAGTCCATATCCGACGGGTCGCACTCTCCCTCCTCCGAAGACGACTCCTCGTGGTGACCATGGTCCAGATACAGCTCGGACCCATGCGTCATAGCCTGATACTGGGTAGGGACCTGTTGAGGGTCCCGGGCCAGAGGAGGAGGAGGAAAACGTGGCTGAGGCCAGGCTCCATATGGTGCAGCCTGTTGAGAAGTCGCTGCCAGTGTCCTGGTAACCGTGTCAGAGATGATCCGCTGAATATCATACTGAGAAGGTGGAGGAGCTGCCTCCGTGGCGCGCAAGCCTGCCGCCGTGGGAGTAAAGGTTGCCTCCGGCTGAGACCGTCGAGGGAGAGTGGCAGTGCACGAGAGGTCCACCGGCTCCATGCAGTGAGTCGATAACGCCTCAGGGAAAACTTCCATGTTTGGCGATGGAAACAACGGTTGCAAAGGTTGTTGAGGAGCCTGATGGACGGGCTGGACCGTAGCCTCGACAACGGGCGAGAGTGGCGTAGGTAAGTGTGCGAAAACAGCTTGTGCTGACTGGTTGCGCGCTTTCTCGAACTGGCGCTCCAGAGCCTTGTGTCTCCTGGAGGCGTCCTTGTCTGCAGCTGATGAGTGTTTTGTCTTTTTAGAGCGTGGAGCAGCCGATGAAGATGAATGTGAAGCGCGTTTACGGGACCGTTTACGTTGCTTGGCCTGGTCGTGAATGCGCTCGGGAGAGCTGTTGTCCTCCAGATCAGATGAGAGAGCACGTTCAGCCATGTTGTAACCTTTGTTTCCTTTATTTTATTTATTTATTTTATTTTATTTTATTTATTTATTTATTTATTTATTTTTTTGAAAGGAGGAAGATGAAGATTCAGTAAGTATTTAATTTATGTGGTTATATAGATGGATACAGAGGAATAGGTGTTGCTTATTAGCCTTCTTTTTTTTTTTTTTTTTTTTTAAACAGGAAACAATTGAAGAACTATGGAGTAAATGAAGATAGCCCAAGGCTAGCAGGTAAGTCTTTTTTTTTTTTTTTTTTTTTGTTTGTTTGTTTGTTTTAGGAGTAGAGGCTGGGGGGAGGAATTGGGGTGGGGGGTGGGGGTATGGAAGCCGTGCAACTAGCCGATTGCTCCAAAGAGACAGGCTAGGTAGGTCCCCCAATGCTTGTAACCAGAAGATCGGCCTCTGCGACTCACTGCGCCTGCGTGAGGCTGTCACCAGGCAGAATTTGACAGCCGTTAGAAATCTTCTCTTTTCAGGCAAGGAAATGGCGCCGAGCAGGGCTTGCAGAGCGAGGGCGACAGAAGGAATGGGGGGGGCTGTTCCCCTTTGAAAACAGAACGGCGATAAATTGAGCCCAGAGCAGAGACCCAGCGTCCGGGGGGAGTCCTTGTGGGGGGAGGAGGGAGGCCGAGGGGCGCGAGCTGCGCTGATCGCAGCTCCCAGCGCTAAGGCAAATAGGAGTAAAAAGGCGCGCGCTTTGAAAGGCAGTCCAAGCGACGGCGCCTACAGCCCTTAGAAAGGTTGCAGCCGAGGGAGAAACAGCCGAAGGCTCAGAAGCGCTTCCCCGGCTGTCTGGATTGATACGATAGCGCTCCGGCGATGAAGGGGCGCACGTGGGGCGCTCCGGCGCTCGAGGATCGCTCCGGCGATGAGGCGACCGTGGGGGAGGAGGCTGCAGCGATCCCTGCGATGGCGACGGCGTGCGATCACTCAGAAGTGATCCAAACGCCAGGAAGCCCTCAGGACGATTAAGGGAGAGGGAGAGAGACACCGCTGAGCATAGGGCGTCAATCTCCAGCCGCCAAGGTGAAGTTTAGTCCAGACGGTGAGGGCGGCAGTTTGAGGAGGGCAGTCAATAGGGCAAGCGTCAGGGAGATGGGAAGATACTGACAGCTTGCCTGAAGCAGCAGGCAGACTCACCACCGGTAATTATAGAAGGGAAAAGGACTGGAGTTGGAGAATCCAAAGTTTCTGGAACAGTTCAGATAGTAATCAGAGAGATTTTCAGACAGTGTCACAGGCTCAACTGAGTGAACTAAACTGGGACTCTGTTGAGCAAGTGGGCGTGTCTGAAGAGAAATCTCTTAAAGGAACACACTCAGTGTAGGCTATCAACTACTGAACAACCCGAAGCTTTGGATTCTCCAAGCTGCGCGTTGGAGAAACTTCTGTTTTAATTTTATAGTTTTAGTACACATACTTGTGTACATAAGGCAATTAATTATGATCTGTATCAAGGAATATTAAGTTAACCTTAGTTTGAACAAACTGTTATTGTAACAAAAACTTTCATCAAGCAGCTTGCTGCGTGCAAAAATTATTCCAAATGCTATTTTCACATTTCATGTTAAATTATGAGTCCATTTAAAGAAATCAGAAGACCAGACAAAGAATAAACTCTTCTGCTCTCAGCATTATTTCTCTCAGTAAGGCTAGCTGGCAGTTAAGCACTATCACTACATGGAGCTGCCCACTCAGAAACCACAGTTAGTCCACAGTGCAGCAGCCTTGCTATGCCTATGTAACACCTCTGCTTCGTGAACTGCAGAAAATCTTCAGATGAAATGCAAGATGCTAACTACTATCTATAAAGCTCTGTGTGAACTAGGACCAAGTTATTTGGAGAACATTTGTCTCTGATAGTATCTGCCTACTCTCTATGATCAGATAGAATGGTTTACTTCAGGTCCTAACAATTAAACAATGACATCTAGTGGGTTAGAGTGCCTGATGGGTCCCTCTAGTTTGGAACGTATGAAATATTTTTTCAATTGTTTCCTCAGGACAAATTTTAATATTACATTGCTTTTTTAATTATGGGTGAAGCCACCCATAAGTTGCTTCTGGACTTGGGCAACTCACAATCAGATGAATACATAATAAGTAAATAATAATACATAACAGATACATATTAAGTCCCCATATGTATACATTTCTTTCTCGTCAAATAAGGCCCCACATATTTACATTCCTTATGTCTAAATAGGTCAAGCCCTGCACCATCTTTAATTTAACTAAGAATGATTGCTGGAGTTTCATCTAATGCCAATAAACATGATTAAGTGGCATTAGAAAAAAATCAAAAATAATTTGCTCCAAGGATAAGTTAAATGTGATTGCAGAATTTAAAATTAGTAATTAATTAATTACAGATTAATATTACATTTTTTGTAGTTCTACGATAAACCTAAATGCAGCAAAACAATATAAAAATACCTGATGGTTCCTGTGGGAGAGGGAAGAGGGCTGATCAAGTGAGCCATGTTGTCTGGAATGTTTATTGTTAGGGGAGAAATCTGGGGTTGTACAGGTTTCACTGGGGACTGTGGGGACTCCTGTTTTTCTCTCTTTTCATTGGATAAAGCTGTAAATGTTATCTTGATGTTTGTGCTGGGAAACCTGAATGTACACCTGAAAAGTAAAAAACAAAGGGTGTTAACTAACTGAAATTATGGTTTTCTGTATTTTCATAATTTTAACAGCATTCATATTAATAAAAATAGTAAAAAAGAAAAAATGCTCAATTGTTATAAAGCTACATAATGAATATACTTGTAGTAAGAATCAGTGGTAAATACAATCACATTCATTTAGAAATTTGTTCTTTTGTGGATTTTACTTTTAATTTTTATATAACAAAACTGCAATCGATAATCATTTAATAAATTCTGAAGTGGCATAAAAACCAGCATTCAATTTGTCTCAAAATGATTTAAGCTCTTAAATCAGTAAACTATGAGGCTAACGCTTTAAGACTTATTCTCAAAGCAATGTTGTACAATGCTTCACAAAAATCAGGTGATTCAGAATAGTACAAAGACAATATGGAACATCTTTGCAGATCACATCAATCCATCCTCATCCACCCTTCTTCCCTATCTGGATTTGTGTTTTTAAAAAATAAAAAATGTAAGTGTATTAAGGGAATTTTTTTGCAGCCATATTTTTTGCCACTGAAAATGTTAATAACAGTCTTATACTGACATATGGGTCTAGTATATGACAACAAGGACTATCTCATCCCACTTGAATTGGCCTGCCCTACCCGTGCTGACAGAGGAGGCCCCATCGGCCAGGGAATTCTGGCCGGTGGGGTCCAGGAGAAAAGCTTTCTCTGCCATTGTGCCTGCCCTTTAGAATATCTTGTCTCCCCAGAGTGAGGTCGGCTCCAATCTCCTTACCTTTGGTAACAGCTTAAAGATCTGGCTCTGCCAGCTGGCTTGGGGCTCCAACAGAGGGATTTCACATTAGGGGTGGTTGAATAGATTAACAAAATTCCACACCCCTTCTCATCATACTCCTTCCCTCCATCTTTTTAGCTAGGCTGATTTTATAGAATTGTGTTTATATTATTATAAATTATACAATTTTAACTTTTAATATTGTAAGTCACCCAGATTTACTCTGTGGCAAGATAGGCAGTTAATAAATGTTACAAATAAATAAATATTAACATTTAGGTCATTCTGAACATATTTATAAGGATTTCTTCAAAACATAGTATGAAATTAAGATAAAGTCAACTGATGGAATTCTAAGGGAACCCACCCCATTGACTAAGGCTAAAATATCTGAAGATTTCCTTACTTTCTTTTTTTAGGTCAAAATGGTTTACAAATAAATCCTATTTAAACAGAAAAATATTTCTCACACAGTATTAAAGCCTTATAATTATATGGACAGACTCAGAATTGCCTGAAATATAATTATTTATAAAATTTCATCTCCATATCAGTTTGGCCCATTATATCCTTAAGTTAATTTCCTTTCCAAACATTTCAGGGTTTTTTTCTACAAAAGAAAAACTAATTACAATTATACGTGGCCAACAGCACTTTTAAATGATGTCTTAACCTACAAGGACAGCATTGCTTATCTACAAGAAACTCATTTAATCGAACATGACAAATCTTAATAATGAAGGAATGGGTGGGAGAGGTTTGCCTCACAAATACTTTGACAAAAACTAAGTGTGACCATTCTGATTCAAAAAGATATTCAATTCATGTACAACACGTTATTTGATGTAATAACAGGGATTCTAATAAATATGGTTAATGTTTATAGGCCTAATTTAAAGATCTCTTATTATGTTTTATGAATGTTTTCAATATTGAATGAGTGAATTTAATGATTAAAGTGGTAACAGGAGTTTTTAATAAAATATTGGATCCTCAACTTGGAAAAAAAAACAACTGGTGAGAGAAACAATCACAATTCATAGGGAGAAGAATAATTTCTTCCTTGCGCTGCTTAGATAGTCCATCGAATGGGTTAATCCTCATCTGATTGGCCAGAGACTGAGTAAGAGTTTATTTAAACACACCTCCTCTTCCTGTTTAGCTCCCATTCCTTACTCAGTGCGGCCTTTAGAGACTTTTTTCTTTTAGCTCCATTCACTGGACTTTCTAAACTTGGAGAATTTCAACATTTTCATTATTTTTCATCTGGCTAAGAGCCCATTGATCTGCTGGCAGTTTGGGAGGTCCCGATCGATGGAGCGCCACTCAGTTGAGCCGCAGCTTTGCCGGCGGCGGTTTGGATTTCTTTTAGCCGCTTGCCGCCATTGGCACTAGGACTCCTTTGACTGCGATTTCAACCTAATTGGCTGTCTGTGAGTTGCTGGGGGAGCGCGTGGGAGGCCGTGTTGTCGGTCTCGCAATGTGGGGATTGAGGATAGCTCCGTGTTGTCAGAGCTCAGTTCTCCCTCGCTTTGCCCGCATCGCCATTACTCCAGGGACTGTTCTGTCAGCTCTGGTTCTCTGCAGGCTCAATTCAGCTGCCAAAGGGGCGGTGTTGTCTACTGTGCGCCATTTGACTGTACGAGACTCTGGGCACTTCAGGAGCTGTTCTGTCGGTTCCGCGCTCTCCCACAGGGGCTTTCTAACATTTGTGGAGCTGTGTTGCCTGCTCCCAGTCATTTGGCCACCATTTTGTGACGCCTGAGGGCTGTGTTGTCGGCCCTGCACCATTTTGTCTGGCACCGTGTGAGGCTTTTCTATAACGGGGCTGTTTTTGCCAGTCTTGCACCATATTGCCCCAGTTGGACTTTCTTTTGGGGGCGGGGGCTCTGCAGCATTTCTCCGACTTGCCTGCCTATCCCTGCTGGCCCTGCCACTATTTGTTTTGTTCAGGAGTTTTTTCGCTGCCTGCACTCCTGTATATTCAAATATTATTTCAGCCATTATTCCTTCCAAGATGGCCGATCGCAGTTGCTCCCCATCCAGGAGATCCAAATCTCCCTCGCAGCACAGGGGCAGATCCAAAAACAAGCATTCCTCCAAAGCTAAAACATCTCAAACTGCACCTTCTACTTCTTCTACTGCAGCAGAAAAGGATGCTAGGAGAAGGCATCTGGCGCTAACCAAACAATTTGACAAGGCAAAGAAGCAGGCAGAAACCATCATCCAACCTTCACCACCCACAATGGCAGCTCCATCCACCCCAGCCTCGGGGCAAGACACCTCCATTCAGACTCACCAGGATATCTCTTCCTGATCTCCAAACATTTCTTCTGAGGCTCAAGAGGACCAGACCGTTGTCAGAGAGGTCTTTTCTCAAGGAACTGATTCCACCTCGACTATGGCTAGGCAACCACGTGCTTCTAAACCATCTGCCACCGTCACTCCTACGGCAGCAGAGCTCCGCCCAGAAGAGGGCCATACCTCTACCATCCCTCAGAAAATGTGCGACCTCATTGCACAAACAGTGGCTAGAGGCATTGACATGGCCCTCACCCAAAGGGGAATTCTGGCCCCATCATCTGCTCCTGTTCCAACACAACGGTCCTCCAGGGCTTCATCCCATCTGGATAGTGATTCTTCTTCAGCCGCCCATTCCCCTTCACCTTCTCACCATAGTGACCAATCGCTCCTCGATGAAGAGGAGGCCTTTGATTACAGCCTCTCTGGTGATGAGGAGGAAACCCCATCGGTGAGGCCCTGTTCCACGGGTCTCTTCCAACATGAGCTGTTTAAGACCTTATTACATAAGGCCAAAGTCACTGCCAATATGGGAGTTTCCCTGGCACGCACAGAGGATTCTTCGGATCCCTGTGACTCCAACAAGCTACTTTTTACAGAGGCTGTTACTGAACAGGATGTTGTACCATCCCCAAAACTCTTCATTGATACCATCCAACGCCAATGGGCCCAGCCCAGTCCCATATCAACACCAAGTGGGCTGGACAAAAAGCTGTACACGGTGGAGCAGGAGCTCGAGGACCTCAAGCTCCCCACAGTTGATGTTCCCATGGCCAGCCTGACCTCTCCCAGCATCCTACCATCTATCTGATGCTGCCGAGGGCCTTCATACAGAGGACAGACGGGCCGAAATCTCTACCTGTAAGACCCAACAGGCTGCTGCGTGGGCTATCAAATCAGCTACAGCAGCCTCCTTCTTCGCCAGGACGTCCCTCATTTGGCTGTCAGATGCAGGCTAGAGCGTCTCCTGAGGATGCTTGTTTACACCAGGACATCAATAAGATGATCGCCATTTTTAAAATGTTTAATATAAGATTATACTATTTTAAAAGGTATAGGTGATAAAATGTTTAAAATTTTAAAATGTTTAATTTAGAATTTTTAATGCTGAATAATTAGAAATTGACAATTGGTTTATGAAGGAATAAAGAGGATAAATGTTTAACTTAGAATCTTACTAGGAAGCAATGTTGAAAAAGAAAGGTGTTTGAGGGATGAAAATGAAACTTATTAGTGTTTGTTAACGCTTGTAATATTGTTAAAGTTATTGGATTACATACCAAGAAAAAGGCTTTTATATTCAGGAAGAAAGAATTTAACCCAATTGATTTTGAGAATTTACAAAAGGGAGGTTGATGAATTTGTAAAAGAGGAGTTAAAGAGTGTGAGGGAGTTTTAAACTTTGTAGTAGGTTAGTATATTTTAGCTTTTGCTTGTTAAATATGATACCCTGTTTTTGCTCTGGGAAGTCGGGGGGTGGGGAGAGGGGGGGATAAAATTGTTGAATAGATAAAGGTACAAATATAAAAGTAAATGTGGGGAAAATGTTATAACAAATGAAATGATAATATCAAGATATGATAAATATTGGAGGAGTAAGAGGAAAAAAGATGTATTCAGATGATACACTGATTGATTGATTATATATTGTATGTATGCTTGTTTATAAAATAAAAACTTTTCAATAAAATAAAAATAAGATGATCGCCGCTACGGAGTATACTGCGGATGCAATTCTTAACTCAGCCAAATTCGCTTTGCGCGCTCTGGCTTCCAACATCACATCTCGCCATCTTCTCTGGTTACGCCATTGGGAGGTGGACAGGAGGACCAAAGGGTGTCTCGCTGCGGTCCCCTTCAAGAGTGGGTCCCTCTTTGGAGAGGCCTTGGACCCAGTCTTAGTTAAAGGTAGGGACAAAAGAAAGGTCCTCCCATTCGCCTCCAGACGCTCCAATAGATGGTCTGCTTTTCCCTATCACAGACAGTCCTTTTGATCTTCAGATCCCGGGTTCCAAGCCCCGGCCCCTCCGCGACTGTTCAGTCACTCAACCGATAGGTCCCACGACAGGCAGCCTTTCAGAGAGTGCACTCGTCAGTCTCAGTCCAGACGACCCTTTTGGGGCTCCAACTTTCATCCCTATTGTAGAAAATAATGATCCCTCTCTTCACGGACCCATTGATGCCTGGGCCATTCAGATGGTCTCCCTAGGAGTCACATTGGATTTCATTTCTGAACCCCCACGACATTTCATCAATTGTTCTGTGTCCACTGACCCTTCCAAGAGAGCTCTAATAGAAGCCGAAATTCAGCACCTACTAACCATTCGGGCCATTGAACTAGTCCCTCCGGAACATCAGGGTGCCGGCTTTTATTAGATTCTTTTCTTGGTGCAAAAGAAGTTGGGGGGCAGCAGGGCCATTCTGGATCTGAAACGCCTGAACGTTCATATATGGTATAGGCGTTTCAAGATGCACACTCTGCATACTATTCTGGGCGGCATCAGATACGGAGATTATTTGTCATCTATAGATCTCTGGGAGGCTTATCTCCATGTTCCAATCAGACTATCCCACAGGAGATTCCTCAGATTCTGCTACGGGGGGGCTCATTTTCAATACAGAGCCATGCCCTTTGGACTTTCCTCCGCCCCTCGTATTTTCACTAAACTCTTAGATGTAGTGGCAGCTCATTTAAGGGCGTCACCGGTCAGACTGCAATGCTACTTGGATGACATTTTAATTCAATCTTCATCATTCCAACAGGCACAGAACGATCTCCAGGTGACTATCACGGCCCTCCAGCAACACGGTTTCACTGTAAATTGGGAGAAAAGTCAACTGACTCCATCCACCGACTTGGTCCACCTCGGGGCCCGCATCAATACAGTGGCAGGTCTAGTATTTCTGTCGCAGGAACGGTGACGCAACATCCAGGCTACGGTGCAACAGGTGAGGTCTCTATGCAGGGCACCTCGCCTCCTGCTTTCTCAATTGTTGGTCAAATGATCTCGTGCTTGACAATCGTTCCTTGGGCAAGATTGCACTCACGACCTCTTCAGTGGCTTCTATTATCAAGCCATAAGGCATGTATTAGCAACTCCAATACCCGGATCAGGTCCCCCCGAAGGTACTCAAATCCTTCAACTGGTGGACGTCCACAGCTCTGACAAAAGGGTCCCTCTTCCACGAGCCTCAGCGCCTGATTCTTATCACGGATGCCAGCCTCTTTGGCTTGGGCGCACACCTCAACGCCCAGGTCACTCAAGGGCGTTGGACGTCCAAGGACCTCCTCAACGACGTCAACTGGCTGGAGTTGCGTGCCGCCCATCTACCCCTCTGCCACTTCCAACGCCAACTGTCCGGGCACCACGTGCTTCTCAGGATAGACAACATCACGACAAAGGCCCATGTGAACCGACAAGGCGGGATGCACTCCAGGATCCTAATGAGCAAAGCCGCGCAACTGGGGCTATGGGCGGAGAGACACCTACTTTCTCTGCAAGCAGAACACATAGCAGGAATCTCCAATTCCCCAGCAGACTGGCTGAGCAGGACTACCATCGACCAGGTGGAGTAGCAACTGCATCCCGCTCTCTTCCATCAAATTGTGTCCCACTTGGGCCAGCCTCAAATCTGTTCGCCAGTCCAAGCAACGCTCAAGTTCCTCGCTTCCTCTTCAAGTACTGGACTCCGGGGGCCGACGGGACCAACACACTTCGCTGCAAGTGGCCTTTATGCCTTTCCCCCAATATCCCTGATACCGAAGGTTGTGCGGAAGATCTTGGAGGAGAGTGCAGAGGTCATCCTTGTCGCTCCATATTGGCCCCGAAGTCCTTGGTTTGCGGACCTCAAGGGGCTGTCAATCACCCGCCCATGGAGGATCCCACCGGATCAGATCTCCCTTCAACAGGGGGCGGTGTACCATCCGGAACCCCAGTGGTTCCAGTTAGCCGCCTAGCACGTGAAAGGGAGATCCTGAGACAAGACCACTTCTTGGCCGAGGTAATATCCATCCTTCTCACTTCCCACAGAGGGTCCACCACTCGTATTTACGACGCAACTTGGTCTTCGTTTCATCGCTGGTGTGTCTCTTCGGGGATTGACCCCACAAGAGTATCCATTCCACAAGTGCTGGACTTCCTTCAAGCGGGTCTCAACGCTAGGTTAGCAGTCAAAACCCTAAGACAGATCGCGGCCTTGGCAACTGTTCTCACCTGCAAGGATTATAGCATGCTGTCTTAGCATCCACGTATTAGTTGTTTTTTACGGGGAGCTTCCAACTTTCGCCCTCCCCCCATCCACAGGTATCCCTCCTGGGATCTTTGTCTCATCCTTCAAGCCTTAACAGCCTCACCTTTCGAACCACTGTCCTCCGCCAGCCTCAAGTTTCTGACTTTCAAGGTTGCCTTCCTGGTCGCTGTCACTTCCGCTCAAAAGGTGTCCGAACTGGCGGCTCTCTCTATACACAAGGACTTGTGCATATTTCATTCGGATTGGGTCGTTTTGCGGATGGATCCCACCTTCCTCCCTAAAATCAACACCTGGTTTCACAGGGCCCAAGAAGTTCTGACTTCTGCCCCAGGGCCACTCATTCCAGCGAACATCGCTGGCACTCTTTGGATTTTCGTCAGGCCTTAAAAAAATATATTGCCAGGACAGCTCCGTTCCATAAATCTGAATCATTATTCTGTTCATTTCAACCAAGTTCCCTTGGCTCAAAGGTGTCTTCTCCCACTATCACTCACTGGCTCAAGGCCTGCATTTCCCTGGCCTACGAATGAAAGAACAAGCCCCTTCCTGGCCACATCACAGCCCACTCAACACGTAGCGCAGCTACCACAGTGGCCTGGGCCACCCAGGCTCCTCTTCTTGAGATCTGCTGAACGGCCACTTGAACTTCACTGACGCCTTTCATTCGCAATTACAAATTGGACAAGTTTGCATCAGCTGAAGCCGCTTTTGGTTGCAGAGTGCTCCAACAGGTCCTTCCTCCGGAGGGTCTGCCTGCCTCCTCTTCTTCTGCCCCCCCCCCGAGGGATATTTAACTTGGGTATATCCCATTCAATGAACTCTCTAAGCAGCGCAAGTGAGAAGGAACATTGGACTTACTTGAAGGTTCTTTCTCCTTGCGCTGTGTGAGAGTCCATACCCTCCCTTATTGGGGGTCCCAGACTTCCTTTGACTCCTTTTCCGTTCAGGTTTTTGTTTCTTCAGATCTGGACTTCGTTTCAGAACTGGGGCTAAACTGGAAGAGGAGGTGTATTTAAACAAATTCTTACTCAGTCTCTGGCCAATCAGATGAGGATTAACCCATTCGATGGACGCAGCGCAAAGAGAAAGAACCTTCAGGTGAGTCCAATGTTCCTTTACTCAGAATTGTATCACAAATGTATTGAATTAAGATATATGTGTTTTCTAAATAAAATCTACTGCACTTGGATGACACACAAAAAGAACTTTTATTTGCCCCATTACTTGAGACAGAGATTAAATCAATAATTTTAAAGCAGGCAAGTGGTAAAACACCAAGATTGGTTTGATACCCTAAAAGTGGTATAAAAGCTTTATGGACCTTTTAGTGCCAAAATGTTGTGAGATCTTTGATAAGGGAATTGCATCTGCAGCATTCAATCAGGCTTATATTAGTTATACCAAAAGCAGGTAAAGCCCACACTCTGGATGCTAATTATCATCCAATCTCATTAATTAACATTGATACAAAGATCATTAACAGTAGTGTTAGTAAATATTGCTTGTTATTAAGAGTTATCAGACTGTATAAAAACTAGGCAATCAACCAACAATAGATGGGGCGTTGGTCCTACCTGATACGCTCCTTCTCGTTGAGTGGAGACAGCAGCCAGTGTGGGTACCACTCATCCAATCAGATTGAAGGACTGAGCCAGCCAATAATTTCAAGTCCCGCCCCTGTTGCCGGGCAGACCCAGCTTTGGCGAAGACTCGTAAGACTGACTCGGCGTGTGGGCACAGAAGGCAGCAAGCCACCAGGTAAGTAAAGAGAGAAAAAAGAACAGACAAAAGACACAGCCGGATAAGGGAGGGTCTGGCTGCTGTCTCCACTCAACGAGAAGGAGCGTATCAGGTAGGACCAACGCCCCTTCTCCATTGAGAGTGGAGACAGCAGCCAGTGTGGGACATACCCCAGTTCACTGTCCCGAGTTTAGGGTGGGAACCGGCTGGTCAGCAACAACCGTCTCCCCGGCAACGACACGCTGAAGCACCCGTCGTCCGAATGCTGCCTCCGCCGATGCAAATTGGTCCAATCGATAATGACGTATGAAGGGAACCGGCGAAGTCCACGTGGCCGCCCTGCAGATCTCGAACAAAGGCGCCTGCGTCGCCCATGCAGCAGTCGTAGCAGCGCTACGGGTGGAATGAGCGGTCACTCGAGCTGGACGCGGAAGGGAACGAAGGTCGTAAGCCGAGGCAATGGTATGCCGAATCCAACGACCGACAACAGATGAGGAGACCTTGCACCCTTGGGAAACGGGCAGAAATGATACAAACAGCGACTCCGAACGACGGAAAACAGATGTCCTCTTAATGTAGATCCGCAAAGCCCGCCGTACGTCGAGCGAGTGCCATCTGCGCTCCCGGGGATGAGCAGGATGCGGGCAGAAATTAGGCAGAATGATTTCCTGCGATCGGTGGAAAACTGAATTGATTTTTGGGACGAAGGTAGGGTCCAAGCGGAGTACTACACGGTCCGAATGAAAGACACAAAGGTCAGAACGGATAGACAATGCTGCTATCTCTGATATACGACGGGCCGACGTTATCGCCACAAGAAAGGCCACCTTGCAGGTGAGTAGACGGAGACTAGTAGTTCGCAAGGGTTCATACGGAGATCCCGTAAGCGACTCCAATACTAAAGGGAGATCCCAAGTCGGATATCTGTGTAATACAGGAGGACACAAATTCGTAGCTCCTCGAAGAAAACGCCGGATTAGGCGATGTTGCGACAATGATGGCAGAGATCCGCAGACCAGGACCGAAGACAGCGCGGCCACATGCCTGCGTAACGTATTGGAAGAGAGGCCTTGAGCCAGACCCTGCTGCAGAAAGCATAAAATGTCCACAATGGATGGCTGAAGAGCAGAAACGCCAGACTCTGAACACCAGGAACAGAAGGCACGCCAAGTGGCAGAATAAATCCGATCCGTAGAAGGGCGGCGCGAGGCCTGCAATGTCTGAATAACGTCTGGCGGAATATGTACTGCAGTCAGAGTGCCCCGCTCAACCGCCAAACGGTCAGGCTGAGCCAGGCCAGGTCCGGGTGCAACAGAGCGCCCTGGGACAGAACGTCGTCCTCGAGGGGGATGCGCCACGATGGGGCCACCGAGAGGGACACAAGGTCCGCATACCAGGGTCTCCGGGGCCAATGAGGTGCTACAAGGACCACTTCCGCCCGCTCGTATAAGATCTTGCGAACAACCCTGGGTAGGAGTGAGGTCGGGGGAAAAGCGTAGAGAAGACCCGCCGGCCATGGAATCCGAAGAGCGTCGACGCCCGCAGCCCGAGGATCTGGGAACCGGGCAAAAAACCGTGGCAGATGAGCATTCGCGCTTGTTGCGAAGAGGTCGATGATCGGCATGCCGAACCGACGCGACAGCTCCTGAAAGATCCGTGGATGGAGGCGCCACTCCGCGTTGTCCACTCGACGACGACTCAGCCAGTCCGCTTGGGAGTTGTCCACTCCGGAAATATGCTCTGCCCGGAGGGAGCAAAGGTGCCGCTCTGCCCAGAATCCCAGTCGCAGGGCCAACAGGAGAAGCGACCTCGACCTGGTCCCCCCCAGCCTGTTCAGGTGCGCTTTCGCTGCAACATTGTCCGTCAGAACGAGGACGTGGGAGGTGGAGACCAGATTCCGGAAGGCCCTGAGAGCCAGGAAGATCGCCTGTAGTTCTAGCCAGTTGATCGGGCGGCGGGACTCTGCCGGGCTCCAAGTGCCCTGAGCCAACTGGCCTTGACAATGGGCCCCCCAGCCGAGGAGACTGGCATCTGTAGTTACTACCACCCTCTGAGGTTCCAGGAAGAACGACCCCGCAGCTAGGGCCGGGGAGCGCCACCACCGCAGGGATCGGCGAACAGCAGGAGGGACCGGAACCGGCCTGGATGACGTGCCTCTGCCCGCCTTCTGCAACGGCAAGAGAAACCATTGAAGTTCCCGTGCGTGCAGTTGTGCCCAAGGAACTATGGAGATGGCCGAGATCATCTTGCCTAACAGTTGGGAGAGGACAAGAGGGGAAACTGCCCTACAAGCTTCCACCTTGGAAATTAACTGACGAATACCTGCCTGTCTATCGGGGGACAGGAACACCTTACCCTGAACAGAGTCGATAAGGGCCCCCAAATGGACCAAACTGGTGGACGGGGAGAGGTGACTTTTATCTAAATTAACCGAGAAACCATGGGCCGCCAAAGTCTCTACAGTAAGGCGAACATCCGAAACTGCCTGAGAGAGAGAAGGGGACAACAGGAGAATATCATCGAGGTAACATAAAAGCCTAACAGAACGGATACGAAGAGAGGCCGCTAAGGCGGCCAGTACCTTCGTAAAAGTACGGGGGGCAGAGGAGAGACCAAAGGGTAACGCCCTATATTGATAATGGACCCCACCGTAACAAAACCTTAAAAAACGCCTATGGGAAGGAAGGATAGGGATGTGCAAATAAGCCTCCGTAAGGTCTATGGAAGAGAGGAGATCGCCCCTCCGAACACCGGCTAAAATAGTTTGCAATGATTGCATTTTGAATTTACGGTACACCACGTACCTATTCAAACGTTTCAGGTCCAAAATAGGGCGCCACCCCCCCGAAGATTTGGGAACCAGGAAAACCCGGGAATAGAAACCCTGACGCTCCTGACCCGCAGGGACGGGTTGAATAGCCCTAATGGTCAGGAGATGCTGAACTGCTGCGTCCATAAGGGACTTTTTGTCCGAATTACGAGAAATCGGACAGCAGACAAAGGAGTCAGGGGGGATGGAGACAAATTCGATAGCAAGACCAGAACGAAGAGTGGCTAGGACCCACTGATCAGAGGTGGACCGTTCCCAGGCGGCCACGAAGATGGCCAATCTGCCGCCAATGGGAGGATCAACAATGTAATTAACGCCGGCGACGGATGAAACGACCTCCTCCCCCTCGAAAGGGCCGTTTAGACCCGAACGATCTGCCCCGGAATCCCCTATCCTGTGAGCCCCGATGCCTGCCAAAGTTTGTGGATGGCCGGGGCGAGGGAAGGGAAGAGTAGGAGGAAGGCCCCCCAAAATCATTACCTCGAAACTGGGGACGAGAGGGATAAGGGGAGAAGCGAGAATCCCCCCTGCGGAAGGCCGCCGCCAAAACCTTTCGTTTGTCCCTCGTCTCGGTCAAAAAGGGATCTAAGGCTGCCCCAAACAAAAGGGACCCCCCAAATGGGACCGAAGCGAGCTTCCACTTATGTCTGGCGTCCGCCTGCCAATGCCGGAGCCAGGTCAAACGGCGAGCCGTAACAGCCGAGGCTAACGATTTGGCAGCGAACCGTGCAGCGCCGAGTGTCGAGTCCGCTGAAAACTGAACCGCAGCCACAATCTTGTTAAGGTCATGCTTGATACGAGCATCCTCTGGAGATAACTTCTCTTGTAACTGGCGGAGCCATAACAACGTGGTGCGGTTAAAAAAGGATGCCGTTGAGGCTGCCTTGATGGCCCATGCGGCCCCTAGATGTGCCCGTTGGAGAACCTGATCAGTACGGCGTTCATCAGGGCGTAAGTTTTCAGCGGGATCGCCCGGAATGGCAGCAGAAGACAGGAGAGCAGCGACGGGGGCATCTATTGACGGAAGTTGCAGAAGAGTGTCCAGTTCAGCTGCGACGTGGAAATTCGTACGGTCAGACGAAGACGGGATAGGAGCAGACCCCGGCGAAGACCACTGCCGCTTCACGACATCCAGGAAAAGCGGAGGCGTGGGGATAGCCGTAATCGGTTTGGCCGGCTCGGCGAACATCGGGTCCAAAGCCCCAGGCGGCACTGAAATGGAAGCTTGGGAAGTTGGGGAGGAAAGTTGGGCCGTATTGACGGCTTTAAACAGAAGAGATCTGAACAATGCCTGCGGAAAGAGGGCAGTTGACGGCGGCTGATCAGGTGGAAGATTCTCGTCGTCCGACAACCCAGAGTCGCTGTCGTCCACATCCGACAGGGTGGAGAGATGACCAGCTTGGGAGCACGAAGGAGAATGAAGCGCTCTAGAGGATTCGAGCCCCGAGGAACGAGGCTGCTCTGGCGAGACAGATCTAACAGAACCAGCCACACTGGAGGTACGACGGCCCTCCGCCAAGGTCTTTTGTACCGCAGCTTCGATCATCTTTTGCAGTTGGTCGGTAGGAAGAGGACAAGTCACCACTTCCTGGGACAGAGCCGGATCCACGGGAACCGTAGAGGAATCCTGAGGAGATGGTATATCAGGAACATCCTCGACAGTGGGCGGAACAGTAGTGCCCCACAAATTCGAAGTGGAGATAGTGACAGGACAGTCCCTGAGAGACAGCTGGTCAGGAGTAGCCGGCCGGGAACCCTGTAGCGGAGCAGAAGCCGTCGATGACTGAAGTCCAGTGCTCGCTTTTGCACAAAGTTGAGTGAGGACTTTATCCCTGCGTTTTTCTACTTTGTCCAGCGCACTGCTATGCTTCCTACTCTTGTGATGCCCATGAGAAGATGGGGCAACATGTGACTGTGCAGGGTCTTGATGCGAGGTAGATGTATCCTCCGACTGCCTTTGAGTAGAAGAACTGTTTTTACGACCATATTTGGATTTGGCCAATGACTTCGGCATAATGGCAGATGCAACAGTCACTAAACGAAGACAAGGTGGGGAGCGCGGCAACTCCACTAAATTCAAGTCCTGTGCCCACAATTCCAGAAGCAAAGGAAGGGGAGCGCAGGCACTCCACAAAATGGCCGCTGCAATTAGGGAGACAGCAAATAGTGGCTGGCAAGGGCGGCGGAAATACAAGCAGCTCCAACAGTCAAAGGGAGGGGGCGCGAAGCTCCACGAACACACGCACAGCCAGCCAAAATAAATATATTCCAGACAGATGCCCTTTGGGGTTGCCAACAGCAGGGAAGACCAGCAGTTCAGATGCAAGCACTGGGGTGGGGGGGGGGCGCGAAGCTCCACACACACACGCTCTTGATGGGCAACTAACAGGAAGCAGTCCAGGCGCTGTAGCAGGGAGACGTGGTAACAAGGGAACCCTTCAGGCCCGGCTCAGCTGATCGTCGGCTGTTAGAGCTGCAGAGAAAGGGCGGGAGCCTAAAAAAAACTCCACTAATTAGCTCAGCTGTTTGTCGGAGATAAGAAGCGGCGATTCCAGCGCTTTTAGCAATGACGGAGCTTAGACAGCAGAGGAGGCAACCGGAACAGCAAAGGCAGCAAATTCGGCTCCCAGGAGGCTTAGACAAGCAAGCCCAGCAATCCAAAAGACCAAAAAAATAGTCAGAAAAAATTTTAAAATAAAGGTCGTACACGGAGCCTAGGGGCGACAAAATGGCCGCCGCCACAGAAACGGCGCGAAAAAACGGCCTAGAGGAAAAAAGCGAGGCCCTGGGGAAGGCGTTTGGCAAGGAAGGGCCAGATCCTGAAGGAAGGGGAATGCCAAGCCAGGCAGGGGCACCGAGGAAGCCCCCCCAGGGGTCCCCAAGGGAACAATTCAAACGCCCTCACACCAGAGTCCTAACAGCCCTTAAAAGGAAAAAAAAAAAAAAAAAAAAACTCACAAAGTCCAAAGGCAACCAAGTCCATAGGGATAAGCAGAAGAAACGTCAGAAAACAGTCCAGATCAAAAAACACCAAATATTCCAAAGCAGAACAGATAATTCGAAGAAAGCAGACAGAGCTAGAAACCCACACGCCAGTCCAACTGAAGGACTGAGCCAAAGCTGGGTCTGCCCGGCAACAGGGGCGGGACTTGAAATTATTGGCTGGCTCAGTCCTTCAATCTGATTGGATGAGTGGTACCCACACTGGCTGCTGTCTCCACTCTCAATGGAGAATAGTTGTAACTTTAACTGATTTGAATAAAAACGAAGATCAACTTGTAATTTTATTAGATGCCGAATAGTCTTTTACAAAATATAAAATCAATACATGTTTGTTGTATTAAATCAGTTCGGATTTCCTCTGGAATACCTAAAATGGATTATTCTATTATATATCACTCACATTTAAAGTAAAGGCTAATGGTATATTCTCATTAGGTTGCCAAAGTATTAGAGCTTCAGCTTCAATATCTGTCCTTCCAAAGAACAGTCAGGGTTGATTTCCTTTAGAATTGACCGATTTTTTATTTAGTTTTGTATTTTGTATTTTAATTTTCTTCTGAATAAAATAAAAAATATTTTTTAAAAAAGAATTGATTAATTTGATCTCCTTGTAGTCCAAGGGGCTCTCAAGAGTCTTTTCCAGCACCAGAATTATGTATCTTTTGTTGGCAATGTCTCTGCTTTTCAGTACAGGTAGTCCTTGACTTATGACCACAATTGAGCCCAAACTTTCTGTTACTAACTGAACATTTGTTAAGTGAGTTTTCCCCATTTTACTAACTTTCTTGCCGCAGTTGTTAAATGAATCACTGTAGTTATTAAATTAGTCAAACTGTTAAGTGAATCTGGAATCCCCATTGTCTTTGCTTGTCAGAATGTCACAAAGAGGACCATGTGATCCCAGGACACTGCAACCCTCATACATATGACTTAATTGCCAAATGTCTGAATTTTTATCATATGACCATGGGGATGTTACATGAGTCGTAAGTATGAAAACTGATCATAAATCACTTTTTTCAGTGCTATTGTAACTTTGAACAATCACTAAATGAATTGTCGTAATGCACTATCTGTATACACTTGAATATTTACATTACAAAGGTATATATAGCATTCTTTACTGTTGACTGCTATAACAATATTTTAACTTCATTCCCTTTTCCTGTTTTCTTTTTTCGTTTTTGAAGTCCTTTATTTTCTTTGAGAATGTATGTATTTGCATTGTAATTTTCTTTGCATTTCATTTTTTTCTTTTGCTATTACCATTAAACATCTTTTTTTAAAAAAAGCTACCATCTGGATCAAAAGCTCTTTGCTCACATGTGTAAATTTCACCATCCTTTACGGCTTTAAACCATGAAAAATTTAAAGCACCAGACTAACAGAAAAAAAGTTTCTAAAGAAACAAAATACACTGCATCTTTGCAGTCTAAAAAGAACACTTTAAAAAAAATTGCCTGCAGGGTGTAGTTACTGTAGAAACCAAGCTCTTCATCATTTTCTCCAAGCTGAAGACACAAAAGAGTTGGAAAGGAAGGATCAATGGGAAGTAGCTAATAAAGTTCCTTGTCACATCAGCTGCAGGGAAATCAGACATTAATTCATTAAACTTACCATGTAATGCTTCTGGAATTTGAGGCTCCTCTGTACAAATACAAAAGGAACTCTGCCTATGGTAACACTACAGTATTTGGTGATTCTAAAGACCAAGAGTAAATACAAGCTTGTTGTGTGATGGTTAAATTTTATCTTCAACCTAAGCTCATGAGCAAATATAATTTGATAGGAAGAAAACAGCATGTCTACACTTGCTTCAGATTTCAAAAAGCTTCTTTCAACAAATTATACAAGTTACTCAAGTCATTTCTCATAAGCCCTAACCCAACTTTTTATTTTATCATTCTTACTATTTTAATACAACAAAACTGATACATTTTTTTTCTCCTATTTACAGAATATGTAGGACTTCCAAACAAAACTGGCATTATAGGGTGGAAAAAAGTAAAGAAACAGAAAGCTATACTGAGATGAAGAGAGGGCAACGTGGTTCACATTCAGATCTCATAGATGTCCGGTAATAATCTTCAGGAAACTGGCATAGCACAAAACTAGATACCTGCTGTGAGAAGTGTATTTCTTTACAAGAATGCCTCTAGACTTTGTATACACTCCACACGTATTATAACAAAGTAAAGATATAAACCTGCAGTTTATTTGGAAGTTTGCTCACAAATCTAGGAAAAAAAGATAAGTTGGAACAATATGAAGCATCCAAAAGGACAAGACAATTATGTAGAAAGTAATCTCATCAGTGCTTTCTGGTAAATGACTGCTGTAAATGCAATTCTCAACACAGCCGCCATGTATGAATAGGCAAGGCAACATAATGATGAGCATTCTGTGAAAATACTCACAGTATAGACTCAGAACTCCAAATGTAGCCATCAGCCCATGGTCTAAACGTGTTAACATTTCCTTGTTAGTTGCATTTAAGCCAGTGATTGCACTAATCACATTTCTAGCAGCCAACTATGTCTCCTGAATATTAATATAATAATTCCATTACTAAACAGAAGCCAACAGCCAGGTGTTTCTAAAACATGTAAGATAGTGTTTTCCTCTAGAAACAAATCTCAGCCCATGCAGTGTATATCTGTTGTCTTAGGTTACTGGGGGGTTTCTATCTGCTCTAACCCTTTTCTTCTTCCCAAATTTACACTTCCTGAGATTTTCTATACTGTACTTTGGCATCTTGCTTCCTTCTGTTCCATGGTTCCTGTTATATCCATGCACACATAATTCTCCATCATCGCTTCCAGGCTTGCTCTTCCTCACCCTATTGCTGTTGTTTTGAGGAAGTCATTTACTCAGGGGCTCCTTAACAGCTCTTGTGGCCCATGTCCTCTACAGTCATCACCTTTCCTCACTCCTTCAGCAATTTTGGCCAGGGAGTGCAGGGGTGGGGAGAGGTCCTCAGTTCTTGCTGGGCTGCTTTTGTGCTTTAGAGGAGGAAATGTGTTGGTGCTGCTGCTTCTGTTATCTTATTTTCCCCAGTGCTGCTACCTCCACTAAATTCTCCTCTTCTCTGTCCTGAAGCTCTTTCACATATTATCAAGTCTGAGTCTCACAATCACAGATACACATTCCTGTTCTTTACCAAATTCCCAATTAAAAAAAGATACCTCCTATTAACTCAGCCTTGCCCATTTAAAAAAAAACATTTTCCAATTGAAAAATCCCCCAATCCAGGTGTGCAAAGTTTGTCACGTCATACCCAAAAAGATATGAGGCTGTAATTGTGCCAATGGTGCTTCAACAGAATACTGAGTGAAGGGTATGAATACTTATGCCAATGTGATATTTCAGGGTTTTTTTCTTTTTAATAAATTTACAGATATTTCTAAAATTCTGTTTTTACTTTGTCATTATGGGGTACTGAGTTGACAAAATTGACAAAAGTGAAGGGGGTCTGAAAACTTCCTGAATGCACTCTATGCTAATTGTATTGTACCCATTCTCTCAGACAGGTATATAAACATTTTTCATTGGAGCCAGACTAAGTTTACCTACACATAGCTCTAGTGAATTTATTAGCATCACCATCTTTTCCTATTTTTTTCATTCACTGGAACTTCTATGTTGCCTGTTACCATTTAGATAACAATATTTACTGTAAATTATTTTTTAAATCCACAATATATTGATTTTGATTGATTTTGAGCCCTGGTGGTGCAGTGATTGCAATGCAGTATTGCAGACTGACTCTGTCCATTGCCAGGAGTTCAATCTTGACTGGATCAAGATTGACTCAACCTTCCATCCTTTGAGCTCAATAAAATGAGGATCCAGATTGTTGGGACCAATATGCTGATGTTGCAAACTGCCCAGAGTGTGCTGTAAAGCAGGAATCCCCAACCTTTCTGGCTCCGCAGACTGGCAGCGACAGGAGGGAGTGGATGGTTTCTCACACATACATGCGTTCCGCTTGCGCAAATGCAGCTTCACATGCTTGCCTGTCGACTGCCTGTGCAGCCCGGTTCCCAACAGGCTGCAGCCACAGTAAAGCACTCAGTATGTGAATCACTCCTCATATAACCATGAAGAGTTTGGTTAACTATTTAGAGCAGTAGTTAACCTTCCCAAACCTTTTCCTTTGTTACCCAAAATTTTTTATCAGAAAATCATTTTACCCAATGTAATTAAACACTTCAAGTAAAGTTAAATGTCCCTGTTGTGATTTGGTAATGGGTCTGCATGTCATTAGCCAAAGAAAAACCACCTTTATCTAATTTTGGATAATTTACCCAGGAATGGGAAACACTGTTTCAGGGCACCAGTTTTTTGATCTGTACAGTATATCATTTCAGTACATTTCCTACAATCAATGTGAAATCATACCTTTTCAAACATGCTATGCTATTTATTTTATTTATTTATTTATTTATTAGTTTGATTTATATGCCACCCTTCTCCGGAGACTCAGGGCAGCTTACAATGTGTTAAGCAATAGCCTTCATCCTTTTGTATATTTATACAAAGTCAGCTTATTGCCCCCACAAACCAGGTCCTTGGAAGGATGGTAGGCTGAGTAAATCTTGAGCCTGGTGAGAATTGAACTCGCAGTAATTACAAGCAGCTGGCAGCTAAATACTACTTTAACAGTAGTTTAGTCCACTGTACCACCAGGCTCCTTACTACATACATAGCTATGCTATGCTAACTTTTTTTTTGACATACAATTTGCTCCCTCTGCCCCTGGTTAATGTTCAACAAGCACAGCAGATCATCACTAGTTTTAAAAATATTTAAAAACCTACTTGGTTAACATAGTATACAGTATTAATTCATATAACCTCCTGTACTTCCCATTCAGTTTCAAGATTGTTCAGTTTTCTTTTGATCCAGTAGTCTCTGGAACTGAGAAGAATAAAAGGAAACACTAATTTGCACTGTGGGGATTCTGCAAAACATCCTAGCCAATATAACATTTCAAATAGGCTTTTGCACAAATCCAGAACTTATATATGTGAATTCATAGATGAATACTAGAAAAGCTAACTTACAAGTAACTAATTCCTCATGGTTTCTATGATTAATAAACTGCAACACCCAGAGACAGATAACAGGTCAGATAGCACTCAAGCTAAAAGCAAGCAAGAGGAACAGATTAACAGGGACACAAGAATGGAGCAAAAAGAAATTCAAGCTATCCTGTGGTCTAGAAGAATAAAAGACAAACTACACAAACAAGAAAAGAGCAATTTCCAAAGTGAGACAGCACATTTGTGATCTTTTCCAGGAATCATAGATGAATGTAAAAAAATGGAAATGGTCATTTGGTTCATCTTGGACACAGGGGCCAATGTTCTTGGGGTGATAAGAAAGGGCAGTTCCACACCCAGGTACAAGAGCCTGAGAGACAGCTACAATCTACCTGTACTAAGGTGCTATCATAGCTAAGCCAGGATCTGTTCTTTTCCACTTCCCCCTGCTTTTTCTTACTATCAGTGGTCACTGCCAAAAGGAAAGCAACCTTACTTCCCCATCCTACCCTCCTTGGGTAGAGGTGAATTCCAGCATAGGGAATGGTAACTGATCTCTGACGCCACTGTAGGGCAGTAACCCAGGCCTGTTTATGATATGAGCAAGGGAAGAAAGCTTCGCTATGAGATTCAGTGCTTCTGTATTACAATAGGGTCTCTTCCAAGGAGCCAAAAGCTTTGCTCCTAGACACACTCTACATAGCCATCGACCATATGCTTAGCTCCAATGTCAACAAGCAACTCATCATTGTGCAACTATTACCATGGCCTAAGCAAGCCACATAATTGTTTTTATTAAGCATTTTTATGTTCAGTAACATAATGTGATACTCTTTATTGTCTTTATATGCTGGATTCCCTAGAGACCTTTGTATCAATGTACAAAAAGTTTTCAATGTAACAACAAAGTTGACAATTTGGCTTACAGTCTGCATATAGGATGCAAGTCACTAGAATGTGGAAATACTAGTTGACTATGAATTCTAATTTATTTATTTATTTATTTTATTCAATTTGTATACCGCCCTTCTCCTAGTGGACTCAGGGCGGTGCACAGCCAAAACTAAAACACATACCAATACAAAATTTAAAATTATTAAAAGAACTACATACTTTGGCCCCAAATTTAAAACAATTCAAATTAAAACCCATTGACAAATTAAAAGCTAAAAAACTAAAAAAAACTAAAAGGGGGGGGTTCACACCAGCCCTGCTTGATGGAAAAGAAAAGTTTTCAGGGCACGGCGAAAGACCCGGAGATCCGATATCCTTCGTATCTCCGGGGGCAAATCGTTCCAGAGGGCAGGAGCTGCCACAGAGAAGGCCCTCCCCCTGGGGGTCGCCAGCAGACATTGTTTAGCTGACGGCACCCGGAGGAGCCCCTCTCTGTGGGAGCGTACTGGTCGGTGGGAGGCTATCGGCGGCAGAAGGCAGTCCCGCAAATACCCAGGTCCTACGCCATGGAGCGCTTTAAAGGTGGTAACCAACACCTTGAAGCGCACCCAGAAGACCACTGGAAGCCAATGCAGCTCACGCAGGAGAGGTGTCACATGGGAGCGCCCCCTCGCTCCCATAATCCCCCACGTGGCTGCATTCTGCACCAGTTGGAGCCTCCGGGTGCTCCTCAAGAGGAGCCCCATGTAGAGAGCATTGCAGTAGTCCAGGCGGGAAGTGACGAGTGCCTGAGTGACTGTGCGTAAGGAGTCCCGATCCAGAAAGGGACACAACTGGTGAATCAGGCAGACCTGATAAAAAGCCCCTCTGGCCACGGCCGTCATATGCTCTTCTAAAACAGCCGTGCATCCAGGAGGCCGCCCAAGTTGCGAGCCCTATCCGTGGGGGCCAATAACTTGCCCCCAATAGCCAGCGATGGCACCAGCTGGCTATATCGGGATGCCGGAAGCCACAGCCACTCGGTCTTGGAAGGGTTGAGTCGAAGCCTGTTACCCCCCATCCAGATCCGCACGGCCTCCAGGCACCGGGACATCACTTCAAGGGCATCGTTGGGATGGCCTGGGGTGGAGATGTACAGCTGAGTATCATCAGCGTACTGATGGAACTCCACCCCAAAGCCACGGATGATCTCACCCAGCGGCACATAAATATTGAACAGAAGGGGCCAGAGGACCGACCCCTGAGGCACCCCACAAACAAAGCGCCTCAGGGTCGACCTCTGCCCCCCTGCCAACACCGACTGCGACCGGTCGGAGAGATAGGAGAACTACCACAAAACAGTGCCCCCCACTCCCAACCTCTCCAACCGGCGCAGTAGGATACCATGGTCGATGGTATCAAAAGCCGCTGAGAGATCTAACAGGACCAGGATAGAGGAGCAACCCCTATCCCGAGCCCTCCAGAGATCATCCACCAACGCGACCAATGCCGTTTCCGTGCTGTGCCCAGGCCTGAAGCCGGACTGGAGCGGATCCAGATAGACAGCTTCATCCAGGTACCCAGGAAGCTGTTGCGCCACCACATTCTCAACAACCTTCGCCAAGAAGGGAAGGTTGGAGACTAGCCAAAACAGCCGGATACTTCCCTTGTGTGAAGTATGCCTTCACACAAGGGAAAAAAAACTCTGCCAGACCAGAAAACAGACTGGTGAAGAATAGGACTGAACCAAGCTAGATGGGCTCATTGTTGAACCACCAAGACCAGTAGTTCAATTCTGGAGGGCCCTGGAGGCCTATTTATTAGGAATCGCATCACTATTTAGGCAACATAATTTCTTCTTAAAGAGATGCAGGGAACAGATATAAATTGTGATTGTAATCTAAATCTTAATACAATCATATTTCACACTGAGCATCATCTCACTATGTTCGCTCAATAGTTTCAATCAAAAGCATAAAGCACACAACTTTGCCCCAAAATCCAAGCATGCAACTCTACCAAAAGACAAGCATTAAGCCTCAAACCACCTCCAGAAGAGTTCTGTCTTCAGCTGTTCCACTAGGCAAATAAAGCTGGGGCTAATCTACTTCCAATAGGAGGCCATTCCAGAATGCCAGAGCTGCTACATAAAAACAGTGACTTTGGGCTATGGCCCCATCTCTCCACTAACCACTAATTGCTTTTCCTCACAAGATCTAATAAATTAGGTCAATTCAGTGATAGTGATTCTAAAGGTAATAAGATGCCAAGCCACAAAGATTGTATAGGTTAATATTTGCACTTTAAATTACACCTAGAACCTAATGTAGGGCTCATTAGAAAGTTTATGAGCTCTAAATTACCATGAATTCTGGATAATACATGAGCTGCTGCATTTTGGGCCAAATAAAATCTCCAGATAGTCTTTAAAAGCAGCCCCGTTTATAATATGTGGCAGTAGTCTCATGAAACTATAACAAAGACATGAATAGCAAGGACCTCATGCCCTAGATAGGGTTACATGACCATGCAGTTAATGGAATCTTCAGACATTCATGACAGACACAAAGACCTAAGAGGGAATCATAAAAATTCATCTGTCATCACACACACACAGTTATAAAGGACAATAAAATAAAGCAGGAATGGATGGAAGGGAATAGGACACTCTACCATCATCTGATCCATCTACAGGGATCATGCCATTCTGAATTTTAAAAAAACAGAAGTCCACTCTGGAAGGGTACAAATTTTAAAAGTCAGAAATGTGCTTCATATCAGCTAAAAAGACTGAAAACTGAGATAACTAATCAATTAACCTGTACTAGTATAACACTGGCACATGGTAAGAATCAATTAACTAGGGGAAGATAACTCAGTCAAGAGTGTCATGTGAATATAACCAACTAGAGGAGCAGCTACATAAAGTTTCCCTGCCAGATAGAACATTCAGTTCCTACCAACTTGAAAAGTGAAGAGCGGCATACCTTGGCTCCATTTGTTCCCTCCAGCAATTCTGGCCCCATTCAACAGCTAAAGAAATAAGAGCTACGAATTACTATTCAAGCAAGTGTTCCAGCAAGAAACATCAGGCCAGCCTGATCTGAATGCCAGCATGTAAATGCCAACATACTACTCATCGCTTCTCTCTGGTCTGGAGAAACTGGTCTCTCTCCTCTCACTTACTTTTGAAGACTTTTAAAGGATATATATATCTATATTGATAAATAATTTGGGAAAGCAATTATCTAGTATTAAAATATTAGTAAGTAAATAAGTAAGTAAATAAATAAATATATAAATCCATACAGTATTACTGACTATACAAGAAGTCAGATCTAGGTTGGTTAAACATTTCTGACAACTGAGATTTTTCTCTGAATTTGCTTTCAGTCAAATACATGGAAGGCCTCGATTTACGAACACACTTCAACACAACATTTCTGTTGCTAAGTGAAACATGTGTTAAATGAGTTTTGCCCCATTTTACAACCTGTCTTGCCACAATTGTTAAGTGAATCACTGCAATTGTTAAGTTAGCAACACAGTTGTTATGCGAGTCTGGCTTCCCCATTGACTTTGCTTGGTAGAAGGTCACAAAATGGGATCACATGACACTGGGACACTGCAACTGTCATAAAGATGAGTCAGTGGCCAAGTATTTGAATTTTAATCATGTGACCATGGAGATACTGCAATGGTCATAAGTGTAAAAAACAATAATATGCTGTTGTCACAATGCTGTTGTGACTTTCAATGGTCACTAAATAATCTGTTATAAACCAAGGACTACTGTAATAACCTTATTTTAAAGAAGGTAAAAATAATTTAACTACCCATACAGGCTACATTTAGAAAAAATCAAACTAACAACAATTTAGGAAACAAAGGCAATTTCCTTCATGACACAGAAGAGGAAGCTTATCTCAATGGAAAACAGTCTGTATAGAAATCACTACAGATAGCCTTGAACTTACAACTATTCAAAGTTAGGATGGAACCATCCATGACCCAAGTTAAGGCCATTGCAAGTTCATGTGATCATAAACATTTGGCTGCACTAACAACCACCCTAGCATTTTAATTTCCTCCACCCATCTATCTTCTGCCATCTGTACTCCACTGCCTAACCATTGTCTTCTTGCTCTCACTGATATCAAGTTGTGCCTAGCAGCCCAGAGGTTTACCATACCAAAAAGCCCTTTTGCAAAAAGTTCCTTTTGTTGGATGAAAAGAAGCAAGAACAACCAGATCTATAGATCAATAGAAAGATCGATAGGTCGACAGACAGACAGATCAGAGTTACATCTGGTGCAACCAGACTTACCAGCACAATTGAGCCCAATATTTCCATTGATAAGCAAGACAGTTAAGTGAGTTTTGCCCCACTTTACGATATTTTTGCCAGCTGTTGAGTGAATCAAGAAATCATCAAATGAATATGGACTTTTCTTGTCAGAAGTCAGCTGCGAAGGTTGCAAATGGTGAACACATGACCGGGGAAAGCGCAACTGTCATAAATACATGCCAGTTGTCAAGCGCCCAAATTTTGATCATACAACCAAGGGGACGCTGTCGTAAGTGCGAAAAGCAATCATAAGTCACTTTTTTCAGTGCAGTTTTAACTTCAAATGGTCACTAAAGAAATGGTTGTAAATCAAGGACCACCTGTAGTTTCTTTATTGCTGTTCGCCCATAGGCAGGAATTTAGCCAGACTAAGGCATGCTCATCTATCTGATAAACCTTGTGAAGGTTTAGAGATGATCCCTTCTGGGTCTTTTTCTGCATACCAAGAACTCAAGGCTGATCTTAGTTTCTTGCAAAAAAGCCCTCCCTCTTGCAATTCTGTGCCAGACTCCACCACACCTTTACCAGACTGACACTGGACTTTTAAAATTAAAATGTTTAAAACATTAACCATCTAAAAACTAAAACATTAAAAGTTTACAAAAACTGAATAAAAAAGGGAACTGGATAAAAATTTGGTTGTTAATTTATAGCCAGGACAGATCGTAAGAATTTATCATTTATGGATTAACTGTAGCTAAGGAAGCTGACTTGGCTTCCATAAATAAGAGACAAAATCAAATGGGTTTAATTTAATCCAGTTTGCTTATAAGCATCAACAGATGAGTTTATAGACAGTATTAATCAGAGTTTATTATGCTACCATGAGACCTCTTAGCCAGGATTCTATGTCTTTTGGGATCACATCTGGTGATAGGTTGTAGAGATAGATGAAACTATTGCATTACCATTGGTCAAAGTGTATCAGTGTTGCAGAACATTAAAATACTGGTCCTAAAGTACATCAGTATTATATCTGGGATTTCATAGCATCCATGGGCATATTCCAATTTATAATTAATTTGTGTGTGTGTGTGTGCGTGTGTGTGTGCGTGTGTGTGTGTGTGTGTGTGTGTAAATGAATGGAATGAATGACAAGGCATATAATATAGTTCTACCCATACATGTGATATGGATGATATGTAGGTAAGAGCTTAATCTCAAATAATCCTTTGGTAGAAGTTGTGGGTTTACAACATTCATTATTTCTTCAGGGCTATGACAGACATATTTATTTCCAGGGATTTATGGAATCAACTAAATTCTAGAATGATCTGAAAGACATTTCTATATTTAGAAATGATGATCTGTTCAGCATTGGAATGGTAAGGAGAGGGAGACGTTAATACAATTATTGAATACTCTAATTACTTAACATATACAGGGGTACTGCACAAAATTAAAAGTGGCTTATGACATTAACAGCAAATGGCCAGGAATTCATCAAAACATACAGAAAAGCATTTATTCTGCTTCCTTCACTACTTCCTCAGGTTAACTACACAGCAGAACTCTTCCACTTAATGTTGAAATTAACATCTGACACAATAATGTCTATGCCTTCTGTGACATATTTTCTAAGTGTTCTGAAGATAAAATTGTTTTCCTGCTATTTCAGGAAAACTAAAGTAAAATATCTAACACACAATCTATCCCAATTCTGAGAGATGTTTCAGGTGCACTCTGAAAGCATAGGAAAGAAGTTTGATTTAAACCATATGCATTCTCATTTTTTTTCTTTCATACCTGATCATAATCAATTGAGTCAGAACATATGTGCATGAGCTGCTGCCTCAGTTGATCTTCTTCTAAAAAGGAATACAAGTACTAGTAAAAGTTGTTAAATATTTATGGCCATAGGATAGATTTCTTTCTGCAAAGTCACAGGCTAGTTATTTATGAATGGCTGGCATCACACTTCAGGCAAAGTTCCTTCATTCTGGGAGACTGCAAATATTACAGTAATAATGGTCCAGTACCAGAAATTAGGTAACAAAAAATATTTTCTCAAGTATCCCTTTCGTGTGTGTGGTTTTGGAAGAAAATTATCTTGATTGCTTGACTGGATAATCCTTACTAGAACAGAAGGACTGCAATCTCTGCCTGATCTTGCAATGGTGTTTGATGCTATTGACTTAACGTACAATTTTACACTTTCTCTACTTCGCCTCAGAGATGATAGCATTGAGTTACCACAAAATACCATTTTGTCCCCCGTGCCATTTTACATGTTTGATATTAGACACTGAAGATGAGGGTCATGATGTTATCAATATGCTAATGAAACAGAGTTGTACTGATCTGAATTATAATGCCTTTATAAATCTTATTTCAGTGTCTTGTTCAAGACCAGTACCTTAGATTTAATCCTGGCAAGACAATAATCTTCTCTTACTATTCCTAAAAAAAGACAAAAAAACAACAACATTTATTCATTTGATTTGGATGGACTCTACTCTCCCTCAAAAGCAGCAGGTATACAGCTTGGGAGAATTCAGTAAATCATCACTAATACTGGTTGGCTAAATTGGTACCATGATAAAGGGGACAAAGCTTAATCAAATGCATTAGAGGTAGATCCCACTTAACAACTGCCCTGTTTAGCAATTGTTCAAAGTTACAGCAGTGTGAAAAAAAGTATAGTAACTTTATGACCAGTCCTTGAATTTTTGACCATCACAGTGTCCTTGCGGCCACATGATTAGATTATCATTCAGGCAATTTCAAATTCAGGCAATTTCAAGCATTTTTATCTGTGTTCACATCCCGTGGTCACATGATCACCGAGAGCTTCACAATCAGCTTTTGAAAAGCAGAATCAATGAAGAAGCTGACAGCAAAAGTGCAAGTCATAGTCATGTGATGTTTTGCTTAACTACAGCATCGCTTAGTGATGGAATTTTTGAACCCAACTGTGGTTGTTAAGTGAGAACTACTTGTAATGATCTTACCTTCTGATTACTATAATACATCTCTTGGGAGCAACTTTTACCTGAGGTCTTGAAATTGAAACAAGTGCATTATTCAATAGCAAATGATCATGTAGCATCAGTTTTGGTATTAGCACCCAAACATTGCTATGATCACCAGAGGATATTCAGGTGCATCTTACTAATTTTTATTTGCAGCAGTCAAAAAAGGGCATTTTCTCTTTTTTTTAAACAATTTTTTTATTTTTTGAAAAACACACAAACATTTTTCAGAACAAGCCATTGATCCAGTCCTAAGTAGGTACAATTACTAATTTCTCTTTAACAGAAGTTTTTTCCAAATCCCCATTAGTTACCATCTTTAAAAAAAAAGAAAAAGAAACAGAAAAAAATGTCTAATTTATATTAATTTACACAAATCAATTACATTTCTATTATTTTACTTCAAATCTTAATTTCCAAATAATACAACTTAATATTCTATACCACTATTGCCATAAATTCTACCTAATTAAAAATGTCTTGAAACCCATTACCTAAATCTTAAAATCCTTAACCAAATATCATTTCAATTTCTTTTCTCTTAGCATGGATGGATATATCTTTAAAATATAAATCATCAAGATATTTACACAGTATTTAGTCTGAAAAATCTTTTTAAATTAGTACAGGTAGTCCCTAACATATGACAACAACTGAGCCCACAATTTGTTGCTAAGAAAGGCAGTTCTTTAACTGATTTTTATCCCATTTTACAACCTTTCTGCCATCATTGTTAAACCATTAAGTGAATCATGTAGTCATTAAGCAAATATGGATTCCTCCATTGACTTTGCTTGTCAAAAGCTGGCAGGGAAGGTTACAAATGGAAATCACATGACCAGGAACAGGGTAACTGTCATATCAGTTACATACTGCAAATGGTCGTAAGTATGAAAACCAGTCTTAAACCACTTTTTTCAATGCTGTCGTGAATTCAATCAGTCTCTAAATGAATGGCTGTAAATTGAGTACTACCTGTACTGAAAAGATCACAAAGCTGATATCAGGCAAGCTTCTATTTAAGATAGGATCTGGATAAAAAAGAAACTGAAGGTGGAAGAAAGGAATCATTCCTTGAAATCAAAAGTAGAAAATTCCAAAGTGTACAGTTAAGGTTTTCTAATGGTGCACTACATTATTAGTCAACATAGTTTTCCTTGCAACAATAAAAAAAAATGGCGGAAAGTGGTCCTTAGTTGCCCAGGAGCAAAGAACCTTTTATTCTAATAAACATATTGCACTCTGCAGGCAAACATTCTTTATATTTCAACGAACTTTTCAATTAAATCATATATATTTTCATTTACTGGCTCTTACATATGATATATTCCAATGTTATTTCTGCATTCTATTTTTCTGAATAAATTAAAATCAGTATGGCTTTTACATATTTTCCAAATAAATATATTAATGGTATTAAGCCCTATTAAATCTGAATGTAGTATGTGTAAACTGTTAAACAGGGCATTTTCAAAGTGCAAATAAACATGAGATGAAATCTTGGCAAAGATCTTAAGTGAATGGAATTTCAAGTACCTAAGTAAGATCTCAAAATTACCTAAGCCTTCTTCCTAAAATTAAACAAGATTAGGATTCTTTATTATGAAAGGTATCGTGCTACTTATGTTATTTGACAGTCATCAACAATTGAAAAAAATGCCAATCCACAAACATTCTATGTTTATTGTGTATATTAATTTTTTCTCCCAAATAATTCATCTTTAAATGGAAGTATTGTCTTAAGTTCACTAGAATACAATGATAGAGACAAATGATTTTAATCTGTTTTAACTTAATCCGAATTAAAACAAAACAGAATATCTGGCTTTTCCAATAAATGACATTCCCTGCATAAGTTACAAAAGTCAAGTAACACATTGAGCTACACAAGTAATATGACACCATGAATAAACACTTCACTAATCAACTTTTAATAAGCAAGGTGTACTTATTGTCCTTGCTGCATTTGCAAAATGCCTTTTCTATTTTAAGACTAACCATCTACAAATATTTTCTCACCCACAGAAAGCCTTCAAAAGCAGCCCCTTTTCTAAACCCACTCGCCTTTTCTTGTTTCTTATTCCTTATTTCTTTTTAAATTAAAACCCACAATCTTTTTAGCCACAAGTTAAACCCTCGGTGTGGAGATACTTGTTTGAATACTGAAAGTACATCTGCGTTTTTCTCTTGAAAACACCAGGCCTCTCATACTCTCCCCTCGAAAAGTACAGCAGAGCGGGTGCATCATGTGTGCAGTCTGGAAGACAACTTGGAAGCCCAAGTCTAGGTAATTGGGGGGGGGGGAGTATTTATCCATAATTGCACCCGTGACGGGAAACTAATTTTTTTTTAAACCCAACAGGACTTGCTTCCCACACAATAAATCGCTTGTGATCCCATAACTGGACAAAACAGAGAGCAACTAAGCGCCATGTCTAGGCCAGCTTGAGCGAAGAAGCGGTGCTCATGTGCTGCTGCTGCTGCTGCGGACACCCTTCAAGCCTCCTTGTGCGGGTGCTGCCGCCACTACAACGAGGCTCCCTCTTCCACGAGCGGGGTCCTGCGGCCTTGGAGGACCCCGGAGAATCTTAAAACGCCTTGAGCTCGCCTCTCACGCCCACCCGACGAACACGCCGGGAAGGCGGGAGCGGCGACCGGCGGGCAAAGAGAAAGATCCTGGCCGGAACGCGTGTCTCAATCCACCCCCCCCCCCCCACACACACACTTAAACTCGCCGGCAGTCCCTCCTTCCCTCCCTCCGCCTCACACTCACACGCGGGGCAGCTGCAACGGTGGCGCCCCCCGGCGCTGGAACACTCCGTCCACGAAGACGCCGTTCTTGCCCAGGCAACGCAGGTAGAAATCACCACTGCCAGACGAAGGACTGGCGGCAACAGGCGTCGACTGAGTCCCGGTCCCGTCGCCGGTGAGGGTCGAGGCGGGGCCGCTACCGCTGTTGGCAGGGGCCTGGGCCTGAGCGGGCGGGGCAGTGAAAATCTCCAGGTGCCGCCGGGAGATGAAACTGGAGTGGCCCATGCTTACGTCCACCGAGCCCTGCGAGGAGTTGCGGCCGATGGTTACTGAGCGCTTTTTCATGAGGTATTCGAACTCGCGGCCCTCTAACCGGGCCACGGCCGCCGATGCCGTCCCCGCCGCCATCTTGGCCGAGGCAGCGCGCGGGACCGAAGGGCCCCCCCTCTGTTTCCCCCCCCGCGCGCGTGCGCGCCCTCCCCCCCTCCCCGATTCCCCACACCGCCCGCCGGGTCGGCCC
Organism: Pantherophis guttatus; assembly: GCF_059756535.1. Taxonomy (NCBI): domain Eukaryota; kingdom Metazoa; phylum Chordata; class Lepidosauria; order Squamata; family Colubridae; genus Pantherophis; species Pantherophis guttatus. Next base: position 172,054,084 of record NC_142064.1, read on the forward strand.
CAGACACCGACAGACACAGCGGCAGAGCGCTACCGTGCAACCCACACTCACGCTATTCTCCCTTCCACTAGACAGGCTGCCGGCTTAGCCAATGAGCGTGCTGCACGCTCTTTGGAGCTTTTCGGTGTCCGCCACTCACAAGCGTCACCGGGATCGACGCAAGGCAACGAGGGTAGATTGTGCCCGCACTGGAGACAGGCAGGCAACGAGATGGAATGAAACTATGGATTGGATTTGTAATTATTTGGAGTGGGACGGTGGTAGAAGCGGTTACTACTGTTAATACCGTAACAAAAACTTATTTCGGCAAGAACTAGCCTTAAAAAGGCTGGAAAACTCCATAAATGAATTGTAAGGAATTTAAAAACTTCTTAATGTAATGCTCTCGGTTCATTCCTCTATAGATACACATATGCATTATCTCATGACAGAGGAAGTAGATTCTCAGTTGCTTAAGCAAAAAGAATCAACACTCCTCATTTTGCTTTTTTCAGATATATAATACTGATTTTCTCCTATAATATTAGGATGTACTGTATGGTAACAGTAGCAATCATTTTCATACTATATACCACACTAAGGAGAAAGCTGCTTATGCAAGTATTCCCTTTTAACATTTAGCATTAATGTAAAAGGATGCTATTTACTGCAAAAAGAAGTTTTGAGTCTTTCTCAACTGACACTGACTGCTTCAAATACACTCGCTGTTACTGTCACAGAACATAGAACAGATACTGAGGTACTTAAACTGATCCATAAAGTTTTCTGCATCTTTAAGCTAAAAAAATTAACTGCATGTATTGACATATATATATTGTCATGTTCACATTTTTTGTATGAAATTTTCTTACATATTTTGTATAGTATTTTAACCATTAGCCCTTAACATGCACTTTTAAATTTTTAATTCCCTCTGAACAGTATACACCTTTTATGCACATTATACCTATTCATATGCTTGAATATTAATTTTAAAAAGAAAGTCTGAAAATAGTATTGAAAATATTATAGTTGATTTCAAGAGAGTATCTTGAAGCAAAAGCAGGAACCAAAGCACAGCAGATCCTATACTTGGTTTGTTTTTGATGAAGGATGGATCCATAGAAAGACCTTTGATAGTAAAGAGCAGGTTGATTTGTGTGATGGAGAAAGGGGAAGAGGTGGGGAGAAAATCGTCTGGTCCTTTGATTTGGTCAACTACATTTATTTCATTTATGTTTATAGTCTACTATTCTATGAATCTAAGAAAGGAACCATGGAAAGAATTTTCCCTCATTTATCTTCACAGCAAAATATCAGAGCACTTTTTCTGAAAAGATGATGTTCAGTCGTGTCCAGCTCTTCACAAACTCAAAGACCGTAGTATGCCAGGTCCCTCCGTCCTCCACTGTCTCCCAAATTTGCCCAAATTCATGTTCATTGCATCAATGACACTATCTAACCATCTCATCCTCTGCTGTCTTCTTATCCTTTTGCCTTCAATTTTTCTTAACACCAGGGTCTTTTCCAACCAATCCTCTCTTCTCATTAGGCAGCTAAAATATTTGAGCTTCAGTTTTAGTATCTGTGCTTACAAAGGACAGTGAGGGCTGATTTCCTTTATCTTTTTTGAGCAATGCCATTTAATATAATGTGTTTGTTAGAAAAGATGCCACCAGACTTTAACTTTAACTGGAGTAGAAGACCTCCAAGATCCCTTCCAACTCCGTGATTCTGACATGATTGCAATGATGAAGAGAAGGCCATGGAGCTAAATCTCATTCATCAAGGTGAAGACTTCAGATTTTTGCTCCAATAGACTAACAGGGCTGTCCTATTACAATATTTTTTCATAACAAATCATGATCTAAAATGAGCTGAAAAATACCAACTGCTGTAACCCATACACAAGAGCTTTGTGGTAAGTGGGAGAAGTTGTTTCAAACTGAGGACAGAACTAGTTGGAGACTATGTATTTGTTCAAGCTCAATGAGATATATTTGTTAAACACTATCCCAGTTAATAAACTATTTTCTGAATGTTATAGTATTCAATTTAATAGTAGTGTTTTATATTGAACTTTAAAATTATGTTTGATTACAAGACTCATTTATATATTTTATGTCTATTAATGAAGACTTAAATGTTTGTTTCCTGACATTTTACAGTGAATTATCCTCAAATAATTTATTTACAACCACTGATAATCAGTGTTTGCTATGTAGCTGAAAGAAACATATTTTATGTGATGGAAATAGAATCTATTTTAGAAAAGGCAAATAGGATTTGTTATTCTTTGTTTTAGATCAGGCTACTTTAAACTGTGTTCCACAGAACCCAAGACTTCTGCTGTGACTTGATAGGGTTCAGTAAGAAACTGTAGAGGAAAACAGAGATAAAGTTGACTATGTCACTAAGCGCTCTAAGCGCTACTAAGCGCTCCATGGCATAGGACCCGGGTACCTTCGAGACCATCTTCTGCCACCAATAGCCTCCCACCGACCAGTCCGCTCCCACAGAGGGTCTCCTCAGGGTGCCATCAGCCAAGTTATGTCGGCTGGCGACACCCAGGGGGAGGGCCTTCTCTGTGGGAGCCCCAGCCCTGTGGAATGAACTGCCCCCGGAAATATGTAAGATCTCCGACCTCCGGGTGTTTCGTTGCGCATTGAAGACCCTGTTGTTCCGCCAGGCCGGGCTATCAACATAATAATTTTAAATTGGGGTATTTTAAATTTTTGGGGTTTTAAATCGGCCAAATCTATTTAATTATTTTAATTTTTAATCATTGTTGTGTCTTGTGTTTTTAAACTGGCTGTACACCGCCCTGAGTCCTTCGGGAGAAGGGCGGTATAGAAATAAAATTATTATTATTATTATTATTATTATTATTATTATTATTATTATTATTATTATTATTATTATTATTATTATTATTATTATGTAAGCAACAGCCATTAGCAGATAAAATAGACATTAAATAACATCTCTGCCCTGGGGAAGTAGGGAGTGTCAGAGACTAAAAAAAAACCTGCCTTGATTCTGCATACAATAGAGGAGGCAGGGGAAAACTATAAAAATAACTTTTCAAGATTCAGTTGTTATATCCCATACAATAAGGTGGAGCTCTAGTACAATAGTCATTGTGGACTCTATTTTCTGACTGGATCTACCTCAATGTGGTAACTAGCTCTGAGAACAGATACTTTTATAATAACTTATGGGCATTTCATCCTGAAAGTTTGAAAATTCCTGTTTTAGATCTTTGCCCTGGATTCCAGTAGATTGAAATTTCAATTCAGAGTGGAATTATACCTTTTTGTTTACAAGCTCCATTTTATCTTTTTTGAAGAAAATGGGAATATTCAGAAAGGCAATTATGTAATGTTGGCACTTGTCAACACGATTTGCAGCACTGTAATAAGATTTGAGTAGCAGATGGATTTCAGTGATGGTGGTATTTTGCTAAATTTAAATTGCTAGCATTCGGACATGTTGAGGATGGAGCCTAATAATACAGAATGTTGAGGTATTGAGGTATTAGCAATTTTTATTAAGGTTTCATGTTTTGATATTTTTATTGTTTTTTGAACTACCCAGGATTATGGTGTATAAGATGAGCAGCCATATAAGTTTTAAATACATAAATAGATAAATATTTAATTACCTATTTCCTTTATTAATATTTAGGGATCTATGCATTCTAAGACACGTCTTTGTTATACTGATTTACTGCCAACCTTCCATTAGTCTGGAAGCAAATGAGCAAATATTAACAGTTTTGATAGTAGCATCTGTATGTAAATAAGTTTTAAAATTGTTTTAAAGTATCCTAAATTCATTCTAAAAGCATTATTGTGATAGAAAGCAGGGCAATCATCTGAAATTCCAAATATCAATTAATTACTTAATAAATTAATTTGCTGAACAATGGCAGGAAAATAAATTGCACGCTACAATACCAAAGCAACCTTGTTCTAAAATAACTTTTTTCCTCCTAAGACTGCACTTCAGAGGTTGTTTTTACTGTACTAAGAATTCACAATAGAGTATCAATGAACTCAGGTGTACTGGTTCACTGAAGATACCTGAAGTCACATGTCTATGGAGATTCTCAGTCATCGAGGTCATGATTGTCCCAAAAGTGCTTTTCAAAATGCAACTGGATTTTTTTTGTTTTTTCCTTGAAAAAGTTTTGCTTTTCATCCAAGAAGGTTCTTCAGTTCAGAAGTGGACTTCTTCAGAACTGAAGAAGCTTCTTGGATGAAAAGCGAAATGTCCTCAAGAGTCCAGTCCAAAGAAAGTCCAGTTGCCCTTTGAAAAGCACCTTTGCGTCTGAAGTCACATATTTTCTCTGAATTGAAGCAGAACACATTAAGTGCCTTAATTCAATCGGGAGATGCAATACAAAGTTTCTGGATAAAACAAAAGTTCAAAACAAACTCTGCAAGCTGCACTAAGGGTAGGGTGGGGGCAGGCATATAATGACTATATACCTGCTGATGATTGCCCGGGTACTGCGTGTCACTAGGACTGCTACAATAAGTTGATCATCACCATGAAAATAATTTTTTTCCCATCATGTTTGACAGACATATTTGAAATATTTTGAATAAAATTCTTTTAAAAATATAAGATTTTACTTCATCTGGAATGTGCTTTTCTGAACACCATATTTAAACCCTTTGTAATAAAATATATGATAGTTTATAGTGTTTCTTTCATAATGTTCTGGACTAAATACTTAATTCCACACCTACCAATGCTGGCAAATTCCAATCCAGTCATTTGAAGAAATCCTTGCCTGTTATTTAATCCAACACAAATGTCTGCAGTTGGTTTACAAACCATGCTTCCCATAATGCTCTAAACTGCTTATGGAGGTCATAACGTGCAGAGCAGCAATAGCCGATTAACAAAATCACATCGTTTTGGTGCGCTGAATAATAATCAGTAACATATATAGACTATCAGATTACTATCTCCATTGTTTCATGTTCAATCGGTGTTTTTAATAGAGGCCTGTCCCGGAAGGAATTAACAAGCCTCCATGCTGCAACAAGACATGTGCTTTTTCAGATGACATCATCCTCCTCAGTAGCTAGGCAGCGATCTAGTCGGAGTGTTTGTAAATACTGAAAAAGAACCCTGGGGGTGGGGTAATCGCATCAATCACGTATGGAGAAGACAATAGTTAAACCGATGCACTGAAATTTGCAATTGTTCGGGACATTCCTTTGAATTAGTAAATGTTTCAAAGACAGCAGCAATAATATAAAAGTGACTAATTGTTTTAAATAATATAAAAGTAAATAATATAAAATTTGAAATACTATTGCATAAACTGACAATGGTGGTCTGTGATTATTGGGACACTGGGTGCCATACCAAAAAAGCCGTAGATGGTATGATATTAAAAAATTTGCACTTTGACAAAATGTCCATCTGTCAAAAAGTCATCTGCTTGGATCTGCATATATATTATGCTGGTATATTATAGATTCTTGGGAAGAACTCAGTGCAAATTCAGGCCAATACCAGCTAAAAAATTGGCAACAGTGACTTTACATTTTTATAAATATTAATAATAATAATAATAATAATAATAATAATAATAATAATAATAATAATAATAAAAAAAAAAATCTTCCTAAGGTGAACTTAGGAAACACTGTCATCTGGAAAATTAGTTAATAAATATTAGGTGAAACATCATGCTATCCTGTATTATTAATGTATAATTACCTGTCTAGGCTTGATGTGAAAGCAGTGATTTAAAAACATAATTCTGTTTGTGTCTCATTTTAATTGGCCAATGTAATGACATATTGATATTTTGACAGAAATACCATATATAATCATATTTTAATGTTTAAAAATACATTTAGAAAATTAGTTTATTAAATTAAAACATTTAATAGCATATTGTATGTATGTACATTAGCTAAAGCAACAGCATTAACATTCTAATATAAATCAAACAAAACTTACTGGCAAGAAAAAAAATCAGTGCTCAAATTAATTTTTACTTTCCACTCTTATTAGAAATGCCTACCAGTATGAACAGAATACAGAACGCATAAGATATATTGCATTTCTTAGCACTGTATCTTGCTAAGTATAGGAATTGAAGTACAGGGTACAGTTTAGTACACAGCTTCAGGGAAGAACACGAAGAGCATTAATTAGCAAAATACTGATGTGGTTGTACTTCTCCATTTGAGACTAGTGTGCAATCCCCATAAAGAACTGGACCCTGCTTGATTTGTCATGTGCAACAATTACACCCAAGAGTGCACCCTTCTGAGGGTCACTAATACTCTAGTCACCTCAAGACTGGACTATTGCAATGTGCTCTACATGATGCTACCCTTAAGATTCTCTGGAAACTCCAGCTGGTCCAGGAGCACAAGTAGCAATGGGTGCTTCCTGTTATTCCCGTGTGTCATGGCTGCTCCACAAACCACATTGGCTACAGTTGCCTTCCAGTTACAATTCAAGATGTTAGTTATCTATACAACCCTTCATGGTATTTATTTATTTGTGGGACCATCTGTCTCCAGTTGTTTCTGCCTGTCCAGTACATTCAGGCAGAATCCTCTCATTTAAATCTTATAATGTTGTTGAGTGACCAAGGAAATGGTTTGGGACCAAGCAAGCATATTATCTGTGTTTCAATTTGGAACAATAACCCATTGGAGATACATGGCTTCCACGGTCCAAGAGTTTTGGAAGTCCCTTAAGATCTGGCTCTGTTCCCAGACTAAGGTTTAGAGTGCCTGGGGAGCCTTGTCAAGTCTTTTTTCTGATTGTTGGGAATGCTGATTTAATCTGGGCAGTTATGTTGTTTTAATTGTGAACAGCAACTCATTTGAGAGTCGTATAACTAGTCTGCCTTCTTGCATTATTTTTCTGCATTAGTGTATTCCTACAGCTGCTTTTTGCTTCACTGGAAAAATAATTGAACATGACAGGTTGTTTTACCAAGCAATAGAGTACTTGGTCAGTTGGACTGGGAAACTGTTACCTGGTTGAAGGTCTGTCTTTTAAATCAGATGTTAATCAGTTCCCCAAATTCTGATAAACATGCTGTGTTGTGGAAATGTGAAGCTCAATACATGTAGAAGATGATCTCAGCATAATTTCTATGAATTTACAAATTTAGTTTGAGGGGTATGTTAACAAATCCACCTGCAATATACTGACTCTGTAAACCGCTTAGAAAGAGCTGTAAAGCACTATGAAACAACATATAAGTCTAAGTGCTATTGCTATGCTAATGCTCAGAATATGATATACAGTATATACCCATGATGGCAAACCTATGGCACGTGTGCCAGAGGTGGCACGCAGTGACCTCTCTGTGGGCACACGAGCTGTCCCCCCCAGTTCAGCTCTGGCACACATGCATGCACGCCTCCCGCCAGACAGCTGATCTTCGGGTCTCTGTGGCGCATGTGTGGGGGGGTGGGGTGTGTGCGGAGTGTGCGCATGCATGGGGCCGGCACGCATGCACTGAGGCCGGGGTGCATTTTAGGAGTTAGGGCACTTCGGGCACTTGGTCCAGAAAAGGTTAGCCATCACTGGTATATACTATACAGTATTTTATATAATATTTTATATAATAATTCATTTTGTAGTGTCAGTTGCAGCACAGATGGAACTTCTGATCCTTACATTCTTGTTTTTGGGATACTCAGTGGACTCATCCTTAATTATTTGAACCCATTTGGAAGTAGTTTTCACATCGGAACAAATTACTCTGAAAAAAGCTCCAAGCATTGCATTTTCTCTTCCGATAATTTCAAGGTAGGCATGTACTGTAGATAGACAAAATGAAAAGCAAAATAAAACATATATTTTTGTTTCAATACCATCACTGATCTACTGAAGAAAACTGTCTCTGAGAAGTCACTTGGTGGCAGTATTACTGTGCTTACTCTTTCAAGGTTAGGCAAGGCGCTCTAGTTGTTGTATTTGCATTTGAATATAGATGACTGATAAAACTATATGATCAAATATTTATTATACTGTATTTTAATGTCATATTTTTCCGTTTTCTATATTTCTTATCATTTTAAATATAATATACACAAATATAATCTAGATAGTGTCTGTTCTGTTATTTTTTGCTCTATTGTTGGTGTATGCCAAAGCACTATCACTTGTGACTAGCACATTATGCTGGGTTTGTTTAGACTATGGTTCTTGAAATTTGAGATCTTTTAATTATGTTGTACCCATAATGTTTTATGGGTACAACTTTCACCAACTAAAGAGCAGTTGTTAATTATCCTGTTGTAGATAGGTTTCTATTATCCAATAGCTGTCTTGACCCTACCAATGTTCTTCTGTACTTAAATTTAGACATAAAAAGATCTTGAAAATTGCAGCTGCGATGTTATTAGTCAAGTCACTGGTATAACACATTGTGATGGTATAATTCAGTACTTGATTCAATGTTTTGATCTAAAAGAAATTATAATTTTCTTATGTTGAAAATAGTTCTTTCCTCTCATTCTGTATTACAAATTTTATTATGAAATAATTGACCCTGTGTTAGACCATGTGTTGTTTCATTTACAATCAATAGTTTCTGTGGTTTTCATATTATTGCATATTTTGATCTAAATAAATTACACTTTTACAAATGGAAAAAGAGCAGAATCATTTGTGCTATGTAAGGCAGTCGTTTACTGGGATAAAAGTGTTATTCTCTGAAATGTATTCCAGATGACACAAGGAAATGGGTTTTATACCCATCTATTCAGAATTCCTATTGAATTCAAGGTCATAGGATTTCAACCTCCCCTAACAGTAATCTGATTTTTATTACTCAAATAATTATAATTATATAACCAATCATGTATAAATTACTTCTCTCTAAAGACTAAAGTCCCTTTCTCAAACAAATTACACAATTAAAGATAGAGGCTTGGGGGGGGGGGGGGAATCAAGTTTTCTGAAAACAGAAGTTTGCATGCAAAAGATAATGACTCTTCTTCCCAGACTCTTCACAGTAGAGTTGGGTGGGTTGTGAAAACTACAGAGGATCGTCTCTCAATATAAAGATAGTCCTCGACTTATGACCGCAATTTGAGCCCAAAATTTCTGTTACTAAGCAAGACAGCTATTGAGTTTTGCCCTGTTTTATGACCTTTCTTACCAGTTGTTAAGTGAAACACTGCAGTTGTTAAATTAGTAACATGGCTGTTATGTAATTCTGGCTTCCTCAATGACTTTTTGCATGTCGGAGGGTTGCAAAAGGTGATCACATGACCCCAAGACACTGCAGCCATCATAAATGCATGCCAGTTGTCAACTGTCTGAATTTTGATAATGTGATTATGGGGACACTGCTATGATTGCAAGTGTGAAAAACGATTATAAACCACTTTTTTCAATGCCATTGTAACTTTGGTCACTAAATGAATGGTTGTACATCAAGGAATACATGTACTGCAGATGAAAATCATTCTATTAGCAAAACAATTAGATTCTACTTTTAGATATTATTTAAAGGTGTAGTTTTTCTTTTGTATAAGAAAATTCCAAATCATTATTTTTTTGGTCTTTGTATAAAAGATGATCTGAATTATTTTCAAACTGCAGAGAGGTACCCATGTTAGTCTTTTGCAGCAAAAGAATATAATATAATATCCTTTTATAGAATAAAATATCCCTCTGTAGCACAGCTGTCAAACTTCCAACCTGCGGGCCGGATGCGTCACGTGCCGGCCATACCCAATTTGGGGGGGAAAAGGAGAGGAAAGTCCCACTATGTCACATGATGCTGCCATGACCACGTGCCCTCTATAGAATAAAAATGAACAATTTATCAGTTGTATTTTTTATTTCCAATGATTAATAAAAGGTATATTTATTATAAGAAAATACATTTTGATAAATCAATTTTACAGGTCTTGAAAATGTTATACTTTATTAATTTATATTGTACACAGATTCCATGTAATAGTTTCTGAGCAACGTGCAAACTAAACAATTTAAGAAACATTATTTATATACCTGCACGAACACTAAAAGGTAGGCAGAAAAGAGAGGGAAAATATTCACAGGAAAGACCAAAGCCTTAAATGGTTGCCTAAAAATTGTTAGGCATCTAAAAATATTATTGACAAACAAGAGAAGAAAACTTACATATCTAGAAAGTTACTTAAAAACAGTTGGACATAAGTCTTGTATTGTTACTCAAAAAGATTGGAGAATTCCGTCGTACAAGAAACTCACTTGTTTCATATGGCCACTAATGAAATGAGGTTTACTGAAATATTTAATAAAACACATATTTTGACAAAGGTGAAGAATTTGTAAAATATATTAGGCACTCATTTTAAATCACATTGCTTTATTTTCTTGTTAAACCAAGAGGAATATTTTTTCCTCTTGGTTGGTATGGTATGGTGTGGTGTGATGTCTGTCTGTTATCTACCTACTTATCCATCCATCCATCCATCTTGGGAAGGTCTAGCCCACAGGTGTCAAACTGGTGACATCACAATTGCTGTTACGTGACATATCACAATGTTTTTCCCCTTCATGGAGCTGGAGTGGTGTGGCCTGCGCATGACGCATCCGTTCCACAGGCCGCCAGTTTGACACCTCTGGTCTAACCCATATACTGTACAGATGTTTCTATACAGAATGTCATTACTTAATTGTGCCATTCAATGTGTTATTCCTGCCTACATCTTACACCCTGCCATTGTGTGATGGATTGAGACCTTTCTATATAATATCTCGGGTCCTTTCTCAGGATAAGCCCCTGCTTCTAGGATCTAATGATTAGTGCCTGTTCTTATGCTACTATGAATAGTGCCTCAGTGCTGTCTTTTAGTCCAGCCCTTTCTAGCCACTGGCATGATTTCCCAATGTCTGCCACTTCAGCTATCTGTTGATAGTACATCCCATATCTTCTTGGCATGGCATTACCTCTACTTGGTATTTCTCCCATGTCTGCTACTGCCTCAGGCATTCTCTCAGCAGTTAATCTTGAGGTGCCATCTCACTGATGTATTCCTGGCTGCCCTGGGTTTTATCCAGGACAGTGGCCTAGAGACACTCACCAGACTCCGCCCATCCTCTTTCCACCTGGTGTACAATCCCTGGGTATTGGATTTGCAGTAGAAAAAATCATGTTGTGAGGAGTTCTGGATCTTCACATTGGCAACTTCTATGTCCTGCTTTGGCCAGCTCAGTATACAGCATGGGATCTGGTAATTGGTAGGGTATATTGATAAATGTGGGCCCTGTTCTTCCCACTCTTCAGGATCTTATCCTTTAAAGATAGCTGTTTTCCTTGCCTCCTCATTGTAGTTCTCATATGAAGGAGGTGGTTGATTGTAGTTCCTTCCTTGAGCCTGTATTCCTATCCAGTCCTTGAGATAATGTAGCTGATCGGTACAAGCTATGCAGAACAGCAGCATGGACAGTGCATCACCATGGTATATGCTGCACTTGATGACTACTTATGTGAGTTGTCTTGAGTTGACTTCAAATGTCGTCTTCCATAGTCCCATTGAGTTTTTGAGAAAGGTCCTTAGTATTCTGTGGACTTTGTATAGCACCAGCCATTCATAGATCAGTGTGTGTGGCACTAAGCCATAGCCTAGGCTTTTCAGTAGTCAATCCAGATCGTGTTTAGATTGGTCAGTGTAGATCTTGAGTCTTGGGTGACTGATCTACCTATGAGCAACTGATATTTTGAGCCTCTGGTGTTATCCCAATATCTTTATGAGTTATGCTCATGTACTCGCTCATATGGTTCTGTAACTTGATTCCTATGATGCCTGGTAGGACATCTCATGTCGTGTGAAAGCAGATTATTGGCCGGTAGTTGGATGAAGATGGTCCCTTGTAGGGGTCTTTCATAATTAGCACAGTCCTTCCTTGTTTTAGCTAGTCTAGATAGAAGCCTGCTCCTAGCAGCTGATTCATCTGTGTTGCTAGGCATTCGTGCATTGCTGTTAGTTTCTTTAGCCAGTAGTGTAGATCATGTCCAGGCCAGGTGCTGTCCAGCTCTTCATGTTCTTGACTCACTGTTGGATGTCTCTCACTGTGATAGCAATAAGTCCTTCAGCCACTTTGCACTGATGTTATGTTTCTTCTCTTTTTCCCATGTTCTTTTTTATTTTTTTTATTTTTTTTTAATTTGATTTATATGCCGCCCTTCTCCGAAGACTCAGGGCGGCTTACAATGTGCTCAGCAATAGCCTTCATCCTTTTGTATATTTATACAAAGTCAGCTTATTGCCCCCACAAACTGGGTCCTCATTTCACCTACCTTAGAAAGGATGGAAGGCTGAGTCAACCTTGAGCCTTGGCGAGATTCGAACCCTGCAGTAATTGCAGGCAGCTGTTCTTAATAAGCTTAATAACAGGGTGCCTTAAACCCCTGTACTACCAAGGCTCTTCCAGTACTGTTCAGTTTCTGCTATTGCCGTTTGTGCTATTATTGTGTTGTTGCACTGCAATTTGAAGTACACAGCCTGGATGGTTTTCTGGAGAAGAGGGGTTTATCTTCTTGGCCTCTGCTTCTCTATTGAATCTTATTATGGTAGCCAGTGCTGTGAGTGTTTGCTTAGCAATCTCTAGGATTTCAGATGGAGTCAGCCCCTTGTGTTTTTTCAGTAGTTGAATCTTATCCTTAATCTCTACTCCCTTCTGTAGTTGCACCAGTTGGCTAACTTTTCTTTGAGTTGCCTTGATCTTAGTCTCATTCTCTGGGACGAGGATAGGTAGGTAGTACTGTTCTTCTTGATTCTCTAGTCAAGCATCTCCAGTATTATAGTGGCTTTAATGTATACTGGTTTATTTGTTTGAGTTATAGTAGTAATAGTGATTGTCATGAGGGCTCTACTGACATCTTGTAGCATACTATCTGATGGTACTTTTCCACCAAGCTCTAGTAATGAGGGACGAGGTAGCTAGTTTGCATCACATTGCACTTCCGGGTTGAAAGGATTAGCCACTGACATCACTGTTGCTTGGGGGATGCCTAGTTGGGAGCTCCTTTCATGTTCCTGGCAGGAGTTGAAATGAAGAATGGGAGCTCATCCTGCCCCACAGCAACAATATCTCGAATGTGGGCTTGCTGCTTGTCAACTCAGCATCCTAACCATATGAGCCACTATGCTCCTTCTGTAGCTAGTTTATCCATGCTTCATGTGCTCTTTAATGGAGAGGGTGGTAGTGATATTCCAGCTTCAAATGTTGGCTGCATATCCAATTCTTCTGGGTCTTCTGAATATGACATGTAATTGTAATTGGTTTATCTCAAGTTGTGAGAGCAACTTCCTCTTCGCTATGTTGAAGCATTAATTAGCTCTCAGTTAGTAGATGCAGATCTTCTGTCCATCTATACTTTCTTCATACGTTTCATATATTCCTTCACATTAGATGTCCTGTTGTTGTAGCATTCCATCAATTCCAGACTCTCTTCCAGTAGCTCATTTATCAGATTGTCCTGGCTCCCAAATATATGACACGCATCTTGTTAATCCAAGTGATATCCAAGCTGGCATGATACTCCTAGTTTGTGTCATATTTGAGGTAGGCAAGTGAAGCATTATGGGATCTTTGTCCAAGAACCCCTACTGATAATGTAGGTACTAGCCAGAACCCTAGTCTCCAATGTCAAAGGTGCCACTATAATCACTATGATATCCAGCTGCATATATATAGGTATGCTAATGACATACTGTAAACAGGCATGCAGAAATAATCTTGACAAAGGTGTGCAGGAACCCTTAAGGGAAAATAAAAGAAACTTTGTCTTGATTCTGTTTGGTATAAAAGAGGGCAGAATAAAACTCTGATAGACCTTTAAGTTTCTATATTTATATCCTTCAACAATAAAGTAATAAAGGATCCTTCTAATCTTTAGTGCCTGTTTATTGATGAGGCTTATTTCAAAGGACTGACATGTTGAAATGTGTTTTGTTAAATTCATTACGCTTACTAAAATTCAATAAACATTTAACCACACAGAGCTTCCTTTTTCTTCCAGAGAGTTAAAATAATTCTGTCTCCTCTTCCTCCCTTTTGATTTTAAAAATATTAAAATAAAATTGGTGCGTTTGCCAGAGTTTTTGTAATGGTCTATTGCTAGTACAGACTAATATAGATGTCTACTCCAATTGAATGAAATGCGCTAGAGGAATACAAGATTAGAATCATGTAAGGGCTGAATGAGAAAAGAAAGCCAATCTGATTGTACTGGTAATCCTTGACTTCCAACCATTTGTTTAGTGACCATTCGAATTTACGACAGTAAATTGAAAAAAGTAATTTATGACACACAACTATTGCAATATCCTGGCAGTCACATTATAAAAAATCAGCCCCTTGGCAACAGTCATAGATTTATGATGGTTGTAGTGTCCCACGATCATCATTTCCAACGTTCCCAGATGGTTTCTGACAAGCAGAGACAATGGAGGAAGCCAGATTTGCTTAATAATATATGCTTCACTTAATGACCACGGTGCTTACCAACTATGGCAAAAAAGGTTGTAAAATTGAGTGTGACTCACTTAACAACTACCTCACTTAACAATAGCAATAGCACTTAGCCTTATATACCGCTTCATAGTGCTTTTACAGCCCTTTCTAAGCAGTTTACAGAGTCAGCCTATGGCCCCCAACAATCTGGCTTCTCATTTTACCCACCTCAGAAGGATGGAAGGCGGAGTCAACCTTTAAAGTTTCATTCTGAATTGTGGCCATGATGCAGTCTTTTGGTGGCAGCTGCAGTTTATTTGAACTCGAGTCTTGAAAACCAAAATTGCAAAGCTAAATGTACATCTTATGGAGTATTCCCCAGTTTACTCATTGAGGTTTACATTGAAATATACTCATTGGGATCTATATATACACACACCCAGAATTGGGCTGCACAATCCCAATTTCTACATCTCATTCCATGTAGTAACATCTTTTAAGAAAAACAAATCGGAAAGAAGGGAGATAACCTAACTTTCGGGTGGGTGGGGTGGGGGGACTGCCCCATATCTCCAACCTCTTCGGAAAGTTTCAAATCCCGTTATATATGAGAAGAAAAGGCCTTTCTTCATCATTAACAGCACTTGGCTGGCTATGCAGAACGGGTTGCGAAGTCCTCCTGCCCGAGTGATTTCTGAAGCTATATACTTGTGCTGGGGGGGGAAAAAAAGAAAAGCAAGGGGATGCGTCAATCATCTCAATCCGCGTGTATTGTTCTTGAAGGCGGCTTCCTCGAGGCGATCGCTCCTCTCAGCTTGGCCAGCCTTCTGAAAAAAAAATAAAAGGGCACAAGTCAGCAGCCGACAGTTCTCTCGTCTTCGTCTCCTTCCCGCCAGGATTGTGGCATCTTCAGCGGCGCTTTTGGTTCCAGGTAGGCGAGCGGCGGAGCACCGCTGAGGTCAAAAGACGGAGTAAGTAGCCACGGAATTCACTTCCCGCCTCTTTGACGTCCTTCGCTCAAGCGCGGGCTTTGCGCCACGAGTAAACGCGAGTCAGGCTGGAGACTTCGCTCACGTAAAAAGCGATCGGCGTCGCCCAGGTTTGGAGGCGGAGGAGTCTGGACACCTGTCCGGTTCCTTCCCTTCCTCTCTCGATTACCATCTGCCTTTGCATACAACGTCGCTCCGCCCCGGCTCGCTTTTCCGGAGACAAGGCGGCGGAGGGAGTGGGGGAGGGGGGCGGCTTGCAAAGAAGCCACGTTGCCACCGCGAGGAGCACCGGCTTGCTTCCCACGGCTCCCCCCCCTCCCTTCGCGACGCCGGATCCCTTGGCCAAGAGGCGGCTCGGGGGCCTCCCGTAGAATGGAGCCCGAGGCCCTTACCTTGCCCCGGCCTGTGACGTCACCCGCGAGCCAGTGGGGAGCGTCTCGCCTCGCTTCTCCCAACATGGCGCTGCGGCCGTTGTGTTGCTATAGACGCTCTGTGCCTGCGACTCTAAGGAAGAGGGGTGGAGAGGCGGTCGGATCAGCCCAGGCAGCTGGGCTGGCCGGGTAGGGAGGAGAGGAAAAAAAAAAAAGGGGGGGGGGAGTTCGCGGGACTGAGCGGGAGGGGGATTTAAAGGAGCCATGTCCCCGGCGCGACAGCCTCGGCTGCTGTTGCTGCTGCTGCTGCTGGAGAGGCCGGAGCCGGGCGGGGGACCGAAGAGGAAGGGACGGCAGCGGTTCTGCCCGAGCCAAGCAGAACAGCCGACCCAACCCTGAGCCGCCCGGGGGGAGGTAGTGGCGGTGGTGGCAGAGGCGGTAGCGGCCCCCGCCACAGGATGGTGAGTGTGACCCGGGAGGCAGAGCGGAACCGGGAAGAAGGACCTGGCCGGAGGGGATGGAGCCAGGAGGCGGTGCTTCGGGGCGGCGGGCGGGAGGGGGGGGGAAGACAAGTGACAGGGAGGCGAGAGTGTGCCCGCAAAACCAGTCCTGCTGTCAGGGAGGTGAGTGGCAGGTAGGCCACGGGCGGGGTGGCGGGTCCGGCTCCTTTGACTAGGGGCGCGAGGAGAGGGTGGTCGCCTCCTGCAGCTGCCTTCACAGGGGGCAAATGACAGGTCCCGTGGAGGCTGCCCGGGGACAGCGGAGGAGCTGGAAGAGTCGAGGAGGAGGAGGAGGCTGTGGGGGGGGGGTGTCACTTCAGACAGGACAGGTGCAAGGGAAGGGGGAGAGTGGCCCTGTAAGGCACTCAGCGGTTCATGAGTGTTGGACCCCCTGAATGTAGCCATTGGCGGTAAGATTTGGACGGTGGTGATGCAAAGGTGCCAGCTTCTGCATGTCTGTCTGTCGGGGTTCTTCGTTGGGGGAGTAAATTCCCGTTCCTCTTGGAATGGGGGGGGGGCGGGGGTGGGAAGCGTACGACCATCCAGGTGAGTGAAATAAATTGTCCAGGATAGGGGATTTATTTCTATGGTGATTTAATCCTGGGCAAAGTTCTTGTGAAATTTGAAGTTGTTGCATCTGAAAGGGCTGAGCCTCAACTAGCTCAAAACAATTGAACTGCTTCTCTGTTTCGGATAATGGACATGGCTTGCCTTGTGGCTGATAACAGGCATGGCCTGTATAAAATGCATTTTCCTTGAGGTTGCACTCTTGTATCCATTTGCTCAGTTGAACTCAATGGGAACTGCTTCTTGGTAAAAAGGTGTAGAATTATTCTTTTAAGGTTCCTGTCACTGAAACTGGCTGCTCATTTGGCATGGTTTTTTTTGTTTGTTTTTTATCAAGCAGTTTACTAGGGTTTTACCTGAATAACTAACCAGTGAAACAATTACTACAGTACCTAGGCACATAATCTGAAATCTACTTATTTGGAAAAAAATACATTTGGAAACATAGGGATATACCTGAATTCTCAGGCGTGTATTTTTTTTATTATGGATTCTTTGATTCTATAACCTGTGGGAAATATTTCCTGTTAACATTCTTATATAACATTCACATTATCCAAATCCTGCTTGTGTTTGAAATAAAGCAGCATATGTCATAGGCGGCTCCCTAGGCGGCTCAGTGGCTAAGATGCTGAGCTTGTCGATCAGAAAGGTCGGCGGTTCGAATCCCTAGTATAGGTCTCCTGCGTGAACAGGGGGTTGGACTAGATGACCTCCAAGGTCCCTTCCAACTCTGTTACTTTTACTATCATAGTTTGAGACCTGAGTTTTCTGAGTGAGGCTGGTGCTTCCCATTAGGAAGTATCTAATAGGGTGCTGAAAGGTGACACGAACAAGTAATGTCAAAAATGTGATGAAATGAATCTTAACTCATCATGAGTGAGGATAAACGCTATGTTTGTTCACAACTGAAATTGTAAGCTAATCATTTTAAGAAAGGAGAGAATATTGTTAAATTTAGGCACCAATGAAGTTAGGGATAGATTTATACAAGGGTCATGTTTATCTTTTATAATCCCTTTTTTGTTTGCTTCACTAGAGGTTCTTCCACATATTAATCTTAATTGTCTTGCCGGTTCACAAAATTTTAATGGAATTTAAATAAACTGGTTTCCAGTGAAAATCCTTACTATTTCTCTCTCTTCTTATTATGAAATACTTATATACACACAAACACACATACACAAGAACACACACATTGTAAGAAAGGGAGAAATGGAATAAGCATATTGGTAATAGCAAGAACTATCCAAAAGGATTATCTTTAGCTACATATAACAAGCACGTTTATAGTTTTGCTTCAAAGAACTACTTTACCAAGTGCTTCACTGCTGTCTCCTGAATATTAGGAAAAGTTACAAAATGCAGAATTCAAAGGAGACACTTATCATGTTAGACTACATTATGTATGTTGACAGTCTGTTCTTAGATGTTTCAGTGATACAGTAACTTTAAATATATTGTATCAAAAATAATAAAGAAGCTTGTGATTTTTTAAAAACTTAATAGAATGTTCTATAGTCCACATTATGTCAGCTGTACATTATATTTTTGCTCATTTAAGCAGTTAATACATCAATTGTATCTATAGAATAATTATCCAGTAGATTCAACTGACACAGATGCAGAACTTCCCTAATCCTGTAGCCTTAATGCCCATCATAGCATGTTATGGGTCATCTTATAAATAAAGATTTGTTATAATATTCTCAATAGTACTATGTGAAGAAGGGCTTTGGAGATTCTTGCCCTTCTACTAACTATACCCTTGAATGTGAGCTTCAAAATATAACAATGAAATACAGTTTAACAAACAACCAGGTTTTGTTGATAGTAACTTTCATATCTGCAATAAGCAAAAAAAATTAAAATAAATTCTTATATTCATGGAAGAAGCTTTGATTTGGGATTAGATCCTTGAGAGAAGGGTTTTTACATGTTGTAAACTATTTTTTATATTGAGGATAACAATCAGGGTTTAGTCAGAACACAGATGTTTTCCTGTTCACACACAACAATTGCTACTTGTCTTGTTACAGATTATATGGCTGTTAAAAAACTGAAATCCTTGTCGCTTCCTAGTAGTATGTGGTTATGTTTTTCAGTTTACTGAATTCTTCATCATGAGACATTATTGAATTAATGAAGTAATAGGAAGTCTGTTGACTAATAATTGAAAATTGATTAAGTATATGTTTGTATACATCTCCCAGGAATTAACCAAAAGGGAAAGTGTGTTGCAACACATTAATGATAGCTATTTGATATAGCAGTTAAGGCATTAAACTAAAAACAGTGAGATCCTGAGTTCTAATCTTGCCTTAGTTCTGAAGGTAGCTGGGTGACTTGAGCTTCCTCTCTTAGCCCTAGGAAGAAGGCAAGGGCAAACCACTTCCAACTTCCTTGCCAAGAAAACTGTAGAGACTAATTCAGGTAATTATCAGGACTTGCATTGACTCAAAAGCACAAACAATAATAACAAAAGAATGTTATATTAAACATAAGATACTTGTTTTCAGCTTATTTTTTTCAGGCAGGTGTTGATTAAATGTGTATTTGTTATTTCCAAGTCTTTGGTTTCAGTTAAAAAAATGAATTCATTTTTTTTATTAAGGAGCTATTAATACATTTTGAATTCTTCCATTACATTCACCTTTATAATCATTTAATCTTCTTATGATTAAAATCATTGTCTAATTTTCAAACACAATGCTTCATCTGTTAACCAATAATAGGTATATTATTTCACATAAATTCAAAAATAATAAATATGTGGAAATGTTTCTATATGCATATAGGCAATACAAACCCTAATGGTATTAATGAAAGTAGCAAGAAAAGGATGGTCATTCTAAATTTCCCTTTCTGGGTATTATTGCCAATCAGAAGAGCAGAGACAGAGGCTTCTGAAAAGTTATGACCTGTATTTGCTAATAATCACTTACTTCCCTGCATCACTCATAGCAGGGAAATATTTGCTGAAAACATTCCTTGGCAATTCTTTTCCTTCTCTTTGTTATTTTTCTCGTTTCTTCTATATAGTTGAAATTCAGATTTTAATTTCTGTAGAACTGAGACCTAGCCTGAACTGTGCTATTTCTTTTAAAATAAAAATAACATTTTATACATGTCAAACTCTTGCACAAATTTTTCTCTTTCATTTACAAAATTTTGTTATATCAGTACAGTACATACTGTAAAGCAACATATGACAATTTGTTAAGGGAAGTTATATTTGTATAACTTTGTTATAAGTTCTGGAAGCAGAAGTACAATTTTCTTCTCATCACTGCAATTTTACACATACTTCTCTAAGAGTACTGTAAATATAATGACACAAGTTCAGAATAAACATGCATAAGTTTTGGTTTATTTAAACAGCAATGATTCCAGTTTTTTGTGTGGATTATTTTGAAAAATGTCCAAGTAAGGGTATTCAAACTATGATATTTTTAATTGCTTTCACATTATATTAGTATATAGTGTAATTAGTTTGGTTTTTGCTTAGTGTGTTGTGTGAATCCAGCTATTGTAGTTTATTGAAAAAAAGCATGACTTAACATAATATATAAACCCAGCCTTAATATATGGACTGATGATTTGGGCAATTATGGTAATAAGGCCATTTTATTTTTGTTGGGTATTTTTCATTTCATGAAAAGCAAGCGGTAGTGCTTCTGTTTTACATTTTTGCATTTTTCATTTGCAAGACTACTGTAGAATAACAAATTGTAGTGCCTTTGCTGTTTTTTAACATTTATACCTGATATAAATTAATTACTCAGCATGATTTCTTGAGTAAGTGTGCTTTTCTTGTCAAAGATGCATGGCAAGGGAATCCTGGCAGTGTATTAATCCACTGTATTCAGTATGCTGTATCTGCATTAAAATTATCAGAAATTAGTGGCCTGTCTTATTTCGTTCTTTGACACAAAGGTCCCAATTGAAGAATGTTGGTGGTAGGTTAGGGCAGCTATATTAAAAACTAAATTATAGTTTACCATCATTCTGCTGATTACTGCCTTTCTGGTGTAGCATCTTTGCAAACTCAAACATTTATAAGGTCAATTTAGGTACCGGTACTTGCCACAGCAAAGCAGATTGTGAGGAGACATGTTGAAGAGACTGTTGACCTTTGGGTGGAGGTCAATTTGTCATTCAAGAACAATTTATATAGAATAGAGGTATAGCAAATATGACATTGTGAGGAAATTGTTTGTGAAGTGGTTGTCTTCTGTTTTTACCCACATGCCATGTATGTGTATTTAGACAGCCACAGCCTCATTTAATTTCACTTATGAATATCTATCTCCTCCTAGTGGCAACTGTATTTGTTGTTTTTCCACTGGCATTGGTTTAGGGATGAAATAACCATGTTTTCTTGATACCAAATGAATTGTCTGAATCTTACTGTTTAAGGGAACAATCTGAGTCCAGTAGAAGCAGCTACTGTTGACTATAGATGAGATAATATGTATTGCCAATCTCTCTGTCAGTATATTGTTTAAAATGTTATTCATGAAGAACAATGAAGTGCAGTAGTTTTATCCAACTCCCATGTACTCACTAGGGTACTTCCTTACATGCTATGCAGTGTTTATAATGCTTTTAATACAACTATGTTTATGTTAATAACTGTTTATTGTTTTTGTACTTTTTTGCTTCTTGTGAGATGGGCAGTTATATAAATTTGATAAAAAGCAATTTGGTCTCCAAATGTGATAAATGTCATATAATAGACAAAACACATAGTTTACCCAAACTGTGGCTTGATTACAGTTTATATGACCATCCACAGTAATTGTCTTTTATCTTTTTCAAGCTAACTATAATTTAATGTATATGGGTTCATAAAGTGGTCTATGACTAATATATTTGCTTTTAATTAATATGCCTGTTTTCATTTTCATCACTGCAGGATGTAGTTAACACTTCATATATAATTCAAAGCAAAAAGTAGATATTATCAGATGAAATGAGAGAAAAAAAATTTTAATACTTAAAATTCTAGATCCTATGTACAATTATTTTAAAAGTATGATCTCAATGGCTAGAATTCTGAGTTTAGTTCTCTTGGTGAGAATATCCCATTAATGGACTTAAGAGCAGAAGCATTTCTCTGTTTTGTCTATAATTTCTTGAACACAGTGACACATTGGGAATAACTGACTTGGAAATGATACTTAAGAAAAAATATATTGAATGGTGTAGATTGCAAATTGAATATGATTCAGCAGAATTATATAATTGAAAAGCGCATTTTAATTTATATCCATAGAAGTAGGGTAGACCAGTTGGAGGCCAGTTCTGCTTTCCAACCAGCTAAATTAGGAACAACTTATTGCAATTTATTGCAACTAAGTATGCTTGAAAGTCAAAAGGATGGCCTAAGCTTTAATTCGTCCTATTCAGAGATGGTATTCAGCAGGTTCTGACCAGTTCTGGAGAACCGGTAGCAGAAATTTTGAGTAGTTTGGAGAACCGGTAAATACCACCTCTGACTGGCCCTGCCCCAATCTACTTTCTGCTGAGAATCAGGAGGCCAAGCCAATCAACTTGTGCTAATTAGGCTGTGCTGAAGCTGAAAGGAGCTGTTTTTTCTTGCTGTTTGCTTGCAAGGAGGTAACTGCTGCCAGGCAGAGGTGAAAGGGTGGGGACCAGTGGGTGGGTGGGCCTACATTCAGTGTATAAAACGCACCTAAATTTTCACCCCCTTTTAGAGGGGAAAAAGGTGCGTCTTATACTCCAAAAAATACGGTATGTGAACATAGTCAACTCTCATTTATGTAGGAACTCAGGATAAAGAAACCTGGATGTGTACCTGATCTGTCTCCCTTTCTCCTTTTATTTATTTATTGTTGAACATGATTGTGAAAGATTGATTATATTTGCACTATGGGGTTTGCTGATTTTTGCATTTGAAAGGAAGTACAGTAATTTCAAAGTTAATCTTCTATTTGGGAAAATTATTTTTCAAAAAAAATTGAGCTAACCTTTTTGAGAATTGATACAAAAAACATGGGATTAAAACAGTGTGCTTGCATTCTAATTTCACCTGTTTTCCTTTCTAAAAAAGGAATACTTTGTTCCAATACAACATATTAGCCACAATTCATGCCAGGCATTTTATGATAGTACCCAGCCATATCATCCTCAAAACTCCAATGAGCTCACAGGCCAAAAAGGTTTGAGACTCTTATGTAAGACATCATGGAATTCCAAATTAAATATAGACATGGATTTTTTATTAAAAAGTTACTTAAATGTAATCTCAACCAGTTTTATCTTACTTTGAAAGAAGAGTTTATACAGAAAGAAATAAGGTCCCATGGGCATTTAGTTTATTTGGGTAAAGAGATAATAGAAATCATGGCAAAATTACATGAACACCTTAGAGTCAGGACGATTGCTCAAGGTGTCTTCTGCCAAACAGAGATTGGTGGATGGTTACTGGAATGCTGACGACCTGAATAGAGAGTGCCATTTCTAGAAAAGCATGTCTAATAGTTATTTTATAGTTCCTTTGGTGTCAGGTAGTAAATCTGTTTATCTTAGACTCTTTAAAAAGTTTTTTTTTTAAAGATTGAGTTGACTGATGTTTAATATTATTTGTTTATTTATTGTTGTGGCACTGTTTTTTCTGATTTATTCTGTAGTAACTCCTTACAGAACAGTAAGGAGTTAATTCCCTTGATGATTTAATTGGCTTGGAATTGGTAGACAAATAGAGCGAAATGTTAAAATATGTATAACATAGGATTTGAGAATTGAAAGTTTGATACAACTTTTCCACCATAATGTATCTTCATCTGTGTAATTCAATAAACTCACTATAAATCCTAGGTGTAGATAGTTATGTTTCTTTGGAGAAAATTGTGTTTTCCTTTTAGGAATTGCATATCATTGAATTGTACATAGATTGCAATTCTATAGCTAATACTTATATAATACAGCTGAATGTATACTGACTGATTGTATCTGCAATAAAGATTGGTCATATGTTTAAATGACCAAGAGGTAAGAGCTTCCTGCTTGAGAGTGATATGCTTGCTACTGCTTTTTTTCTATTTCCCTTCCCATGCATACATTTAGACAACTGTCTTTGTTCATGCATGTCATGTAAGATTCAGATTATACTTTTATTTCAGAATATGACTTGACGAATTATCCCATAATAGATAAAATGCAGCTGAGACATACTTCTCATTAATATATTTCTTTAAATACTGTTCTATACACTATGTAGAATTTCTGTCACCAATGTGCCACAAATCAAATTGAAAACACTCTAATACTGTAGAACTCTAACAGTCAAGGTTACAAAATATGTATGTCATATCTTTGTCTTCTGCAGTACATTTTAAAGTGACTTTACTCAAGTTTGCTCTGTATAGGGCAGTATAGCTTGATGCTTGAAGTCAAGTTTGATGCTTGAAATCTCAAGAGTTTCTTGGTTTACGCCAACCATATATCAATATCCTCCTACAGGCTGTGATACCTATGTTATAGCTTTGCATCTGAGTTAAGCTGTTTTACAGGCAAGACAATGCTGTAAATAAAACATGTTTGATTTGGTGTATATTATTCAATTCTGTTGAACGAAACTGTTTCATTCTACTCCAGAAATTATCTCTACCCCTAGATAAGAGACATTTGTTCTGATTCACATAATGAATATTTGTAACAGGTACATTAAATTTCAATCAACATATTTGAAAAAGGACTTGTGTGAAATTCATCCTTCTAAATTGTTCTAAACACGAGACATTATGATGCCTTTTTTATTATAGGTTGTCTGGCAGTAATTGTTGCAAATCCTCCAAAGCCTTGATGTTTGGTTTGTGAAATTGACACAGCGGAATCCACAAGGAATGGAGAAATCGGTTTCCACTGCTTTATCAGAACAGGAGAAAGAGCATGAGGATGACCAAGAAAAAGCTGTGCCAATGACTCTTGTGTCAAACAAAGAGGATCTTATTGCCCTTGAGTATCCCCAAGGTGAAGCGAGAATTCCTGTTTTTTTTAAAGATGGAAAAACATCTTTTGAGCACACAGCTTTGTTGAGGGCATCCAAGGAAGGGGGGATTGAGCTGAAAGAAGCTGTCCCAAATTCTTCAGAGAAACTAGAAGCCATGAATAGAGAAGGGAAAGTGACTGAGATGTGTAGTCATAAAGAGGGTATCAATTTATTATCCCTATTCATTCGTCAAGATTCAGATACTGTTTTGAAAGACAGTGAAGTCACAGGTAAGTCTAGTGCTACATAATGGCAGGCTTCGTAAGGCTTTATTTCTTGCTCCCTAGATAAGCCAGAGTTCAGAGAGCACCCTGAGATGAAAATGAAAGAATTATCTAACAAGTCAAGAACAAAATCACAGAAAGATCTAAATGTGATTCTTATACTGTGGATAATTGGATTAAGGCTGGAAATATATAACATGGCTATAGTATGTTTATTTAAGATATACAGGAGCATGATAAAAATGTATCCTACTATTAGGGGGACAGTTGGACAGAGGAAAGTTTTACCTTTTTTTATTAGGAAGCATGGCCATTTTTGTTAATTTCTGCATATGGGATTGAGTAAGCTTTTTCAAGCTAAGGGCAACCCTTTCTCTTGTTATTCTGTTTGGGAACAAAATGCGCAATGTGATTGCACTGATGTGAGTGGGATCTAATAGTTTGGACTCTTTTTCATAAAGGTGAATTAAGGAGCAGAAATGAAGCCTTAAATCTCACAAAAGGCTTATAGGAAGGAAGTCCACAAAAATGCTTGTGTGCTGTATCTTTTACATGGTGGGGGGGAGCTAGCTAATAAGTGTCGGGAATAGATATTAAGGTTACAGATTTTTTAAAATTTCAATTGCAGAATAAAAGCCTTGTTTGGATATGTCACTTGGCTGCACCAAATTGACACCACCACATGCTAGAATACCATGTATGTTTTGACTCCTAACAAAGTCTACATACAGTGAAGCAAGGAAATGTACCCTTAATCAAAAAGATTTGATCTTAGAAGAAATTTAGGAGGTGTAGAAATACAATACAGGTAGTCCTCATCTTACAATCACAATTGAGCCCTAACTTTCTTTTGCTAAGTGAAACGTTTGTTAAATGAATTTTATCCCATTTTACAACTTTTCTTGCCACAGTTACCGTAAGTTGAATCAGTGCAGCTGTTAAATTAGCAATGTGGTTGCTAAGTGAATCTGACTTACCCATTATCTTTACTTGTCAGAAGGTTGCGAAAGGGGATTGCATGGCCCTAGGACACAGCAACTGTCAGAAACTATGAGTCACTTGCCAAGTGTCTGAATTTTGATCGCATGATCTGATGCTGTAATGGTTGTCAGTGTAAAAAATGGTCATCAGTCATTTTTTTTCAGTCCCATTGTAACTTTGAACGGTCACTAAATGAATTGTAAGTTGAGGAGTACCTGTAATTATAGAAATAATTATTACTGTGATAATAAATACAATATCAAATTTCTACATGGTAGAATTCTGCCCATTGGAGAGTTGTGGCTTTTGAATTTTAATTGTTGGGTACCATTTTCTTGGAACTGTATAAAGTTTATTTTTCTGTGTGTTCCATCAAGCTGAGTTATTTTATTAAAAAAATATCCCTTTTTCGTGATCAAATTTTTTTTTGCAACCAACAAAAACAGTTTTCACCACAGTAATCCATTATGGCAAATATTGTGTGGAATGTATCAGAATTGTTAATTTTAGAAGTTAAAAATTGGATACAGAATTAACCCTGATCTCTGTTATAGTTTTATATCTGCTATTATTATTGCTTCCTTGGTACTTAATTATGAGCTGAGAATCCATCCATGGATATTTTTATTTACATATATGAAAAATGAATGCCTGCTCAAATGTTTTCAAATGCCATTCAGAAATAGCTGGATTTTTAAAAGTATATAAATGTCTTTCTGTTTGCTTGTTTTTTCTTTTTTCTTTTTGCCAACTTTGTTAGCTCCTTCTGGTCACAAAGAAACAAAGAGAAATATGCAGAGCATTGAAAAACATGCTTCCTAAGAAGCTGTGAAATTTCATTAGGCTTCACTCACACATTTTCAAGTTTACCTTTCACAGCCAGAATGACTGAAAGCCATTCTTTTTTTAGCTAAAAGTTGATATTTGCAGTTCAGTATGTGGTGCACCTGGAAATTGGCTCAGAAATTACTTATATTTTATTTTTGATATTTTGTTTATTATGAGCTGAATGAACATTCTCCTTTCAGCAGTATATAATGGTGTATCTCTGACATTTTGCATAGGAAATTGTATAGGAAATTGCCATAGGTTTGTTGTCAGAGGTAACTATTGCAAAGGTACTTCTTTCAGAATCCTGACCATTGACAGGTTTGCAATGCACCTGAGATGACACGATAAACTAATCACCTCAACTAATCAGACAAGGTGAAAATTACAGTTGTAGGATACATGTGATAAATTGGCATTTTGAGGAATATGAAATTGGCCAATTGCCCAAGTATGCTTAGCCAGAAGAACAAGTGGGAGGTTTATTTATTTAATTGGTTGAGGTGCTTCCTTTCTTGTCTAGAGGCACCTATCCAGGCTGAGAGCTTGGGGAAGGAAACTTCCACTGGAAGGATAAATCAGCATAAAACTTATTATTGAGACACGTGTTTTCAGTTAGCTAGTTTCTATGATAATTTTCTGATAATTTCTATAGGTCAGGGGTGTAAAATTTGTGGCCCGCGGGCTGGATGCATCACATGCTGGCTCTCCTCCAGCCCAGTTTAGCAAAGGGAGAAAAGTCCCGATACGTCATGGGACATCGCCGTAATGACACGAGTTTGACATCCCTGCTATAGGTAATCCTCATTTACCAACAGCCTCATTCAGTGATCTTTTGAAGTTATGCCAGTACTGTCTCAATCATGTGATTGGCATAGCCATCAGAACGTAACGTCCTATTGTTTTTCTTCCCCTCTCCTGATTTTAGAGCAGACAGATTGAATAGAAAGGCAATACAAGAAAGTAAAGAACTACACAGTGGAGAATACACATTGAAAGCAATGTGCTGATGTTTGCAGCTACATAAACAGCCCAAATAATTCCCCATTGTATGCCTATATATTCTCCAATCTCTCCCTTTTGTGAGGAGGGGGGAAATGACCAAGCAATTTCCATAGGCAATTTCTCCTGTGCCTGATTAATTCCACTCCCCAGCAGAAAGTTTTGAGAGGAAAGGATTACAAGAGAGTAGGCACTTAGTGGGGAATGCAGCAGGTTGTGTAATGCACTTGAAGCTGCCAGTGCCAGTATTGCTTTCAGTATGTATTCCCATTGTGAGCCTGCTTTTTCTCTTGTAATTCCTTCCTCTCAAATCAGTGTAAATATAAATATTAATTCCTTCTTGTTAATTATCCCAGTCCTGGGTTTACCATTCCAAAGGAAGAGAAGGAGGTCAGGAGGTAGGCAAAAGTGAAACGTGTGAACTCTCAGTTTTGAGCCAAAAAGCATTGTTGCAGTCACATGAGTTTCCATTTACTGTAACAGCTGCTTTGCTTAGTGACAGAGTTGCCAGTCCCAATTGTGGTCACTAAACATGGACTATATTTGCTTAGTAAAACTGCTGACCATGCTCTGGAAGTAGATGCTACATTTTTGGAATGAGAGAATTAATTGATGTATCCTTCATATTTACGTGTGTGTGTGAAATGTTAGATTGGTTTCATTTTTGCTGCTATAATTTTGATGAATTTATTCATCAAGATCACGGGTGTCAAACTCGTTGCGTCATGTTGCCGTCACATGATGTATCGTGATGTTTTTCCCCTTCGCAGAGCAGGGGTGGGCGTGGCCTGCACGTGACACATCTGGCCCATGGGCTGCCAGTTTGAACACCCCTGATCAAGATGATGAAAAATTTGGTAACATTATCAAATACTTTCTACATTTCTGGAGACCATGACAAAACCTTATATCTCTTAAGATTTTTTTTTAAATATTAAAATACATTTAAATAATTTTGTAATAATATGGATACAAAGTTAATACTTTGTAAAATTTATGTGCCTCTTTTTAAAACAAATTCTAAATGCAGTGCAAGACGGCTAATCCTGTCTTGCATTAACAGAATTCTTAAGACTGCTAAAAAACAATGGGCCTCTGTCCCAGTGTGGCTTTTTTGGCCTACAGTGTGTTTGTGATCCTGTTTCTGCTGGTAAAAGTGAAGACAAGAAATGTCTTCAGTGTTCATTTCAATGTTCATTTTCTGAGAGAGAGAAATAGAAAACAATACCTGAGGTTTGATTTCAGTTATTATAAACTTTGCATTTTGTAACTTGAGCTACCTGCTGCACCATGTCAAACGTGAAGATCCAAATATCAACCAGTATTGCAATAGAAACATCTACTTAGTCATATGCTGATCTTTACTGCTCCTTTTTGCCTTTTGCATACTTGATCTTTACAATGGATTCAGCTTCAACTTATGGATAGTTAATATTTTCTAATAAACTGTTGATATTTCTTTCCATCTGCCAGTCAAAGTACTATTTTTGTAGCCATTGATTTTTAGTTTGTATATCTCTAGATCAGGGGTCCCCAAGTCCTCGGCCATGGACTGGTTCGTATCCTATTAGGAACTGAGCCCCTCAGCTGGAAGAGAGTGGCGAGCAAGCGAGCAAGGCTTCATTTGTATTTACAGCTGTTCCCCATCATTGCCTCAGCTACACGTCAAATCATCAAATATTAGATTCTCATAGGAGTGTGAATCCTACTGTAAATTGCGTATGCGAGGGATCTAGGTTGCATGCTCCTTCTCTTTTCATCCGGTCCATGGAAAAATTGGCTTCTACAAAACTAGTTCCTGGTGCCAAAAAATTTGGGGACTGCTGTTCTAGATGTTTATAAATTTAAAAAAATCCCTTGAGCTGATCTCAATTCTTCATGACTACATCCATGCAGTTTTCTTGGTAGCATTGGAAGTGTAGTCTGCCATTGCCTTCTCTTGAATGTTTTTTCCACTTCATGTACTTAGCCAATTACATTGTACCTGACTTCATTGTACTTATACAGAAGTAAAAAACACTGAATTAAGTAAGAGATGTTTCAAAATATAATTAGATTATGGCTGTTGATTTAATATAAGTGATTTTGAGAAAATCTTTATATCTTTAAAATCAAGAAGAAATTGGTTTTTTCAGTAGAAGAAGAGATGTCAGAGTCTAGGGATGGAGTGAAGAGGGGGATCAGCCTAAAAACCCTAGGTATCCAAAAGAAAACTAAGTTTAACCCTACCTAACTCTAAGCAGGTGCTAATCATTAGTTGGGAAGATTCCTATGCATAGACCTTTAGCAACAAATCAGTTTAATTGAACCTTCACATGTTGACCTGGTCCTTCATGCCTGACAGTTTTAGTAAATATAATTCTGTAGATGTAAAATATATGACCAATATTTTGGGTTGTACTCATAGATTTTATAAAGATTGTGTTTAGTTGGAAATATTGACATTGTAGATATTATGATATACAATAGTAACAATTTCGTAAATATTTCTTTAGGAAATAATTTTAAGATGTAAATCATTCTAAAATAATTGTTTTTATTGGTGATGGCAAGGAAAAGGTAAAATGATCTCATACATGTCTAAAAATTCTAGCTACTGAAGCCAGCTTTTCAAAATATAATATTTCTCTTTTTTATCTTTCTTTTCTTACCTAATAGAACACCTACACAGTTCTTGATATCTTTAATGAAAAGAGCAGGACAAGAATTTTAAAAATTATAACTAATATTTATGTAATCATACTCTCTATATGTTTTTAACAGCAAACTACCTTTCCAAAATAAATGTTGTACAGTTCATAAATTCTAGCTATGTTATGTCAGTGATAAAATTATGAGAAATTAAACAGTTAATGCAAACAGTGATACAACTCTATCTATATATCATTGGAATGACATCAACTATCACATATATATCTCAGGCAAGCATTTGAAAAGTATTAATTTTTTACTCTTACAAAGATCCTTTTCAGAATCTCTATAAAAACCTCTTTTATGTAAAATACGTAAAATCAAAGATCTGCCATGTTCTACATCTGTTACCCTCATCAACTATATCGACTAAGGCCAGTGGCAAACGATTATCAGAATTGAAGTCCAGAGCATCTTGATAATTCCCTGTTGCCTATCTTTCTTCTAGATCCGTGATGGCAATCCTATGGCATGCGTGCTGGAAGTGGCACCCAGAGCCATCTTTCTGGGCATGCAAGCCATCACCCATTGCTCGTCTGGGTTCCAGTGTGCTGGCCAGCTGGTCTTCACGGACACAGGAGCACCAGAAACTGGAAGAGCAGCCGCCTGGTGTGCATGCAGGGCAGCTGCTCTTCCGGTTCCCGGCATGCATGCTCCCATTTTGGCACTTGGTGCCAAAAGGTTCGCCAACACTGTCCTAGATCCTCCATTTGACACATAGTTGTTTTTCTTTTCCCTTATATAGCCTTCCCGTTAACAGAATAATTCATTCTTCAGTCCTTGATCTATGTAAAGAAACTGTGTCATATTGCAAACACTGGAAACATTCTCTCAAGACAAATTGGACATTCGCTGCCAATTTTTTCTGGACTGAGGTTTATACTTGGAATATTTCTATGCTATTTTACTCAAAAAATTGGGGCAAATTAAAAAAAAAATAATTTCAATTTAATTCACAGTTAGATCAAATTAGTTAGCACAAATAATTTTATTTTTCCATTTGATAACATTAAAATTTAGTATTTGGCAATATGTTTTTGTGATATAGTGAGGAATATACCAAAATTTTTCTGGAGCATATGTAAATCTATTGTAGACAATAATTGCAAAGATATTACACTGAAATCAACTCATTTTTAATTAATATTTAATTCCTTACACTGAAATGGTACTTTGCAAGGTACATGAGATATTTTCCAAATCAAATACAGTGCTAAATTGTTGAATACGAACCCAAGGGAAGTATCTGAGAAAAGTGATCCTTTTTATAGAAATACCGGTACTTACATTATTAATACTTAAATTACTTTCAGGTGCTTTTATAGCAACAATAACACCCAACTTGATACAGTAGGTGTGAGAATTACTTGTGGCCCTGATAGGAATGACAAATCAAAAGAGGGAAAGATGTGGACTGCCTGTCCTCTCCAAAAGAGGCAGGCTTCCAGACTTCTACATAGAAAAATTGGGAGGAAATGGACAAGAGATTTTCCACCCCAAATTCCCTAACTATGGGTATCTGTGAATATCTATAAATCTGAACAGGAAAGGGGAGGGGAGGGGAGAAGGAATTAGCTAGTAAGGGAGGAGTTTTAGAAAAGGTTGTTCAGTCTTGAGAAAGAGGACTTTTGAGAAAGAAACTCAAAATATCCTTTTCCCCTGATTTTTTTTAGCATAAAATGAAATAGAGAAAAACTGATCAGTTTCCAAGATTCTGTTAGTCTGTCTTGCAACAATGAAGAACACTCCTGGAATCTTTATTGCATCTGTTACTTGACATTGTCTACCTCAAAGAACTGGCAATATCTTATTTGAAATTTCTTCATTGGAAATCTTGTGTTACCTTCTTTTTACATCTTTTAAGTAAATACAATACAATAAATTGTTACATAGATCCTTGTATTTGAATTAATATTTTCCAATATAGACTGCAAAGAGATATATGACATTAGGATAGAAGGCCTCAGATAAAGCCTTAAATCAATCAATCTATATTTTAACTTTTGACATAATATATTACCTTAAGTTGGGCTAATTACTAGACAAAAAACCCAACAACACTGATGGAACTCCAGGCTCACTTTACATTTTGAGCTGTTTATCTTTTTTTCACCACACATGTGAATATCACTGGGGTGGATTGTAAATAGTACATAATCTCATAATACAGAAATGCCGATGTAAACCTGCTTTTACAAAACCTGCTTCTCAGTGCTTGCAAGCAAAGGTCTTGGTGGCTAGCTGATGGAGCAGGAGGTATTCAGGGTAGTTTGCGAAAGTGAGAAAAGTGATCTTATAATGTGTGTCCTGCTGACCAGAAGAATTCTCTCACTTTTATCCTGATATCACACTGAGGGTAATTCAGTTCAGCCAGCATCTTAAGGCCTCTAACAGCCAGCACACAAGGGTCTCTTTCATAATGTGCTGCTCTTTCTTCCTAACAGCTGTCTCTTTTAGCTCCCTTCTCTGAGGAACTTGTAATCATGTTATTGAATTCTTGATATTTAAATTTTAAGTTTGACAATGGATGATTTTTTGACTATGAGCAGCAGGAATGAGGAACTTTGAATGCTAAAACCATCATATCTTCAGTCAATATTATTGAGCTATAAGCTATTTAGGAAGACCTCCTCTGGATTTAGAATTGAAAGCAAATGCCACCTAGCATGTTGCTATCCCTTCCAATGTATTTTTGAAAAGCTGTGAGCTATGAATTTCAAGAGATTTGTGCTATGAGGAGATGTTAATAATAAGGTGGATTAAAATGCACCTGGTTGGCAGAAGATGATACCATGGTCAAAGAGTGGTAGGTAAATTTGACATTTCCAACATTGTCATCGTAATAATTAATCTGTGTTGATACTGATAATTATAGTATACATAGAAAAGCAGATGTTCAATAAAAATATATGAAAAGTATATAATGGAATTCATTACTGCCAAAAAAAGTCTTCCAATTTGCCACAAAATACTTCGAGTACAAGCCATTTGGAAAAGCAGAATGATCCCAACATGATAGGAGTAATTTAAAAAACTGAAACGATTTAGCTGATAAATAATATTAAATGGACAAAAATGGCTAAACAACCAAAGCAACACATTAAGACCAGTACTGCAATATAAAACGATACAAAGTGATTCTCACTACTATAAAGAGAAAATTGAACATAATTTTAAATTTATTTAATCTAAAACCAAGAAAAGCAAAAATAATTGTTTGGAGCAATATTAAAAAACACCAGAGTAACAACTCATAGAAATACAAAGTTGTATGAAAGAGACTGACATAGCTTTCATAGCTTTAAGTAAATCAACACTGTGATAGTCTTGTAACGTAGAACCCATGAATAAGCAGATAATGGAATAGTCGACCCATCAGTTGGAATCAGTGGTGGGTTGCTACTGGTTCACCCCAGATCAGGCAAACTGGTACCAGCGGTGGCGGGAGGCTCCGCCCACCTGCCCAGACATCTCTGCGCATGTGCAGAAGCATGAACCAGTAGCGGCCAAAATTGAAACCCACGACTGGTTGGAATCTTAGAATCTTAAGAACAATATATGCTACAGTAATGATAAACCATTGACAACATTATGTTTTACAGTATTCTGTTAACAGAAACTCTACATTTTAAAAAATATTTTGTATATTCAATGAAAATGAAATTGGTTAGAAGTAAAATTAACCAAAATTTAAAATTAAATTTTGTTGTTGTTAGTCATGAAGTTGTGTCCGACCCATCGTGACCCCATGGACAACGTTCCTCCAGGCCTTCCTGTCTTCTACCATCCCCTGAGTCCATTTAAACTCATGCCAACTGCTTCAGTGTTGTGGTCTGCCAGCAGCCTGCGGAGCTGGCAGCAGAGTCGGACAGTGAAGAGGCTGGGAAGGAACATGGGCCAGTCCTGGAGTCTGGGGAAGGCTCGGACGAGGACTCTGCATCGGAGGCAGAGATGGGGCCAGGGCCATCTGGGAGTTATGTGCTGACTCCAGAGCCTCCAGAGTCTGACATCAGCGAGGCAGAGGAACAGGGAGAGCCTGTTCCCAGTGCACGCATGCGCAGAGCTGCCAGAAGGCAAGAACAGTTAAGACAAAAGGAGCGACTTGGGAATAAGACTTGGAGATGATTGGCCACTCCCATAAGACATAAAGGAGGAGCAAAGGGACATGAGCCTTTGCAGAAAGCAATTTTCTTCATTCTGGTCAGTTTAAACTCTGAAGTTCCGTTTTGACTTTGTGCTCTGTTTGGCCTTGCAAAGCTAATTGGCAATTAGGTCTTTGGCAGCGTTTCAAGGGAGATAAAGGTGGGTGCTTATCAGCCTTATCCCGAAAGACTGTGGCAGACTTCTGTCAGACTATTCACAAACTGCTTGGGACTCATTACGGGCTGTGAATGAACATAATTCACAGCCGTTGAAATAAAAAGAGGGTTTTTGGGACTAAGCGTGTGATTGTTACTGTCTCAGGAAGCCTTGGTCAGAACATTCAGTGACTCCATCCAGCCACCTCATTCTCTGTCGCCCCCTTCTTCTTTTGCTCTCAATCGTTCCCAGCATTGGGCTCTTTTCCAGAGAGTCCTTTCTTCTCATTAGGTGGCCAAAGTATTTGAGTTTCATCTTCAGGATCTAGCCTTCTAAAGAACAATCAGGGTTGATCTCCTCTAGGACTGACCGGTTTGATCGCCTTGCAGTCCAAGGGACTAGCAGGAGTCTTCTCCAGCGCCATAGTTCAAAGGCCTCAGTTCCTTGGAACTCAGCCTTCCTTATGGTCCAACCTTCACAGCCATACATTGCAACTTGGAAAACCATAGCCTTGACTATACACACTTTTGTTGGCAGGGTGATGTCTCTGCTTTTTAGTATGCTGCCTAAATTTGTCATAGCTTTCCTCCCCAGGAGCAAGCGTCTTTTAATTTCTTGGCTGTAGTCCCCATCAGCAGTGATCTTGGAGCCCAGGAAAATAAAATCTGTCACTACCTCCATTTCTTCCCCATCTATTTGCCAGGAATTGAGAGGGCCAGATGCCATGATCTTAGTTTTCTTAATGTTGAGTTTCAAGCCAACTTTTGCACTCTCCTCCTTCACCTGCATCAAGAGGCTCTTTGGTTCCTCTTTACTTTCTGCCATTAGAGTGATATCATCTGCATATCTGAGTTGTTGACATTTCTCTCAGCAATCTTAATTCCAATTTATGATTCATCTAGCCCCGCCTTTCTCATGATGTGCTCTGCATATAAGTTAAATAGGCAGGGTGACAATATAGCCATGCCGAACTCCTTTCTCAATTTTGAACCAATCAGTGGTTGAATGTCCAGTTCTCACTGTTGCTTCTTGACCCGCATAAGGTTTCTCAAGAGACAAATAAGATGGTCTGGTTCTCCCATCTCTTTAAGAACTTGCCACAATTTGTTGTGATCCACACAATCAAAGGCTTTAGTATAGTCAGTGAAGCAGAAGTAGATGTTTTTCTGGAACTCCCTAGCTTTCTCCATGATCCAGCATATGTTGGCAATTTGATCTCTAGTTCCTCTGCCTCTTCGAAATCTTGCCTGTACTTCTGATTGTTTTCGGTAAACATACTGCTGGAGCCTAGCTTGTAGGATTTTAAGCATAACTTTGTTAGCTTGTGAAATGAGTGCAATGGTGCGGTAATTTGAACATTCTTTGGCCTTGCCCTTCTTTGGAATTGGAATGTAAACTGACTTTTTCAATCCTGTGACCACTGTTGAGTTTTCCAAATTTGCTGGCAAATTGAGTGTAGCACGTTTACTGCATCGTCTTTTAAGGTTTTGAATACTCAGCTGGAGTACTGTCACCTCCACTAGGTTTGTTGTTGCTCACACTTCCTAAGGCCCATTTCAGGGGTGAAATGGTACCGGTTCGCACCAGTTCAGGCAAACCAGTAATGGCGGCGGCAGGTGGTTTCGAGAACCGGTAGCAGCAGCAGCGCGAGGCTCCATCCACCTGCCCGTTACTTCCTGGTTTTAACCAGGAAGTAACCTGTTTTTTACCCTCTGCGCATGCGCAGAAGGCTTTGCGCATGCACAGAAGGTCCAAAATTGCATGTGATATGCATGCGTGTGTGAGCAGAGGGAGCGCGCACGCATGGTGCGCACTCTTCCAAACCGATAGGGAAGGTAAGTAGATTTCATCCCTGGCCCATTTGACTTTACATTCCAGGATGTCTGGCTCGAGGTCAGTGACAACCCCATCGTGGTTAAGCTCGTTCTTGTATAGTTCTTCTGTGTAATTTTGCCACCTCTTCTTAATGTCTTCTGCCTCTGATAGGTCCCTGCCATTTTGGTCCTTTATCATGCCCATCTTTGCATGAAACATTCCCTTCATATCTCCAATTTTCTTGAAGAGGTCTCTGGTCCTCCCTATTCTATTGTTTTCTTCTATTTCTTTGCACTGTTCATTTAAGAAGGTATTCTTATCTCTTCTAGCTATTTTCTGGAATTCAGCATTTAACTGGATGTATCTTTTTCTCCCTTGCCTTTCGCTTCCCTTCTTTCCTCAGCTATTTGCAAAGCTTCCTCTGACAGCCATTTTGCTTTCTTGGATTTCTTTTTCTTTGAGATGGTTTTAGTTGCTACCTCTTCCACAGTGTTGTGAACCTCCATCCATAGTTCTTCAGGCACTCTGTCTATCAGATCTAATTGCTTAAATGTATTTGTCACCTCTATTGTATATTCATCAGGGATATGATTTAGTTCATACCTGAGTGGCCTAGTGCTTTTCCCTACTTTCTTCAATTTAAGCCTAAATTTTAAATCAGATCATGAGAAGCTCATGATCTGAGCCACAGTCAGCTCCTGGTCTTGTTTTTACTGACTGTATAGAGCTTCTCCATCTTTGGCTGCAGAGCACATAGTCAATCTGATTTCTGTGTTGACTGTCTGGTGATGTCCATGTGTAGAGTCGTCTCTTGGGTTGTTGGAAAAGAGTATTTGCTATGACCATCATATTCTCTTGACAAAATTCTACCAGCCTGTGCCCTGCTTCATTTTGTACTCCAAGGCCAAACTTGCCCGTTATTCCAGTTATCTTTTGGCTTCCTACTTTAGCATTCCTTAGGATGATAAGGACATCATTTTTTGGTGTTAATGCTCGAAGGTGTTGTAAGTCTTCATAGAATCGGTCAAGTTCATCCTCTTCAGCACCAGTGGTT
Source organism: Pantherophis guttatus (assembly GCF_059756535.1). Lineage (NCBI taxonomy): Eukaryota > Metazoa > Chordata > Lepidosauria > Squamata > Colubridae > Pantherophis > Pantherophis guttatus. The sequence goes on from NC_142064.1 coordinate 172,091,858, forward strand.
GGGACACAGACTTGGACTACCGTGATGTTGAATGGTTTGCCTTGGATTCGAACTGAGATCATTCTGTCATTTTGTGGATTGTATCCCAGTACTGCTTTTTCTACTCTTTTATTGACTGTGAAAGCTACTCCATTTCTTCAGATGGATTCTTGCCTGCAGTAGTATACCTGATGGTCATCTGAATTAAATTCACCCATTCCTGTCCATTTTAGTTCGCTGAATGCTAAGATGTCGATGTTCAGTCTTGTCATCTCTTGTTTAACCACGTCCAGCTTGCCTTAATTCAAGGATCTTACATTCCAGGTTCCTATGGAGAAAAAATCATTACAGCATCGGACTTTCCTTTCACCACCAGATGCATCCACAGCTGAGCATCCTTTCGGCTTTGGCCCAGTCGCTTCACTCTTTCTGGCGCTACTAGTAGTAGCCCTCTGTTCTTCCCCAGTAGCATATTGGACACCTTCTGACCTGAGGGGCTCATCTTCCAGCGCAGGGATGGGTTCTAAATTTTTTTACTACCGATTCTGTGGGCGTGGCTTATTTTGTGGGTGTGGTTTGATGGTCATGTGACAATTATTTAGGATTTAGCAGAGGTACTGGTCTACCAGGCTTTTAACTGCTTGCAGAGCTGTACCGATCTACCCATTTATTTTTTGCAGGCACTGGTCTACCCATTTATTTTTGCAGGCACTGATCTACTCATGTATTTTTGCAGGCATTGGTCTACTCATTTGTTTTCTTTTAACACTGATGAGCTGTAGGGCGGCCCTTTGAAGCCCCGCGGCAAGAGTTTAAACCGTTTTTTTTCCTCTAGCCATCAGGTGGGACTCAGGAGGCAGCAATAGATTGGGGGTGGGGCCAAATAAAAGGTAAGAATAATGCGGGCGGTGGGGGGGTGGGGGCGGGGAGGTGGGGGCGGGGGGGAGAGAACTGGTTTGGTGACGTCATATCGTCCCCGCTACCGGCTCGGGAGAACTGGGCTGAACCGGGAGGAACCCACCACTGTTCCAGCATCATATCTTTTTTCCTTTTGGTACTGTCTATGGGGCTTTCATGGCAAAGATACTGGAGTGGGTTGCCATTTCCTTCTCTAGTGGATCACGTCTTGTCAGAGCTCTCTGCTATGACATGTCCGTCTTGGGTGGCCCTGCACAGCATAGCTCATAGCTTCACTGAGCAATGCAAACCCCTTCGCCATGACAAGGCAGTAATCCATGAAAGGGAAATTAAACTTAGTTCCTGGTAATTTCATGAACATTTTTATGAGGTTTCTTTCACTTTCAGCTTTTCAGTCATCACTGATTATTTATGTACTTTCTTATGTGTGTAGTTCTTGACTTACAACAGTTCACTTAGTGACTGTTCAAAGTTATAACGGCAGTGAAAAATGTGACTTACTGTATGACCATTTTTTTCCAGTTATGACTTTTGCAGCATCTCCATGATCATGTGATCAAAATTCAGATGCTTGGCAATTGGATCATACTTACGACCATTGCTGTGTCCCAAGGTCATGTGATCCCTTTTTGCAAACTTTTGACAACTAAAGTCAATGGGGAAGCCACATTCACTTTAACAACTAGTTTATTAATTTATCAATTGCAGTGATTCACTTAACAACTGTGGCAAGAAAGGTCGTAAAATGGGGCAAAACTCACTTAACAAATGAATCACTTAACAATAGAAATTTCGGGCTCAATTGTGATCGTACGTTGAAGATTACCTGTATTACATGTTGCCGATGAACCAGGTGTCCCCCCTCAAATAGCATTCTTGTGAATAACTTATAAGACAAATCTGTTCCTTCACTAGTTGTTGGTGCTTCTTTTAATAATTAATGTCTGTCAGACTATTAATATCTAAGGACATACATCTAACCATGCACAAATATGCCTTGGCAATATCCTTTTTCTGCCTTCATTTTAACTCCAGCCAATGAGTAGCAATAGCATTAGCACTTAGACTTATAGTGCTTCACAACACTATCTAAGTCAGGGGTGTCAATATGTCACACGCTGGCCATGCCCAACCCCATTTTAGCAAAGGGGGGAAAGTCATGATACATCACGTGACGACAATGTGACGACGTGAGTTTGACACCCCTGCTCTAAGTGGTTTACAGAATCAGCATATTTCCCCCAACAATCTTGAGTGCTCATTTTACCAACCTCAGAAGGATGGAAGGCTGAGTCAACCTTTAGCCGGTCAAGATCAAACTCCTGCTAGTGGGCAGAGTCAGTCTGCAATACTGCATTCTAACCACTGTGCTACCATGGCTCCTTAAACTAGGACTAAAATTCTTTAGGTCTTTATTAAAATAGTGTTTCCTCCTTAAACTGACATCATGCAAGGGCAGCTGCAAGGTGTGTAAAATTTGTTATGCTTTGTCACTCATAAAGGTGGTGAGCTCAAGTCCACAGTAAATGGTCAGGTCCATGACAGAAACAAGAAGAGACACAACTTGCACATCAAAACTTACCCATTCTTGTTTTGGTACCATGATTGATGGATGAAGGATGGTAAAGCTGAAGGAATTGAAGGGTCTGTTTGCTTGTCATGTGCTGCACACACAAAAAATCAGAGCCATATCATTAACAGTAAATTGGAACAGAGGCAGATGAGCGATCAGTATTGAGAGCAAAATTTAGTATTTTGTCACTGAAATTGCAGAATTTATGAATGAATTTATCATAGGGGTGTGTTCTGTCTTCAAATTTTGCACTTGGTTTGGCAAAATGTAGCTGATAGCTTGTTTTATCTAAAGCTGGTAAATTTTATTTTATTTTTTATTTTTCATCTTGCCTTTATTTTTAAAAATAATGCGAGCAATGAAAATATCTAATATTCCTTCCTCCTACTTTGCACACAATAACAACTTTTGATGTAAATTGGGCTGAGTGACTGACCTAGTCATCTAGCTGACTTTCATGCCTAAAGTGAGGCTTGAACTCATAGTCTCCTGGTTTCTAGCCAGTTCCTTAACCACCAAACCAAAATGGCTCTCATGCCAGAGTAATTAATGCCAAATGAAATTTTGTTTTCATTAAAAAGTTTATTTACAGACATTTCTAAAGTTCTGTTTTCACTTTGTCATTATGGGGTACTTGAGTGTAGATTAATGAGAAAAAAAATGAACTTCAACAACTGGAAAAACAGGCTGCAGCATAACAGAGTTGTCAGAAGTGAAGCGGGTCTGAATACTTTCTGAATGCACTAAATGCAAGGATTGGTGACAGCGTTATTTTTTCATCGTAACTGTGAAAAGTTACCATACAAGGCAGTAGCTAAACAAGGTCTACTTGTATCTAGAACTCTTCCAAACTCTTCATCTTTAGTTTTACTGGCAAGTTGGCAACTCCTAATTATATCACAATACATGGCCTTTGAGGCCCTAAACCCAATCTGTGAATGTCTGCAAGATGTCTCTTATGTATGGGCAGTCTGGGCATAAAAATACTGCTAAATAGATAAATATGCAGAGGTACAGAAACAACAGTCTTATTTTGATGCCATAAATAGTATCTACTTAATTTTGAATTTTTTTTCTATGTCACAAGGTTTACTGTAATTGCAACATTAGCTGAACCCTGACATTTTCATTTTACTCAATAAACATCAGTATGAAAAATACTGTTATTTATACCATCTAATGTGTATACTATTTGTTGTCAGCCTTCTGTGAAGTGCCTTTAATTAAAATTGATCTTGATAAAACAATCTTGCCATAAATAAGAGTATTATCAGTATAGCCTTTTGTTCTACGTGGAAGATGTATAACAGTCTGTTGAGTAGCTTAAAAAAATAAGAAGATGTAGGAGGTTTCAAGTTGGTTAGCAATTAGCTTTTCTGCTGAATACCTTCTCTTTTATATTATTTCTGAGTGATACCTAGGACAGTGATAGCTAACCTTTTTGCCATCACGTGCCAAAAGCAGGGGGAGTGCAGGGGGCTTGTGCATGAGTGTGCCCACACCCATAATTCTATGCGTCCCGCCCCCGTGCATGTGTATGTGACACCCACCCACCCATCGCGTGCTTCCCCCGCTTCGGGCATGTGATGGCACGGTGGGCCTGGTAGGCCTGTTTTTCGCCCTCCCCAGGCTCCAGAGCCTTTCTAGGAGCCTGGGGAGGGTGAAAGTGGCCTTCTCCACCTCCCTGGAGGCCCTCCAGAGGCCGGAAATGGCCTGTTTGCTGACTCCCAGTGGGCCTGGAAGGCCCGAAAATCAGCTGGCTGGTGCACATATGTGTGCCAGAGCTGAGCTCTCGTGCCCACCGATATGTGTGCCATAGGTTCGCCATCATGGACCTAGGACTTTTCCATGGACTCTAAACCAGGTAAAAAACAGTGCCAAACTTTTGTCTGTGTTCAGAAGCTAAATCAATGTATTTCTGACTTGGTTGTGGTTTATTTAAAACTACAATTCAAACTGGTTTTGTTTTAATTTTTTGTTTTGATACTGTTACTACTTTTTGTATATTGTAAGAAGTCTCATTTGGAGGAACTCCTTCCTCATGTTGGTTGTTGGCTCCCATGCATCAGATCTTTCAAGGGGAAAAGTGGCTTGCTAATTTTGCAGCTTCCCTTTATGGGAAATGCAGACAGATGGAACAGGATTTTTTCCCCTCTCCTTGTTGTCAGTGATTTGAAGTGCCCAGTTCTGAAGACAAAGGGAAAATAGTTATCAGGAAAATAGCCTGGAGGGAGGAGAAACTTCTAACCACTGCAATCCTAATCAGATTTCTCCCTTATTGCAGGGATGGTATTTTATAAGCAATTCTAAATTAGTTTGGTTTAGATTTATAAACTGTAAACTCTTCTTATTCAGTGATATCCAAGGGAAACTATCTGACCAGCATGTCAGCCTCTATGTTGCTTGCTTGCTTTCGGCTGCCATTGTAATGGGAGGGGGGAGGTATTGCAGGTATATGGAAGGCGGGGGAGGGGGAAGTGAGCTGGTGGGAATGTCTTGAAAAAGGGAGGAAAATTCTCACTGTCTTCATAGCAGCTGCAGAGAGAGCTGATAGCTGTCAAGGTCAACCGTTCCGGCATACCGGATAGATGGGACCATCTGAAGAGCTACCCCACATGACACCTTGGGGAGATGTGAATTGGACACTCAACTTGGGTCCTTGGGGGGAGGGATTTGGGGATGCTTTCCATATGTAATTTTCGCGCCTATTGCCTCAGACTTTTCTTTCACTGCATTCAATTCATACTCAGTAAAAGTACCTTTCCCTACAAACATGGAGTTGGAATTTTTCTTTCTTGAATTTTGAACAGAGGCACAGCTGACATTAAGCAAAGTCTGCTTTACCAGCCATCCCGGAGAAAACTCATTTCTACCTGATGAAAGCATATGGACCACAGTTTGCTTTTAGCTTTTATGGTGTTGTGTCCCTCTGCCTGTTTCCTATCTACGGAAATTTGGGTGCCAGGAAAAAATATTCACACTGGCCTCTTAATTGAATGTTGATGTCTACTTTGTGGAAGTTTTTTATTTTTAAAGAGATCTTAGATCTTTAAATGTCCTCCATTTACAAGCACAGCTGGGCCCAGTATCTTGATCATTGAATAAAGTGGTCATTAAGCAAAATGCCACATGACTGCTTCATTCAAAAACTACGAAGCCAGCTCTCCCAGTGGTGGTTGGTGAGCAACTGTGAGGGTCATTAAACAGAGCATTGCCAGGGAGATGGCCTGGGTCTCCCATTATACCTAGGAGGCCCAGGCCTTCTCCCCACCCTAGTGGGGAGAATGATTGTAGGAACAATGGCATTTGCTAGTATCTTTGCCAGATTTGAGATACATTCCTCTAGCACAGAGTTCAACCTTTCTGGCTTTGCGGACTGGCGGGGGGGGAGAAGGATTGGTTCCGCATGAGCACCCAGCAAGCATGCACGTGGCTCCATTTGTGCAAGTGGTGTGCACACGTCACTCATGCAAATGGAGCGTGCATACACACCCTTGCCCTCTGCTCTTGCAAGTGAGGATGTGCGTGCATGTGCACTCACCCACCGTTTCCGCGGCTTAGTTGCAAACAGGTTACAGCCCATTAATGGGCCGCGGCCCAAAGGTTGGGACCCCTGCTCTACCATATAATTACCAGATAGTTTCCCTTGGAGATCACTGAATGAAAACAGTTTACAGTTTATAAATTTAAATGCATTAGAGCATACCCATGGCAAAACCTATGTTGGATAAGAGGGAAACATAATTTTTCCACTATTACAACAAAAGGTGATTTAATAATGCTTCAAATCTAGGCTTGGGATCAAATTAAGGAAATGTTATGAGGATCATAGCAACCAAAAGAGGCTGTTATGGCATATGTTTGTGCCAGAGTTTAAATGTAAATGCTCTGAGATAAAATCACAGAGACATTTAAATGTCAATAACAATCAGAATAATAAAAGCAATGATCCTTGTGTTGGTAATGCACAACATGAAAGCTGAACACTGAAAAAGAAAGAAGATAGATATTTTTGAATCATGGATTTGGGAATTGTTACCAAGAGTACCGTGGACTGCAAGGAGTACCGATCTGTTGTAGACCAGTGGCAAGTAGAAATTAATATATTTTGAGCAGATGATGTGAGCAGATGATAAACTAAAAACAAATACTATGTTTGGCATAACTGAGCAAAATAAAAGAAAAGGAAGACAGCAGATAAAAACTGCAGATTATCTCTTTAAAAAGATAATTACTGCACAGTTTGTTCCACACAATCACCAGGAGTCAAACTTGACTCGCTGGGACATAGCTAAGCATTACATGTGAGCATATGTGTTACATTAAAAAAAATATCCCTTGTGGAGGAAATTCCAACATCTTTCTATAATTCACCCAGTATTTAAAATGTAAATATAAAAGTTGATGAGACTTTCTAACCTACTCAGAGTAGCTGCAATGAAAATAATATGAGAATTATGAGAATTGTGTAAACTAAGCATCTTAATACAATAAAGTAAGAAAACGGAAAATGTTTTGGAGCTGCAATTTCTCACTTGGCCTTCTGAAACATCTAAATAAAGAAATATACAAATCAAAGTGAAATTAAGGAATAATTCAGTAGATCTTTCTGTTAGATTGATCTAAAGCAGGCCTGCACGTGAGGCCTGGAGCCTGCCAAACAGCCTTGTGCAGCCCACCATTTTTTTAAAAATAGTAAATTTACAGCTGCTGCTGCCACCCCAAAAGGCATGCTGCTGAGCATCTCCAAGTTTCACCCCTGTAGCCAATTCCAGTGTTTCTGCTGTTCTGCTAGCTGTGGAAAAGCTTATTCCTATTCCTATTCCCATTCCCATTCCCATTCCCATTCCCATTCCCATTTCCTATTCTATTCTATTCTATTCTATTCTATTCTATTCTATTCTATTCTATTCTATTCTATTCTATTCTCCAGGCATTTCTTAGTGGTCTGCCAGGATTTTTAATTGATCATTGTGACTAAGCTGTGCAGGGCTAGTCTAAACAAAATGATAAAATATGAGTATTTTTTTCTTAGCTTGTATTTTTAGTTTAGGATTGTCTCATTTCTATTTTTTAAAAAGTTAAAAGATTGATAATTTGTATAAAATTTTAGAACTATAAAAATGTTCTGTTTGAAAAAGTACTACTATGACTCACTGTGACTGATATTTTAAAATAAAGAAGGAATGAAAATGTTTATCTGTCTATGCTCTAACATTATATTTTCAAAGTTTCTAAGATTGTGATAACCTCTGGGTACAAAATGAAATAAAAACGGCTTTTCTCTGAAAGAACTAGATGAAATGAAACAATTTAATGGACAACATACAAAATATTACAAGCAGTTTATAAATTATTGGAATTAATGTAAACCTGGAATTTCATTATATTTTATTTCTGTGAATATTTTTAAAAGACCTTCAGCATTTTAATAATGTTTCTGAATAGCCATAGCTGACTGTCAGTCCAAAGAAAGGAGGAGCAGGAAAAGGAGGAGGAGGTGGTCAGAGTGATTGTTTTGGAAAGACTAGCAAATTGTTCAGTGCCAAAATAAATTTTTAAAAACCTAGAGGATTATAACTTCTTGTGACTCTTATTCTGTCACATCAGTGGTGAGTTGTCCCTAGTTCACACCAGTTCTATAGAACCGGTAGTAAAACCGGCGGGAGGCTCTGCCCACCGACCCCAATGTCATCAAAATGCTTCTGCACATGCGCAGAAGAGTGCGTGCGTGCGCGAGCTTTGCTCGCGTGCGTGCAGCCCCATTGTGAACCGGTAGTAAAGGTAAGTAGAACCCACCCCTGTGTCACATGTATTAATGAGTATTAAATATATCTTATGTTTGCTAATAAGTGAGAAATATGTTTTATTTCTTTGTCATGTATACAATCAGATTATCCTGTTGCTTTTAAAAAAATAATGTACCATATCGTTCTATTTAGATTTCAGAATGTTTTGCCACTTGAATCATTCAGTGTTTTAACCTATGGATAAAGGGAGAATCTAGTTTTAAATCTAGCAATTTATTCAACCTTTTCTAAAAATTAGTCTTAATATTAAGATGCAGACTTCATTTCAGATTACCATGGAGGGTAAAGTGTTGCTCTGTTAAGATCAAAATATTAAATTCATTTCTTGCTGTTTCCAAGAAATGAAATCTTATAGACTAAGTATAGTTTCATATTCAGCAGAAGATAAATTGCTCTGTTTTTCCTCTGAAAGTTTCTAAAAATAGAGTGTTCTGAAGCTCCTGTGAACAAAAGAATTCTGAAGCTCTACCTCTGCCATTGTCTCCTTTATCTGTAGTTTGGCTGTTTTGCCTGAAGAGCTCCATCATTTAATATTCTAAAATGTATTTTCCTATGTCTCCTATAAGGATATTTTTTCCCAATTGCTCAATTCTTGCAACAAAATCTCAAAATTTTATCTAATCTTATGGATTTTTAAGAAGTGGAAGTACAAAGTTTAAGAATATACTTTAAAGATATACTTATTGCAAATCAAGACTCCAAACTTGTGATAGTTCTTTGTTAATTCCAAAACATTACTAAACAAACCTATATTGCTGTACATATTTTTAAAAGCCATTGTATACCTTTATGCATACATTTAAAATAAATAATATTTAAACTCTATAGCGCATAGGCAGCTAATTATTTAGCATATGAATCATACTCAAATAAAATATTTAATTTATATTGCAGCCTTTCTGCCCAATAGGTAGTTTCTGTTGAGTTTACAATTGCTTTGCAATGTTTATGAGCATGTGTAAATACACAGACACACACACAGACAGAATAGCTGATAGGTTCTCTCATTGGACATTTTAACTCATTCTTCCTCTCACACACATAGACACATACCACTAAAATTTTGCATCAAAAATGATTTTTTAAAATGTTTGTATAATTTACAAATTCTTACATTTTTCATTAATCATTATCTTCATAAATTAAATAAAAATAAAGTATTATAAGTGTATAGTTGCATAAGGATATGACTAAATTTTTTTGTGAATGTTAAGGCCATTGGAGAGTGGAGCAGAGATAAAAGGGGATAGACAGGATACATGTAGTTGAGGAAATCAGAGAATATAGAGTCAGGATTTATTTGTTTGTTAATTTATTTATTTATGAAATTTATTTGCCTTGATTGGAAGAAATATCCATATGGTTCAGTTCCAAGCTGGGAGAAAGACACTGGAAACATGGAGGCTGATTGGAAAGATGGTTTAATGATGAAGCAGAACCATAGGGGTAGTTCTAGTGCAGCTGACCACATGGAGTTTAGAGTGAGGGGTTTTTATACCTTCTCTTGGGCTTTGCATTTGAGCTGCTAGTTCCTGTGCAAGAGCATGCATTCTATTTGTTGTTGTAGGGGTCATACCTGGCTTTATAGGTTGTCTGAGTTAAGTTTGGTTGAAGTTTGGAGGGTGATGCAATGTCCTTAGGAGATTGTGCAATGTAGTGAGCTCTGCTGCTAGATGGTAGTGGGTTAATCCTATTATGTCCTGAAGGGTCATGTCTTAATCCTATCATCCTGGAGCTGAAGGTCTTTTGTTTTGTAGGATGACGTACAAGTAGGATGGCCCAGTCTTTTTTAATGGGCACAATATATCTGCTGGGGGCAGGGAGCTGGGGCTTTGAGTTTCTGTCTCCCTTAAGATTTTTTTATTTCTCTTTCAGGGGAAATATTTTATCATGCATTTTTTAATATTTCTCAAAATGTTTCATTTTTCTAGGAGGGGGGAGTGCTAACGTCCTACACCTCCCATCTCATATCCAGTGACTCTGGTTGGCTTACAACATGAGAAACCTGAAAAACATTAAAAAACATTCATTATTAAGAAAAAGATAAAAACATTAACAATCATAGAGACAAGATTGCTGAGAAGGGAGCCAGACAAAGGTGGGGGAGAAGTGGCATTGAACTTAATTAGCCAACCACCTCCACCATGAAGTTCCCCCATTGGTCCCCAAGCCAATCTGGCAGAGCTAAGATTGGATTGGGTAAATAGAGGATATGGAGGGAACATGAAAAGGGAAAACAAAAATAGTGGATTGAAAGTAGGCCTCTTTTCCTTGCTCTATTAGACAGTTTCTAGATTTGTGATATTTCTTCACCCCATCTTTTCTATGGTAGCCATATTTGCATGATAATACAATAAGCATGGGTGAAATCCAGCAGGTTCTAACAGGTTCTGGAGAATCGGTAGCGGAAATTTTGAGTAGTTGGGAGAACCGGCAAATACAACCTCTGGCTGGCCCCAGAGTGGGGTGGGAATGGAGATTTTGCAATATCCTTCCCCCAGGAGGGGAGGGGAGGGAGATTTTGCAGTATCCTTCCCTGGAGTGGGGTGGGAATGGAGATTTTGCAATATCCTTTCCCTGCTACGCCCACCAAGCCACACCCACAGAACTGGTAGGGAAAAATTTTGGATTTCACCCCGATAATAAGCCATGCTTATTGCTTTGGTTTAGTATGTTTTCCATGTCAAGTGTATAGGCTAGATAGTGAATAATTTAAAGTTTCTTAACCTGTGACTATAACTGCATATTGATTGGTGTACATTAACCACAACTTACTGTTTCATATAAACCTGAGATCATGGCTAACCAAATGGATTATGTTTAAGCAACAATATGTTTTCCACATAAATAATACAAGGGGCAAGAGGGGCCACAAAACAATGCTGCACATTGAGCAGTATCTTCTTTGAGCCATATCTCCTTTACTTCTGATTCTTGTCATACCTGTGAGAGTGAAATGTTAATGGAAAATACTAGAAAGGGGAAGACTGAGCCTTTCACCACTGTTTTTAGGGCCTTCAGTGGAGTTTATTTTCAGGAAAATTACATAGCTACAGGAGGAATACCATAATTAACTTTTTTCCCCTTCTCCACCATGTCTCTCAGAAAAGTCTTCCATGAAGTATTGTAGAAGTAACTTTTTGATATCAACATGGGTGAATGAGATGGGAGCTGCAATAAGCAGCTCATTGAGACTTCCCATTTGTGACTCACCCATATAATTTATCCTGCCCTGGCATGGTACTTATAGCCCTGTATAAATGAGGAAAGAAGCAAGATTGATACATGAACTGTCATTAGAATTGATCATTTTAAATTGTAAAAACACACCAAAAGTAGAGTAATATTATAGATGTAAAATTGTATATCTACCCCAAGATGAAACAAGTAGATTTCTTATTCAAATCAAGTCCTTTATCATAGCCGATGAGTAGATGTACTGTAGGTACAATTCAGTAACAATATTATAGGAGTGGGAGGTGAATGAGATAAAGGTAACTGGACAATTTACACAAAAAAGAGGGAAAAGGAGGAGAAAGTTGAAAGAATGGGTAAGAACAAGAGTACCAAACCATATATAAAGGCAAGACAGAAAATTGAAGTATGTACCAAGTTATATTGTTGTAAAATAGTCTAGTCTAGTATTTAAATACTAATATATTACATTTTAGCTAATTTAAGATGTGCTGATAAAATGCAGAGATATACAATACAGTAATAAAATTCTACCTGGATACTTCAGGCATCATTAATTATGCTTAGTTAATACCTAGTAGTTTATTATAATCATAATTTAGAGTTATATTAAATGAGGAAAGTGAGAAAGAGAAGAGAAAGAAAAAAAAATAGTAGAAGGATATCGAGCTCTCAGATTGAGTCTGAAGTAGGTTGTTGCTTAGTTTTAATTATTGCATGATAAATTTAGCTGCCATGTGGGTGATGTCACGATTTAAGCCTGAAAGTATGTAGTGGCTATAGAAATTATCAGTTCTTCCTAGCATTCACAATAAAAGGGGAGTTAAAATGTTGCTTCAAATATCTTTGTAGAAATTGCAGTAAAGAAGAACATTTTGGAGTACTTCAGTTCTCCAGACTCACAAGGCCTTACACATTGGGATACAGAGATGTGGGCATAGGAGCCGAATAGAAGCAATAATGGGAGCCTAGCCCTAAAAAAACCACTTTCCTGAACATAAAGAAAGTGAGAATGTACAAGAAGCTTGCAAATTCCTTGGAACTTGTATCTAATAGAATTCTAAAGCTCTGAGAAAGGAAACTGATTTCAGATTGATATTCAGTATCACTTAATCTTTAAGCACTAGCTTTTTGGCCAGAGCATATAACTGTATAGAAGAGAATTTACTATTCTCATATCTGATTTAATACACTTGTACCATCCTCCAAGGAAGGTGTTTTTCAGCCTTCCCTGGGGCCCAATGTTATAAAATTTCTCTGAGTGTTCTGGAGAGAATTTCACAGAACATCTGGAGCAGCTGATAATGGTTCTATTATCTTTCCAACATTGGCTTTCCATTTAGGTAATGCAATGCTGTTTACAATTTTGATCAGCATTGATCTGCAACTGAAGAATATTCCACTCTTCAGAACTGTAAAGGTAGGATGGGTAAATGCCAAGTTCTGCCTCTCTAATTCATTTTACCAGCAGTTGGCTCCTGACAAGATAAAATCTGTTGATTAAAGAACACATGTTGTACTTGGACACCATCTTGCTTGAAGTTTGTCAGTACTTTGACACAGAACCAAGATTTGGTACATCCTACATGACTGAATGGTTAAAACAACAATTTTTACAAGTAACCATATTTCGATAGCTAACCCAAAATCTAATGGTACAGAAATTGTGGCTCCTAATGCGAAAATTTCCTAGAAAAGAAACAGACTATTTCAAAATATAGCAATAGCACAGACTTATATATTGCTCCACAGTACTTTACAGCACTCTCTGATGGTTTACAAATGTCAGTATATTATCCTCAACAAACTGGGTCCTCATTTTACCAGTCTCGGAAGGTTGGAAGGCTGGGTCAACCTCCTGCTTCCAATTTTTGCATCCATCGAATGTTACAGAGAATGCCATCATTCTATCTTAGTAGGTATAGACACAACCACTGTTTGAATATTTTTTTAAGGCCTTCATATGATGTATTTCAAGTGTTAGTCTGTGGCATATTTGTTGCTTGCTTGTTCCTTTACCGTTGATGGTTGATTCTAAAAAGCAGAAGCTATCCACCACTTTGATATCTTCATTATCAGTACTAAGGCTGGTTATTCTACCTGTTGTCCTTAGTTCTTCTTTAAATTCAATTTTAGTCCCATTTTTTTCGGTGTGCTCCTTGATTTTTGTTATTAAATCCTTTGTATTTTTAACTATCGGAGTTTATCAGTGATTAATAACTGACTACCATCATTGCACAGTTTATTGATGCTTCTTCCTCCATTTGTCACACTCATCTTCTTCCTATCCAGCTCCTCTTAATATATATTCAGCATGAAGGTTGAATAGATAAGGAGAGAGCATGCAGCCTTGTCACACTCCTTTGCCAACCTGGAACCAGCCTGTTTCATAAAGTTCCGTCTATACTGTAGTTTCCTGACTTGTATATAAATTTTTCATTAGGACAATGAAATTCCCATTTTTATGAGCATTTTCCACAGTTTGATGCATTCAACATAGCCAAAGGCATTCCTATTATCAATGAAGCACATGCTAAATTATTTCTGGTATTTGGGGCTATCTCAATTATCCATTGTGCATCAGCATAAATGTCTGATGTTCCTTGGCCTTTTCTAAAGCCAGCTTGAACATCTGGCATCTCTTTTTCCATATAGTGCTCTAATCTGTATTGGATGATCCTAAGCATTATTTGTGCTAGCATGTGAAATTAAGGATACAATACTTTGCACACTCTGTTAAGCCTCCTTTTTTGGTATTAGTACGTAGATTGACCTCTTCCAATCTGTTGGCCACTATGTCATTCTCCAAATATGCTGGCATAGTTTAGTTAGACCTTTTACCGATTCTTCTTCTGTTACTTGCCAAAGTTTTGTGGGTATTCTATCAGTTCCTGTAGCCCTCAGACTTGTTAGTCAAAAGCATGTTGATCTAACTTCAACTTCTACTTCTAGAGATTCTTATAAGTAAGGAATATTTTCTAAGGAATCTTGGCTGTTGACATCTTACTGTACAGTATTTCAGTACACTCCTATCTTTGTTTAATCTCCTTTGAATCTGTTGCTATCTGTCCATTGGTATTTTTAGCATACCAATTCGAGGTTGGAACTACTTCTGAATTCAGAGATCTTTTGAAAGACATTCCTTGTTTTTCCATATCTGTTTCCATTTTCAGTGTCTTTACACATGTTGTTGAAATCCTGCTTCATGTCTCTACTAACAAGTCTCTGTAATTCTTTGTTAAATTTCTTTCTGAGATTTTGGTCTTTCTTGGCTTTGGCTTCTTTACTTGGCAATTTCCATGGTTGTTTTGACTCCTTTTTTACTTTCTTCTGTTTCTTCATTTCTGGCAGTCTCTTTTCACATTAATCCTTAAAGAAGTCATTCTTTAAATTCTTTCCACTGTTCCTCTCGTTTTCTATCAATTAGGTTCAGAACCTCAAAACAATTCCTAATTTATCCTTGAAAATGATAGGTGTATTTCAAGATCATCTCATACAAATTAACTACCGTAGTTTTCTTCTTCTTTAGTTTAACTTGGAATTTACATATGAGCAGTTTGGGATCTGTTCCACAGTCAGCACCTGGCCATGTCTTTAATGCTATAATTGAGTTAGTTCATTTAGCAACAACATAAATCAATTTGATTTCCATATATTCCACCTGGAAATGTTTATGTATTGAGGTATTGTTTGGTTGTTTGAATTAGCCTTGAAGAATTCATTGGAGTGACAGAAATTTATAAGCTGGTCTCCTGCTTCATTTTAGCTTCCTAAATCATACAATCCAATTATGTTTTCCTCTTTCATATTGACAACTTTGGCATTCCAGTCTTCAATCACAAGAAGCACATTTTACTTGCATCTTCTGTCGGTTTCAAATTGAACGTGATCATAAAATACAGCAACTTCCTCTTCTTCTGCATTGGCAGCTGGAATATAAATTTGAATGATCACCATATTAAAGGGTAATACACAACAGCTCATCAATACTATTTGGTTATTGATTGCACTGTAGCGATGTACTGTTCTTACTATACTTGTCGTAACTATAAAAGCAGTGCCGTTCCTTCTTTGTTTTTCATGTCCTGAATATTAAACAGTCTGATCTGATTAAAGATGTACAATTTCAATTCATCTCAATTCTCTAATGTCTAAAATGTCAATTTGGAGCCATTTCACTTAATCTTTCATTCTGTTGAACTTCCCCATGTTCTTGCTTCTTGTATTCTATGTTCCTTCTGTAATTCTGCCTTTGTAGCTTTGGATCTCCTTTTCCTGCAGGGCAATATCAGCAATTAGACATCCTACAGGCTTTAATTCTAGCCATGTCAAAACACTATTAGTACTCTGAAAGATTCTGAGCTCTTCAATAACATATGGAGTGCCATCTGACCCGAGGGGCCTATCACCCAGCACTGTACTGTCAATCACTTTATATTTTCTATTCCATGTGGTTTTCTTGGTAAAAATGCAAGAGTGGTTTGCCATTGCTTTGTCTTGTGCAACATGAATAGCTGCTTTACCATTGTCATAACGCGATCATTTGCTTCCTATATCCTACACAAGTAGACTTCGCTTAGTGACTGCCTCACATGATTTATAGTTACATCTGTGATGAAAAAGTAACTTTGCAGCCAATCTTCCCATTTACAACCTTCACAGCAGGGGTGAAATGCTCCCAATTCAGATCGGATCACCTGATCCGGTAGCGATGGCGGCGGGTGGTTCGGAGAACCGGTAGCAAAAATCCCTGCACCTCTCCACCCCCACCATGCCCAGCTGAGCCGTACGATTATCAGAGGCTTTTTTTTTTACTTTTAAAAGCATTTTTTCTACAACCTCTTCCGATGAAAAAATGCTTTTAAAAGTAAAAAAAAAAAGCCTCTGATGATCGCGCGGCTCAGCTGGGATCATCAGAGGCTTTTCAAAGCATTTTTTCCTGCAACCTCTTGGCCGAAGAGGTGGTTAAAAAAAATGCTTTGAAAAGTCTCTGATGATCCCAGCTGAGTTGCCTGATCGACAGAGGCTTTTCAAAGCATTAGAAAAAATGCTTTTAAAAGTTAAAAAAAAAAAAAGTTGGCCACGCCCACCCAGTTACATTACCCCCACCCCCACCAAGCCACGCCCACAGAACCGGTAGTAACAAATTTTACATTTCACCCCTGCTTCACAGATCTGTAAAGAAAAGGAAAGCTAAAATAAGATTGTAAGCATAGTCATGGTTTCATTTAACAACTGCCTCGCTTAACAACTGAATTTCCAGTTCCAATTGTGAGTGCTCATTGAGGACTACATGTATATCATCTGGTTCCAATATCATTACTGCTGAATATAGATGTCTTCTCGCTTTAGCTGTGCAGGTGGAATGACTTTCATTCCTTTGGTAGTCCCTGCTGGGAATCTGTACTTTTTGGCATACGGTTCTGATGTTCTTTGCTTATCCCTCCCAGGAACACCCCCAACCACAATGAGGAAGCACCACAGGACTTTATGAGGGGACATAATAATAGTATTTTTTCCATGGCGATGCTTCGCAATTCTTGTCAGTGGGATTTCCCTCGCTTCTTGCCAGGAACTGAGAGTGTGCTATGCCTTTAAATTTTCCTTCTGGCCACTCCCCCTGGCTCCGTGCTCTTCAGTTTATTTCTCTCAGTTCTTAGTGCAGGAACGTGAGTGTAGCTCTCTCTCCTTAGTGAGATTTTTTTGCCTTGTATTTAGATATTTCTTTTTTGTAAATAGTGTAGATAGTGTAATTAGTTTAGTTTTTGACTTTAGCTTAGGTGTGGGAGCGTGATACGAAGGAAGGCTGCTGCGGACGCAGCGAGCCTGGGGCTGCAGCCGTGGGCGTCGCTAATTCCTTAGCTTGACTGCCCAGGCTTGAAATTGCAGCCGACAGAGTTTTCCTCGTCTGGAGACTCTGACAGCTTTATTGCTGTGCTTCTTTGGCCGCCGGCGCGTGGTTGGGGCTGCTGGTCCGCTGGTTGCCTCACCGCCGCCATTTCGCTCCCTCTGTAGTTGGCGGCAGCAGAGTACCTGCTCGGGGGTCCGAGTGCAAACTCTGCCTGATCCCTTGCCTCGCGGCGCTTGAGGGACTGCTGTCTCTTGCGCCTTGCAGTCAGCCGGTGATTACTCATTTTTTCTGTTTGAGCTTGGTGGCGGCGAGGACTGGACTGTTGAGCCGCTGGGATACGCGCCAAAAATTTTTTTTTTCCTCTCTACGAACCTTTTGCGGGCGCTTGGAGGCGAGGCTGCGCTTTCAGGGACAGTTTGCCCCTGGCGCTTTCTTTAAGGATCTTAAAGTGGAAGACTACTTCGTGAGTATATTCCCCCCTTCTTATCCGGACTTTGCGCCAAATTTTTTTTTTGGCGCCTTAGCTGTGCTGGCGGCCATTTTGGAAGGGAAAATCTAGTTCACTGGTAGTTTGGGGGCTGGAACTTGGCCTTTAAGCCACGATTCTCCCCTTTTTTCCTTTCAGGCTTGCCTTCCTTGAGAACAACCTCTGGTCTTCTGCCTGATTAACCTTCATGGCTGATCAGGAGTTCTCATCAGACCCTGAACAGGTCCCCATTGATCCTAGGCCCAAAAGGACCTCAAAAAAGAGGCCTAAGGCGCATACAGTAAATTCATCAATTAGCCAGCCTTCAACTTCTGGCCAGCCTTCCAGTGACCATCCCACTGCAGGCAGGGATGAACAGAGGAGGCACAAGGCTCTAGAAAAACAGTTTACAAGAGCCCAGAAGCAAGCTGAACTCAGAGGGGAGATAGTTCAGGAACCCGCCATCATGCAACATGATCTGGGACCGGAATTGTCTTCTGAGACTTTGCAAGACGTGTCCTCTCAGCCTCCTCAGGACTTCGGGTTGGGTGATAGGCCGGGCCCCTCAGCAACCTTTACGCCCATGGCCGCTGGCCTCCGTCCTCAGGAGAGTTTTGGGTGGCCTCCCCACCTGGATTTTCAGGCCCTTTTTACAGATGCCCTTGCCAGGGCAATCTCCTCGGGCCTTCAGCAAGGGGGTCCAAATCAGTTTGGGTTACCTGGCCCTCAGGCGCCAGTACATCCTATGTCAGCATGTGCGCATCCCTCTCCCTTGCCTCCTCCTCCTCCTCCTCCTCCTCCTCCTCCGCCCCCCCTCCTCCTCCACCTCCACCACCTCCCCATAGGCCATCTGCGCCTCAGGTTTCCTTAGAGGCTCTTGGTGACAATTCGTCCTCTCATGATGGAGAGCAGATGGAGCCGGAATTTTCTGACGATGAGGACATGGTGCCAGAGAGGCCGGCCTTCGCCACCTTGTTCAGGCCTGCTGTGTTTAAGACCTTACTCAGGAAAGCTAAGGCGGCTACCAACATGGGCACGATAGTTAACCCGAACGTTCAGGGGTCTTCGGATACCCAACCTCATGGTGAACTTTTTGCTGTGCCTGTCCCAGATAACGACTATATTCCGTGTCCTGATTTGTTTAAGGACGTAATCAGGAAGCAGTGGGATTCACCAGGGGTTCCTTCTGCTCCTAGTGGCCACGATAAAAAACTCTACTGTGCTGATCCGTCTCTGGACAGCCTACTTAGCCTTCCCTCAGTAGACCCTCCTGTAGTTAGCCTCTCTTCCTCAGCTGTTTTATCTTCAGATGCTGTGGAGGTGTTAAAATCTGATGAGCGCAAAGCGGAGGTTTCCTTCAGGAAAACGCACCAGGCTGCGGCTTGGGCGGTGAAAGCTGCAACCTCCGCGTCCTTTTTTAATAGAGCCACCTTAATCTGGCTTCACCAGTTGCGGGAGAGGTTGCCCCCTGACGATACCAGGCTTAACCAGGATCTTAATAAATTAGTGGCTGCAACTGAGTACTCGGCCGACACATCCTTAGATGCGGCCAGGTTTGCGGCCAGAGCGATGGCTTCCTCCGTTACGTCACGCAGAATGCTGTGGCTTAAACCTTGGAAGGCGGATGCCAAATCAAAATGGAGACTAGCTTCTGCCCCTTATCACGGTTCCTCTCTCTTTGGGGCAGCCTTAGACCCTATCTTAATAGAGGAGAAAGACAAACGGAAAGTGTTACCAGTCACTTTCAGTAGACAAGAGCGCAGGTTTACCCCTTACAGTCAGCGGCAGCCCTTTCAGCAGGAGCCAGGACCCAGGGGGTCCTACTATAATAGACCCTTCTCCCAGGGGTTTGACCGTTTCCCTGGTAGACAGGGAGGTAGTGACAGGGGAAGATTCCAGTCTGCATCCAGGCGGCCCTTTAGGGGCTCAGGTCCCCGTTCTAGTAGGAGGGGAAAATGACTCCCTCGAGCATTTTCCTATTGGGGCTCGCCTTCTTCACTTCCTGTCCCAATGGGAGACCTCCACCTCCGATCCTTGGGTTCATCGCACGGTGGGGGTGGGTCTGAGGCTCGAATTCCTTACCATTCCCAAAAATTATTTTGTTCGTTCCCCAGTGCCCCGACGCAGGGACAAACTGAACAATCTCACCGCAGAAATACAACATCTGCTACAGATAGGGGCAATAGAGGAGGTTCCTCCTCTGCAGGAAGGAAAAGGAGTTTATTCAATCCTTTTTTTGGTTCCAAAGGCCTCCGGCGGGTGGAGGGCCATCTTGAATCTCAAGCACCTCAACAAGTTCATCCGGTACAAGAGATTCAAGATGCAGTCCCTCAAATCCATCCTGGGGTGTATTCGGAAGGGAGACGTGATGACCTCCGTCGATCTACAAGAGGCATACTTACATGTGCCAATACACCCTTCCCACCGCAAGTACCTCCGTTTCATGTTCAACAACCGACATTATCAATACAGGGCGATGCCGTTCGGTCTGTCATCGGCTCCGAGGGTGTTCACCAAACTGTTAGCTGCTGTTGCGGCCACTATTCGGTTGATTCCCATCCGCATATTATGTTACCTAGACGACATTTTAATATTGTCCACTTCCCCCCTCCGAGCACAACAGGACCTACAGAGGGTCTGTCGGATCCTACAACTTCATGGGTTTTCTTTAAACCACAAGAAGAGTCACCTCACCCCGACCAGATCCATCGTTCACCTTGGAACCCAGATCGACTCGGAGTTGCTTCAGGTATTCCTTTCAGAGGAGCGGCAGAGAAACATCAAGGACGTGGTCCGGCATACCCTGTCATTGAGGCAAGTGTCTCTGATAAGCTTATCTCGGTTGCTCGGCAAGTTTATTTCCTGTTTAGACGTAGTTCCGTGGGCTCGCCGTCACTCGAGGCCACTCCAGTGGCTCCTCCTGCCATTCCAGAGACGGGGCCAGAGCTCTTCCAAAATTGCTGTGTCACTCCCGGATTACGTACGGGTGTCTCTCCAGTGGTGGACATCGGAGGCCCTGTCCAAAGGTTGCCACTTCCACGTGGTCTCCAGGTTAGTGGTCACCACAGACGCGAGCCTTTCCGGCTGGGGGGGTCATCTCAACTCTCAGATGGTCCAAGGGATCTGGACGATATCAGATTCCCAGGACAATATCAACGTTTTAGAATTGAGGGCGGTGCGTCTGGCACTGCTCCATTTTCAACAGGTCCTGCTTCATCGTCATGTTCTTGTCCTCACGGACAACATGTCTGCAAAAGCCCACATAAATCGGGAGGGGGGCACACAGTCTCTTCCCCTCATGCGGGAGGCGGAGACATTATTGGACTGGGCGGAAATTCATCTGTTGTCTCTGAGGGCGGAGCATATTTCGGGAACGGCAAACAGCACGGCAGACTGGCTGAGCAGACGGCAACTGGACCCATGGGAGTGGCGGCTGAACTCCGACCTGTTTCGGGAGCTGACACGTCGGTTCGGCCTCCCTCTCGTAGATCTCTTCGCCCATCAAGACAACACACAGTTGCCAAGGTTTGTCACACGGTTCCCTTGCCGGGGAGCCGAAGCCCACGATGCCCTGAGGTGTCACTGGCCTCCGGGTCTGCTGTATGCCTTCCCCCCCATCCCGCTGGTCCCGAGGGTGATCTGCAAACTGTTGTTGGAGAAAGCGGAGCTGCTGTTGGTCGCTCCTTACTGGCCTCGGCGTCCCTGGTTCGCCGACCTGGTGAGCCTTTCCATCGACAGGCCATGGCGCATTCCTCCAGACCAGGTATCACTCAACCAAGGGGCCGTTCTCCATCCAAACCCCCAGTGGCTACAATTAGCCGTGTGGCGCTTGAGCGGGTCCGTTTGAGGAAGGATAACATTTCAGGGGATGCCATTCATACCATTCAGGCAGCCAGGCGCCCGTCCACTATTCGGATTTACGATGCCTCCTGGAAGGCCTTTTGCCTCTGGTCTGCCTCCCGACATATTGACCCTACGTCAGCTTCTGTTTCCGAGATCATAGACTTTCTTCAAGCGGGTCTCGCTAAAGGCCTAGCCCCTTCCACGCTCAAAAGGCAAGTGGCTGCCTTAGCAACTGTTCTGGGTCCGGGGGACTCTGGTTCGCTCACCCTAGACTCCCGTATAAGAAGTTTCTTAAGGGGTGCCACGAATCTCCGACCTCCGCCCATTCGTAGATACCCCACCTGGGACTTGACACTCGTTTTAAGAGCGCTTACTGTTGCCACTTTCGAGCCCCAGGCCTCAGTTAGCCTCCGCTTTTTGACTCTGAAGCTGGCCTTTCTGTTGGCTATCACGTCGGCCCGGAGAGTATCAGAACTGGCAGCTCTCTCCGTTCGTGAGGACCTCTGTGTTTTTAAGCCCAATATGGTTGTTCTCAGACTTGACCCCTCCTTTGTTCCCAAAATCAACTCCATATTCCACAGACAACAGGAAATCATCCTCCCTGACTTTTATCCCCAACCCCGTCATCACCTAGAGGTCCAGTGGCACACCCTGGATGTCAGGCGTGCCCTACGTCGATACATAGCCCGCACTAAAGCCTTTCGTAAGTCGGAAGCGTTGTTGGTGTCTTTTCATCCGACTACATTGGGCCAAAAGGTGTCGTCTCAAACTGTGGCTCGATGGATCAAGGCTTGTATATCCTCGGCTTATAGCATGCAAGGCAGGCAATTGCCTGGGCGTATTTACGCACATTCCACACGCAGTGCAGCAACGTCAGCGGCATGGTCCACTCAAGCGTCCATTCTAGACATTTGCCGGGCAGCCACGTGGACGTCGCTTTCTCCTTTCGTACGGCATTACAAGATCGATGCCTTTGCATCGGCAGACGCCTCCTTTGGACGCAGGGTATTACAGTCTGTCCACTCCTCTGGGACCCTGGGGCCCAGGCAGCCTCCCTCCCAGTAGATGAGTGCTTGGGCATATCCCACTGACAAGAATTGCGAAGCATCGCCATGGAAAATGGACGTTGTCTCACCTGAACGTTCCTTTTCTTGGCGATGCTGAGCAATTCGTCCCTCCTCTCAGGCTGCCTGGGATGGGGAGCGGGTCTTTTCTGTTTTCTTCTTTAGGTCACGCCTCCTACGGTAATCCTTCGAGAAATAAACTGAAGAGCACGGAGCCAGGGGGAGTGGCCAGAAGGAAAATTTAAAGGCATAGCACACTCTCAGTTCCTGGCAAGAAGCCAGGGAAATCCCACTGACAAGAATTGCTCAGCATCGCCAAGAAAAGGAACGTTCAGGTGAGACAACGTCCATTTAAAATGTAAAATGCTGCAGTTGTAGGTTGCTTCCCTCCTTGATTAGTTTGCTCCCTCCTTGATTAATTTCCATCCATTGCTTCTTGTCCTACCTTCTGGTGCTTTGGAAAATACGTTCAGTCCCTCTTTTTTGTGGCACCCCTCAAATACTGGAACACTGCTATCATGTCACCCTTCATCCTTCTTTTCATTAAATTACCCAATTCCTGCAACTGTTCTGCATATGTTTTAGCCTCTAGTTCCCTAATTATCTTTGTGGCTTTTCTCTGCAATGTTTGTAGAGTCTCAACATCTTTATATATATATATATATGTATGTATGTCTTTGGTTATTCGGGTTTTCTCCCGCGTAGAATTGGAAGTGTCTTGGCGACGTTTCGATGAAGTCCCATTCATCATCTTCAGGCTGGTGTTTTCGGCTTCGTGCTTCTAGGAGCAATGTATGATCGCAGCTGTTTCTTCCTTTTAACTGCCAGTGGGGGTGTGAACTGATTGGGTGGGAGCTTGGCTGTGTTCTGATTGGGTGGAGGTGTGTTCTGATTGGTTGGGGGTGTGTCCTGTTTAGGTAGGGGCTTGGTTGTGCTCAGGTTAGTCTGAGTTGCAGGGGGATATATATATATATATATATATATATATATATATATATATATATAAATAAATAAATAAATAAATAAATAAATAAATATATTGGAAGAACACCAGAAGCGTCGTGGCGAGACAGTCAGGGAATTAGCGGGCTCCAATGAGCTCCACGAAAACCCGGACTGACAAACCGCTGTCGAGCGGTCTTTGGACCAGAACCGTCCTATAGGGACGGGGAAGAAGGAGAGGCACCTCAGAGACCGAGAGGAACAGGCAAGTTCCTCGAAGGTCAGACGATTTTCTCTCTGAATCGGCAGCGGGGGCGGCAGCCATTGCGGCTGTCACAAAGCTGGGGCGACTGGGCCAAGCAACGAGCAGGAGCGGTGAAAGGAACGGAGTTTTGAAGCTGGGTGAGTGACAGCCAACCCAGATGAAGTAACAGCACTAAAAAGCTTTTAAATTTGGAAAAACCCCAGCGAGAAATTGGCGGCTAAAGGGCACAGGGAGAAGAAAGAGGATGTCGGAAGCAGAATTTAAACGGATAAAAAACCCGAAAAGAAAAGTGACTTTTGAAAGGAAATTATTTGGAGAACATCAAAGATTAGAAGAAATAACCCTAAATATAGAAAAAGGATTGGAAAATATAAGCAGATCCTTTTTCCTCTTTTTTGAAGATTAATATAAACAAAAGAGAACTGAAATAAGCCCCTGTAACAGAAGTGTTTTTATAAATTGAACAAATACAAAGAAAAAAGAGAGAAAAGAAAGTATTGCTTAATTGGGACTAGACTAGACTGAGTGGATATTTTTAAAGTGAAAGAGAAGAAAAGAAACTAGTAAAATTGTTAATAGAAACAAAATGGATACCATGTTAAATTGCCTATAAGAATTGTGGATTGTAGAGAGACATCTTCAGGAAGAAAAGAACTGAGCAACTTGTAACTTTTGTTTTGGAAAATTCTGAACTCTGTCTGAGATAATAGTGGTGAGAACTTTGGGGGAGGATTTTTCTGTTTCCAAACAGCTTGACTTTGGAGGAAGAAAGAAAAGGAAAAGAGATTTATAATGAGACTTTTAAAATTGGAATAAGTCTAATTTGGAAAGAGTAAAATGGAGCAAGAAATCAGAGAGATGATTATAATGATGTATTCGACTTTGAAAACGGAAATAAGGGAAATGAAGACATTGTTGCATGGAAAATCAAAATCTAAGGACTTAATAACTGAGATAGAACACATTCAATCTGACAAGCAATTAAAGACAGAGATACAAGATGCAGAGATTGAAAACAAAGAAGAAGATAAAGACAATGAGATTAATTAATTGAACATGAGGACAGTAACAATAAAAATGAGTTTTTTGGAGAGTATATTGAAATTAACAATGGGAAAAATAAAGAGGATGGGAAGAGACAAAGCTGGATAGAGAGATGGAATAGAAAAAAACACAAAAACTTAGATGATTACACTGGGATTAACAGTGGAATGACAAATAAGAGAGAAAAAGGTTGGAAATTACTAAGAAATATAGAGTAAAATAGAAGAGTCCAGGTCTTTGCCTTACAAAATGATTACAAGGAGGTTAACAATGCTAAAACAAGAGAAAGAAAAGAGAGGGGAAACAATGGGACAGATAGGGCAAAATAGGGGAACTCAAGAAGTTAGAACACAAAAGAAAAAAAGGAGGAAAAAGGGTAAAAATAAAAGGAAGAGAGAAAGGAAGATAGAAATGAGAGAAGAATATGTTACAGATACTTAGAATTGAATTATGGATTGAAGCTAAAATATTTGAAAATTAGATTATGTAAAAAGAAAAGATATTAATGGATATAATGAATTAATTTTTATTAAGATGTTGGATGGTACTATTTGAGAAATTGATGGGTATAATAATTGGGATATTGTTTAAATACCTATAACAATTGTATTGTTCTCAATATTCTCAATATTCTCAACAATGCATTTATTTAAGGAAAAAAGAAAAGAAAATTGAAACGATATAGGATTATGATTTAATTAAATAAGACACATTTAATTGGCTTTTATATAAATGGTATTGTTAAATAGAGAATTTAGGGAAATAATTGCTAATTGTATTATGTTGTATTATTTGAATTAAGAACTTTGTTTAATTGTTAAATTGGTATATTTTTAAGATTAGAGATAAGTTTTAAATTTGATAAAGTAATAATTAAATAAAGAATTAATGAATAGCATATGAAGTAATAATAAAATGTAGGAAAGTTTTAGAAATTGAAATAAGATTCAGAAATATAAATATATTTGAACTGTATTGTTAATAGTGAGAATTTAGGATAAGAAGTGAAATGTATTATAAGGTATTATTTGAATTAAGATTTAAGGTGGATTAATAGAAGGGTTATTGTTTTGATTATGTTAATATGAGTAAGCTTACTATAAGATGGTAATAGTTGAGATATGTGAGCCAAGATTAAGAAATAAATGTTATGGGAAAAATAGAATATATAAAATTGTGTTAAAGAAGGAACAAAAAGCTGAACAAATTTATGACCGGATCAATGCTCTGTTCTGAAAAGAGGTATTGTATCTGTGTGTTAAAAAAAAAATAAATAAAAAAACCAAACATCTTTTTTATATTGTGGTAACAATATTCCATACAATATTCCAAGTGCTGTCTTACCAAGGCATTATAAAGTGGTACTAACACTTCATGTGATCTTGATTTTATTCCTCTGTTAATGCAGCCTAGGACTGTGTTGGCTTTTTTGGCAGCTGCAGCACACACATTATTTTAAGTACATTGTTCTTTATGTTTAAAATAGAAACAACTTCCCTTCAATCCAATTCAGAGGAAGAAAGATTTTAATATTATCAAATGCACAATACCTCTTTCCTTGAATGCAGTTTAGAAAATGCAAAATATATGGTCTCACCCCTAATGGTGAAATTATTCAAGCAAAACCAAGCATGACTAAATAATTTAACTTGCATAAGAAAAATGCATGGACATGCTTAATTTCAAATCTGTTGTTATTTATTTTAAACTGCTTTACTGAAAAAATGATTATATCAAATTGTTTGTGTTCAAGATTAAATAGTGTGGGTTAGAAATCCCATGCTAATCCAAAATCACCCCCATGAAGGCACACAAGCTGGGTGAGTTTATCTGCTGGGAAGGCTGTATTGCTTTGAAATTACATGATTGTAAATTATACAAAACCGTCAATATTCTGTGCTGCCAGCTTGTAATGTTACTTTTTCTCTCTTGCAGATGAGGTCAGCCTTTCTCACGGTATCGTATCTATTACAACTCAGAAGAAAGAAGCCTGGTAAGTGTTCGCATTTATGAGAAAGAGTTAGCATTCTGTGGACCAGTTTAGTTTTCACTTGTGTTGAAACATTAAGCTTAATTTAATGTCATGCAAAATAAGGTGTATAACCTCACCCATATAATCCTTTTGGGGAAATTTCATAGCCTCTCTTTGAATTGAGGCATAATCAAGCCAGATACATGTACATTGTAGATCAATGGATAACATGCAACGTGTCTACTACCTGAGGATTGATCCTAAGTGCATTTATTTGAGAATTGTGAAAAAGTATAAAATTGTGGAAGACTGCCAGAAAAAAATGAATATGGTTAAAGCTGGTGTAATATCATCCTTTATTTAAGCCTTTAAGTAGTATGTTGCTCCCTATTTTAATAGTCCTTGCTGCTATATTAATAATGTAGTAGTAATATAGCTGTGAAACTAAACAAGAGTTTCAGTCTCCCCCATTATTAACTTTGGCAAATAGCAACTATTCTGGCTGAGACTGCTAATTATTACTGCTAATTATTACTGCTAATAGCAATAGCGCTTAGACTTATATACTGCTTCACTGTGCTTTACAGCCCTCTCTAAGTCATTTACAGAATCAGCATATTCCCCCCAACAGTTTGGGTCCTCATTTTACCAATACTTGAAGACTGAGTCAACCTTTAGCCTGGTGAGATTCGAAGTGCCAAATTGCAGGCAGCCAGCAGTCAGCAGAAGTAGCCTGTAGTATTGCATTCTAATCAGTGTGCCACCACAGCTCAAATCCAAAGGCCATGATTTCTACATCCTTTTTCTATATGCTCAGCAAATAATATATACACATACTCTCTCATATGGACATATGTGCTATATATATTGTATATTAACATGATGAAAGTTTGCTGAAGTATAGTTTGGGCAAGTTTGTCATTTATTCTAGAAAGCAAATAATGCATTTGCAGTTGTGTCGAAAGAATCTGCCATCCATAAGTGAACAAGGAATCTTAAAACAAATGGATGCAATGGTGAAAATTTTGCAGAAGAAAAAACTTTCCAATATTGAATGAAGAAGCAGCTGCCAAAAGACCAGAAAATATGAGAACCAATTTTCATGCATGTTAAATACGCACAAAAGTCCCCTATTAAATTTTTTGTGTTTTTTGAAAGTTGTCCTGTGAGTTGCCTTGGTTCAATAATTGCTGCCTTATGATGTACTATTTCACCCAATGGAAGGTTGCAAGCAGACACAAGAGTTTTCATAGTATAAAGATATTTCCTTGGGGATTGTTATTATTTCTTTTTAAACTGGCATTGGATTTATAGCAGTTATGCCTTAATAGTCATATAGACTAATAATAAAAAAATTGCCTCAATTTATAGTTTTTAACTGACATGCCTTGACTGTTCTTTTCAGCAACAAGACAGAAGACTGTTTAAAATTCAGGAAAGGCTGTTGTAAAGCAGATCCTAACAGATCCGTGGATCAAAGAAGCACGAATGTCTTGTGGGATTGCTCTACGCTGGAGACAATGGGTAGTGTCTCCAGGGAAGAAAGCACTTTAGAAAAACTTTCTGGTTTGAAGGATTCAGTGAACTCTAAGGAAGCTGAATGGAGAAATCCTTGTAATCCAAAGGAATTCACTTCTGCAATGGAATCCAAACTCATAACAATGCTGCAGGTGAATACTAAGGATTTAGGAAGGGAGACCGAGCACTTACACTCTCAGGCTTCACCACCACTTGTTGGAGTACAGACTGTTAGTGAAGATGAAAGATACCATAGCAGTGAACCAAAGCATATAGATACCTTCAACAAAGAACACTTGAACAAAAGTCAAGCGTTGGAGAAAGAAGACTTTCACAGATTTGGTTGGATTTCTGGGCACAGAGAAGGGCATGGGCTACTCCCCAAAAACACGAGTAAATCACCAGATGTAGCAACAAACCTGTCTGTTAAGAGACAGTCTGCGCGAGAAGCTTCTTTGTTGGCTTTGCCAGTATTTAGAAAAATGCTAAATCCGCACTTAAATAAAGTAAACAGTGTAGAGTGTGTGTTCTCTCCCTGGAAGAGACAGGCAGTGGATTCTGATATAGATGAAATAAATTCTGCTAATCCAACTGACTGGGCATTAGAGAAATCAGGACTTCAGACAGCTGTGGATCTTGTTGTCCATAAACATGGTTGGACTGTTACTGACAAAGACACTATGGAACATGTTCCCCTGAGGTCTGTGGAATCTCCTTCCTGTAGCACTTTTGATGAAACAAGACCTTATATGTGCAATGTCCTTTTGGAGGAGCAAGAAAAAGACGATGTTGGCCAAGAAGGGAATCCAACTGTTTACACATGCATTGAGTGTAGCATCTATTTTAAGATGAAAGAACATTTGATGGATCATATGCTTCAGCATAACAGAGGATTGGATCAGGACAAAGAAGACACTAGAGGTCTGGATCAATTGACCTGTAATGAGTGTGGGTGGGTTTTTGGGGACATTGAATCTCTAGACCAGCACAGGAGGCTTCATCAGCAATCAAGAGAAAAGATCATTGAAGAAATTCAGAAGCTTAATGAATTATCAGATGAAGGAAGGGATGCCAAGCTACAATGCCCAAAATGTGTGTTTGGAACCAATTCTTCTAAAGTGTTTGTTCGGCATGCAAAAATGCATGTTAGGGAGAGGAAAAATCAAGGTTTGAAGAATGTGTTTGGCAGTTCTGCTTGCAATGAACCACAGAATAGCTCTATGCACAATGTGTATAAACATTTCAGGCCAAATGAACCTATATCTCAAGTTGCACACGATGCACACAGTAAAAGTAAAAAGCTTAGCATTTGCACGCTTTGCAGCTTCCCTGCACCAGATGAAAAGATTTTAAAAGAACACATGAAATATGCTCATTCCCACCTGCCATGGAACATAGAGACTTTGGAAGCAGACATGAACCAACCTGGGACTAGTAGGGATGACTATAGCCCTAGCAAGTCAGGACGGTTTTTGGAAAGCGATTATTCGAGCAAAACAGACAGACTCTTTCCACAGTACCACTGTGAAACTATGCCCCTCTACAACTCTTTCCGTGAGTGCACAGCAGGTCACCCGAAACTTCATAAAACTAATGGCACTAGTATAAAGGATATCCCAATGCCAGGATTTCGGGCCAGGAAACGAGCTCCCTATAACTCCTCACAGAATGTCTTGGCAATGTCCACTCTTACCTCATCAAAAGCTTATTCTCCATATGCCTTGAACCAAATGAGAAATAAAAGCACAACTCTGCCACTTGAGACTGAGAGAGAAAATATCCAAAGCCATTCAGGTGGGTTGGAGGAACAACCGTGCAAATGGTTATCTATAAACAATATTAGGACAACTGAAGAAGAATTCCCTTTGACAACAGAAATAGAATTAGCACAGAAGAGATACTTTAAATCTTTTGTTATTCCTCAATCTGCCTTGGAACTCAAAAGGACTTTTGCAGGCACTTTGAAGGCAATGGATTGTACAACCCTATCAGCAGGACAGCAACAGCAGTTACATCAAATGGTTCCTATTGTTCTTGTTGAGGAAATTAATATTTATCCCCCAAAAAAGAAGAAGCCGAAGATGAAGAATCTGAGAAAAAAGTTGTCACCTGCAAGACACTTTAGAATGGAGGAATCTCTTCCCTTAGGTCTATTTCTGTTAGATTCCTCTCTAGAAGGATCTCTTGAACTGGATGATCTTCTGGGTACAGATTCCACAATGCTGAAAAATGAGGAGAGAAAATGCCCGTACTGTCCTGACAGATTCCACAATGGGATTGGTCTAGCCAATCATGTGCGGGGCCACCTGAATAGGGTGGGTGTGAGTTATAATGTCCGTCACTTCATCTCTGCAGAAGAAGTAAAAGCTATTGAGCAAAAATTTTCCTTCCAAAAGAAGAAGAAAAAAGGTAGTATGTATTCAATTTGTATTTTTTTCAATGTTTCTATTTTTTTTTTTTAATTTCCTTGAAGATGGGTATGTATGCTCTCAATTTTCTTTCCTGAAAAGAGTTTTACAATATCTTTGTAATAGCTGGATATTATTACATTATGATCTAACAGAGATATTCTGAAGTATAAATGGCCTCTCGGTTTTATTATATGATACTGATTATTATTTTGTTTTTCGTAGTTGCAAACTTTGATCCAAGTACATTCAGTTTAATGAGATGTGAATTCTGTGGAGCTGGCTTTGACACACGTGCAGGGTTATCCAGCCATGCCAGGGCCCACCTGCGGGATTTTGGCATCACTAACTGGGAGCTTACCATTTCACCAATTAATATCTTGAAGGAGCTACTAGCCAATTCATCTGAACACTCCATGTTGCAGTATGTGATGGATACAGACCCCTCATCTCCAAATCAAGAAAGAGAGATGCTTGGGTTCGGGCCCTGCAAAACCACACTCCCCATATCTGATTACAGCATTTCACAATCAACTTTTTCCCCTTTCCCTTCTTCCTGGGGAGATGAGTCCATGCAGGCTTTCAGACATGGTAAGCACCTTTTAAACTGTATGTGTATCCAGGAAACAGTGCCAATATAATTTAAATATTCTGCCTTCTCTAGTTTCCTTGATAACAGCATGATATAAATGGTGGTGTTTGCTGAAAACATATGGGTAAGATGAATTGCAGTGGTTTTTGCAGGTCCATTGAAGAGGGCCATTGAAAGCTGATTTATAATGGGGGGCATCTGTTTTCACTAATATGACATGATTTTGTATGTGTCCTTAGGAGGGAAAAAGCGGCAGATGACAAAATTGCAATATAACATTGCACACAGAAGTACTGCAACAGTGTGTAGCTTACCTTGTTACATCACAAAATACTAGTTTGTTATACAGGTTTCAGGCTAATTTCAGCTTTACTACTTTTCATTTTCTCTACAGCATTTGATTATAGGTGGTTCAGTCCTAATGTAAGCCTGTACCTTGCTTTAGAGTTAGAGTTTTGAAGGAAAAAAGAACAGTAATATATTTTTTAAAGTATGAGGAGCAAAGCAGGAGTGAAATGCTCCCGGTTCGGATCAGATCGCCCGATCCGATAGCAATGGTGGCGGGTGGTTCGGAGAACCGGTAGCAAAAATCCCTGCCCCCCCCATGCCCAGCTGAGCCGCACGATCATCAGAGGCTTTTTTTTTTTACTTTTAAAAGCATTTTTTCTACAACCTCTTCCAATGAAAAAATGCTTTTAAAAGTAAAAAAAAAAAAAGCCTCTGATGATCGCGCGGCTCAACTGGGATTGTCAGAGGCTTTTCAAAGCATTTTTTTCTGCAATCTCTTCAGCCAAAGAGGTGGTTAAAAAAATGCTTTGAAAAGTCTCTGACGATCCCAGCTGAGTTGCCTGATCGGCAGAGGCTTTTCAAAGAATTTTTTGCAACCTCTTCTGCCGAAGAGGTTGTAGAAAAAATGCTTTTAAAAGTTAAAAAAAAAAAGTTGGCCACGCCCACCCAGTCACATTACCACCACCGCCACCAAGCCACACCCACAGAACCAGGAGTAACAAATTTTACATTTCACCCCTGGAGCAAAGGGGGAAAATGTTAAAAGAGGACGACGGAAGAAGAGAAAATAGAGAAATAGAACAGAAAGAATTGGACTTTAGGGGAAAATGTTTAAAAGTATATGAGTGCTTCCAGGGTAAGTTCTTGCAACATATAGGACCTAAAGTCTGCCTTTTTTCTTTTCACAACAGTGTTGTGGGGTTTTGTTTGCTTATATATTTTTTTATAAGCATGAAGAAATGGATAAGAATGAAGAAAATGAAAGAAAACACAAATATGATTTTTCCTGATTTTAATCTCCCTTATTCCGAAATGTTTTCAATAAAATACTTCAGAAGTATGAGACAATGGACAAAAATCTAAGAACTTAACATAGATCTAAACTATAATATGCTGGTCTGAAACATATTGCATTAGAATTTACCAGGACATATTGCACTACCAGAGAGGGGATTTTTTTTTTTTTAAAAAAAGCAAAATAAATTAATGTAATAAATTATTGAGGCAAATAGTCATCTCATGGTTGGACCCTAGTCATCTCATGGTTGGACTACTGTATGTGTTCTACATGGGGCTACCCTTGAAGAGAATTCAGAGATTCCAGCTGGTGCAGAGTGTGATAGTGCAGGCAGTTCTTGGGGCCCAAATAATGACCCATGTAACCACTGCCCCACATGCTGCATTTGGTGCCAGTCTGCTTCCCCTACAATTCAAGGTGTTGGCAATCACCTTTAAAGCCCTTCGTTGCATGGGTCCAGGCTACGTGAGGGAAGTCTCATCCCACTGGGATTGGCTCATCTCACCTATGCCAGTAGAGGAAGCATGCTGCCAGCTACATCAGCCCGATTATTCCAGCTGGCGGGATCCAGAAGAAGCATCTTCTCTGGAGTTGCACCTGCCCTCTGCAACAATTTGTCCTATGATGTGAGGTCAGCTCTAGGCTTCCTGACCTTTCATAAGGGCCTAAAGATCTGATTGTGGCAGTTGGCTTGGGGCCTCAATTGAAGTTCATCACAGTGGAGGTGGTTTATCAATTAACAACAGACCCCACCTTACCCTCATCGTGCCCCACCCTACCCATTTGTAATTGGATCATACCATTTGTAGGCATTCCTCTGTGTGTGTGTGTGTGTGTGTGTGTGTGTGTGTGTGTAAATTACATTGTATATAATTGTATTTCCTCTGCGGCTTCTGTTCAGGGACTTGCTTTCTCCTCTTGACTTCTGTTCTAGAGGCTGAGTGATCCATTCTTCTTCCCCACTCAGCCTCAGAAAGCTGGAAATGAAGTTAACCTTGACAGTAGAATTCATATATTTATACCAAGAATACTAACAAAATAAATATCACATAAATTTCAAATGCTAAGATTTCTGTTTACTGCTGATTTGGAATACTATGGGAAATGCATATATGTGTAGTGGTCCGCCAGCAACCTGCAGAGCTGGCATCAGAGCCGGACAGTGAGGAGGTTGGGGAGGAACATGGGCTAGTCTGGGGAAGGCTCGGACGAGGGCCCTGTCAGAGGCAGAGATGAGGCCAGGGCCATCTGGGAGTTATGTGTGGACTCCGGAGCCTCCAGAGTCGGACATCAGAGAGGCAGAGAAACAGGGGGAGCCTATTCCTAGTACGCACATGCACAGAGCTGCCAGAAGGCAAGAACAGTTAAAACAAAAGGGATGACTCGGGAGAAAGGCTTGGAGATGATTGGCCCCTTCCATAAGACCTAAAGGAAGAGCAAAGGCACGTGGGCCTTTGCAGGAAGCAACGTTGTGGATGGTGTCTGTTTGTACTTTGAAGTTCCGTTTTTTACTGTGTTTCCATGTGGCCTTGCCAAGATAATTGCCAATTAGGTCTTTGGCAGCGTGTCAAAGAAGATAAAGGAAGCCTAGGTCAGAACAATATGCACATGTTGCCTGGTTCTGCTTTAGAAGAGAAAAGTACAAATGTGATGAAGGCATTCATTTGTAACATGACCAACAACACATGCTCATTATATGGAAAATGACCAAGCCAAGGTATCTGTAATTAGCTTGAGATTATTGCTGACAAAAAGCAATTTAAAGAGATGATGGTGAAACAGTTTCAGTCAGTGAAATGCTGAACCACATTCACACTATAATAAACCAGTAGGTAACTTTTCAAAGCGTCAAAGCTAGAATTGTTTGAAAAAACATTGATGACATAATGCAATCCTTATTCATTTTCTTCCTAATAGTTAAGTAATACATTTTAACCTTTATAGTGTTTTTAAACCAGGCTTTTATGGTATGTTATGGGATGGAAACACAAGCAACATATGAAATATGGATGATAAAAATGAGATAATGATGAGGATAATGATTTCAGGAAAAGCCATGTTAGACTTATTTTTGCAGGAAAATAAAAACATTAATTAATGAAAATTTCCCTGATAAAATTAATATGGAGACATAATCATCTAATGCCAATTAGAGCCCTATACTGGGTGGAAAAAGAGATGCCAGTTGTTCAATCTGGCTTTAGTAAAGGCCAAACAGTAGGAGAAGTTATTGCTGATGCATGCTGGATAATGGAGAAAGCCAAAGAATACAAAAAAGAGGTCAGTGTATGCCTCATCAATTAGAGAAAAGCCTCTGATTGTGTTGATCATGTCAAGTTGTGGAAAGTGCTGAGAAAAATTTGGAATCCCAGAACATCTCATTGTCCTCATGAGAAACTTATGCACAGGTCAGGAAGCCACAGTATGGACAGAGCTTGATGAAAGAGACTGGCTTTAGATCAGCAAAGGAGTGCAACAAGGCTGTATGCTTTCCTCTTATTTATTCAGCCTATATGCCAAATATATATTAACGGAAGCTGGATTGGAAGAAGATAAGCATGGTTTTAAACTGGAGGAAGAAAAATCAATAACCTGCACTATATTGATGACACTATTCTGATAGCTAAAACACAAAGGGTCTGCTGTACATCAAATCCCACAAGCTACTTAGAGCAATTTGAAGAATGGTAAGCAATCTGTTTTTGGGGGGGAAAGGCACAACTTCATCGAAAATTAATTATACAGATGCATTGATTTGTTGCTACTCTGCTTTTTCTCCCATTCTTTTTCAGAATGCCTCATTTTAAACATATCATGACCATATGTATGTTCTATCCCCATATAAATAGGGAGGAATAATGGCATGATGATGAGATGCTCTTATCTTAAGTTAGCATCAAAGTAGGTAACTTTTTTTTAAAGCTAGTGGTGATATTTGAAATGTTGACAGCATGTTATCACTTCTCAAAATGGTTACTGTGGAAGAGTTTACATGTTCAAAATAGCTGCCATGGAAAACATGGCTAGTCAAAATTATATCCATACATTACAAAATAAATTGTGCAAGTTTGCACTTTTGTATCTCCTCATTTCTCCATCCCATACCTATTTTTTGCTGGTCAATCAGGCCTATTTCCAAACAAAGCCAAAGACTTATACATGAAGGTGGTCTTTATCTTATGATCACAATTGAACCCAAAATTTATGTTGCTAAGCAAGATAGTTGTTAAGTGAATCACTGCAGATGTTAAGTTTGTAACATGGTTCTTAATTGAATCTGGCTTCCCCATTGACTTTGTTTGTCAGAAGGTTGCAAAAGGGGAATACACAATGCCAGGACCCTGCGATTGTCATAAATACATGCTAAAATTTTGAGGTGGTATGAGGGTGCTGCTACAGTTGTGTGAAAAAAATTATAAGTCACTTTTTTCAATGCCGTTGTAACTTTGAAGGGTCACTAAATGAACTGTTGTAAGTTGAGAACTACCTGTACAGTATTTGTATTTTCTAAGAAAGTCTAGGAATCCAAACATCAGCAAGCATATTTTTAAAATACATTTTCTGAGGCTAGCTTTTACTTCTCAATATACCATGCTCCATTAATACATTTTAAAAACAAACTAAAAAACTACCATTTCTAATATATCAGTAACTTAAATATAGACTGTTCAGCATTTGATTAATCAAAACCTAAAAATAATTCTATTATTGTATATTAAATAATTTCAGTTCTTTAATCTGTATTTACATGGGAATAAATCTCATCTCATTAGGAATTCTTGGTAAATGTAAGATTGTAATACAATAATATAATCTATTTTTCTTACATACAAAAGTCAATTCTATTGTGTCTTTTGTGAAGCAAGACCCAGTGAATTTCATAGGACTTATTTTTTGGTAAATGGGTATGGAATAGAAGTCTAGAGCTGCAATCTGTATATGAATATGTATTAAAATACAGAGTACCCGCTATTTTGAAAAAGTGAAGAAAGTGTTGAAGAGCTTACAACTTTAATAAATATGACCACATTATTGGAAGACAGACTGTGATTAGTGCATCTTAATAGAAAAATTAGGCAAAGAGCTTTTTGTTATGACTCAGTTAAAGTTATACCTCTCTACCCTTCAACCAGCAGAATAATTAATCAGCATACATTTGGGGCCACATTACTATCCCTTTATCTCAGTTGTAGTGTGCAGTTGATGGACTATTCCTCATTTACCATAGAGAAAAGTTTGCCCTCTCCCCAGCTGGCAGAAAACCATCCATTTACAGAACTGTGATGAGTAGTAATTTTGACAGGTACAATACTTAGTAGTCAGATTTAGCCATTTGTTAGAATTTCAGGCCAGGAATCAATTTGGAGATTTGGTACATGTAGGAGAATTTAGTTTGAAACACAATTTCATTAGGTTTCATGCTACAGTATCTTTTTTCCTAAATAAAATGCAATGAAACCCATGTAAAAATAGTGGTCATGACACATGTCTTTGGGAGAGCATTTCATAATAATGGGAAGTTCCAGGTAGCCATGTTGGCAGTTGTGACAGATATGTGTGCTGTAGTACAAAAGAATTATTTTGTAGTTTGGATTTAGATGTTTGATTAAAAAATAATCTTTTGAAAGAAATAACTGTTTTGTGGCACTGAAATAATTTTTTCACCCTCAAATCAATCTTGGCTCCTGATATCATCATCGACACCTCTTGTAATTTTTTAGTAATTGTTCAGAATTTCCATTGCATTCTTCCTCAGAATTTTCAAGCAAATGCTTCTCACAAAATATATGTACTTTAAAGCTTTAGTAATCCCAGAATTCATGTATATCTGTGATAATCATTTTCATGAAATTCTTCACTTCTTTTTATAGTTCTGAATCTTAGGATAAGTACTGAATGAATTAAATTCTAGGTGTTTGCTAATTTCATAAAAGCTGCGATTTAGACATGCTATCTGTTCATAAAGAAAGAGGTATCAGTTGTGTTAATGATGCTACATTCTTTAGGGTAGAATCTGGAAAACATTTCCGCTTAAGAGTTCAGCTAAACTGATTAATTTATCCAAATCCCATAGCATTATAGAGAGCTTAAATTGTGATTAGTTACTCCTTTGGTCTGCTGGAACAGTAAGCTGAATTTCCTTATATGGATTTGGACAAATCGGTAGTTCAGTGCAGGAATGGTTCTTCCCCTTGAATCTCTAGCTAGGCTGTTAATAAGAAAGATCGCGGGTTGCTCCCGATCTATGGATACTTCTTGGCTCTACCGGAGCTGGCTTTTCTAGCTTGGCTCGGCGCTCGATTACTTCAGCTGATCTATCTCAGCTGGAGTTTTCGGCGCTCCACCGTCCCGCCTCGCTGCCGCCCTGCATGTGCCGGAGCCAAGATGGCGGCCTCCACCCTCTCTCAGCCCAAGGCGACAAAAGCGGTGGCGGCGTTGCGGCCCCGAGACGAGGAAGAGGGTGCGGGGCCACCTTCGGAGGCCGGTAAGACCCTGGAAGTCAAAACAAAACCCAAAAAAAAAGGGGGGGAAACTCGGCTTGCCCAGTAGGAAGGCCGAGCTCGGCGTGACAGCTTACAGGTCGCTTCCCTCTTCGGATATCCCCTTTCCCGGCCTCCGGATCAGCCCGGGCTGCGCCCGAAGAGATCGCGGCGCTGTTGGCTCCCTGGAGGGAGGTTTCGGAGAGGGCTGAGTGACAAGTAGCTGCGCCCCGTTTCTCCTCGCCCTTCCGATCGCAGGCCAGGATCTCTTTTCTGTCAAGGCCTCGGTTCCCCAGTCTTCCACCGCCACAGTGGTCAGCATTCATTCATCCGCCTTTTCCTTCAGCTTGCAGCACCCGCAGCCTCTGGCCAGCGCCTGTCGCGGCTGGTCCCTGCCTCTTAATACGGGGGAGCCTGGTCTTTGGAGAAGAGTTCGCTTCATCAAGCATCTTTGTCCTTGGGGGGAGGGGAGGGTGGTGGGGATAATCATCTACGCTCAATGGTTACTATTTCATCATCGTGTCAGTTCTAAACACGAGCTGCCTCCATATCTGCCTTCTGGTGGGTTTTGAAAAATCCTTTTAAAATGTAGTGCTTGTTAACTCATCTAGCTAAAAACCTAAAGGTATATATGAAAGGGATTGGTTACACTGGGTATAAATGTATAAGATGTTAGTGCTGTGGTAATTGCTTCATATATGCCCGAGTTTAAACACTCCAGAATGATTGATTCTGTCTTTAAAGCTAACTGTAATAGAAGATAAAATAATGCAACAAAGTAATTATATTTTAAGGTGCTGTTGATTCTGTTAGTTTCCTGAGTTTATAAAATATAGTTTATATAAAATATAAAATATATATGATGCGTAGTGATAATTGAATCCGTTTTATTTAATAGAAGGTCCCTAAACTTACTGTTGCGTCTCTAAGTTCTTCTTTGTAATTTGAACCTACGTATATTTACCCAGAAGTTATTTTAAAATATGTTTTATTAAGTACATTCTTACCCTGCTTTTGTTCCATGGAGCTTAGGGTAGGGTAAATTGTTTAATAGCAGACCTATGAAATAAAATAGGTTGAGGTAGTGAAGATCCAAGGTCACCCAGTGATCTTTATGGCTGAGTGGAGAGTTGGTCCCAATACACCATGCTAACTCTTTGCTTTAATAGAACCGTGGTTCATGCACAGTTCTGATTGAAAGTTTCCCCCCTCCATTATGGAGAAAAATTGCCTTTGTAATTTTTTCCCCAACATCTTTTTTCAGATTATTTTATTTTATTTTACCAGTTACAAATTATATTTTGTAAATTGTGTAATTGGCATATTGACCTTCAGATAATTATTTCAATTAACTAGATTTTATTGTTACAATTTTTCCTCTACATGTGTACTGAATTTTTATATGCTTGACAGAATTGTAGATGCCAGAGTGAGGTACTTTGAAACTAAATCCAAAGAGATTCTGGATCAAAGAAGGAAATACTTTTTCAGACACAGCATAATTAATCACTGTCAGTAGTTGTAGAATAGGCAACCAATATAGTTGGATTTAAAAGGGGATTGAATAAGCTCATGAAGTAATAAATGAATATGCTTTTAACCGCTCCCTTGGCTGTAGGCAGCATTCTTTATAAACAAATGAATCAAATTGGTCACTTATGTGTCAGAACATGCTGTACAAGGTGCGCTTAGGATCTCACAACAGGGCTTTTCTTATGTTCATATGTACAAGCAGGAATTACTTTTATGAAATTGAAACTGGCATCTAAGCGAGGATTTCAGATGTTATATTACCTTTCATTCATAAATTTGTTTAGTTCATCCAGTGAATATTGATTCTAAATATTTTATGACTTCCTACCCAAGGAAACAATCATTTTTTTAATTTACCAAAATAAAAAAATTATTTAATTATCTCTAGTATTTTTATTTTGTTCCTTTGGATTTGAATGTTTCAAGCTTTTAAATTTAGCTGGCTGTTATATTTATGTATAATGGATTAATCCGATTTGTAATATTTGTACATATGGTTTTTTTCATATTTTGATTTTTAAAAGCCTTTGAATGTCCCATATACATTTTGAAGAAAAATAAGGATTGTATTATGAATATCCTATTTTAATGTTCAATTTTTTTCTAATAAGATACATATGCAGCAAAACTAAATGTAATTGATCTTTATGGAATTTAATTCCAAACATAGGATTGTATTGTTAGCTTAGTATAGTTTATGTCCATCAGGAAAAAGATTTTTTCTTAACTAACCTGGACAAAGTAGTGAATAGCCTATATACTGCCTAATATTGTCACACTCCTAATCTACAGTTTTCAATTCAATCCCTATATTCCCTTCTGTTGTTTGATAGTTATGGTTTCTGAGGAAGAAGAGGAGATGATTACCTCAGCGATGAGCTCCCCACTCCTACAGAAGAAGAATTCTCTGGCTGGGTCACTAGATCAGATTCCAAACCGAATAGGAACCTCACTCTCTCCTGAATCTTCAAGCAACAAGGCAGACTCCCAGGATGCCAAATGTGAGTCTACCTTCTCTCACGGTTGCTACTGAACTTTGTGTGGTATC
Source organism: Pantherophis guttatus (assembly GCF_059756535.1). Taxonomy (NCBI): domain Eukaryota; kingdom Metazoa; phylum Chordata; class Lepidosauria; order Squamata; family Colubridae; genus Pantherophis; species Pantherophis guttatus. The sequence continues at coordinate 172,132,665 of NC_142064.1, forward strand.
CATGATGGAGAAACTCTTCTCTGTGCCTCAGCTTACTTTTAATACATATCTGATCACCTAATAATTTGTGTAAAGGATGTGTAGGGTGAATATTAATTATACATTTTATTGTCCAATATGGAATTTTCATGATTAAAAACTTTTATTAATCTAGATAAAATATTACAGAAATAAATCTATAAAACACTTTAAAATGTTTATGTGTATAATAATAAAATAGTTCTACTAATGATTTTATTCTAATGGTCTGTAAAGTTACTTCAGGTGATCCTTCATCTGAATGTCAAAAGAAAAACAAATTTCAGGAGATTATGAAACCCACCTCAAATTTTGCAAGTAAGATTTAGCAACCTTACATATATTGGATTTTTTCATTTTTTAAAATGTAATTTTTAATTTAATTTTGGAATATCATAGATGCTGTTTGGGTGAGTCAATTGTAATCTTTAAATGCTGCTCCTACTGCTAATGTAAGTAGCCTACTTAAAGACTTTCTTATTTCATCAAGCTGGCCTGACCTAAGTCTTTCCCCTTTTTAAATGGAAATTTTAAATTTGGTTTTAAATTATTAGGGTTTTAAATTTGTTCAGCCAAATTATTTAATTTGTTTTATTTTATTTTAAATTTTGTATTTATATGTTTTATTCTATGGCTGTTCACCGCCCTGAGTCCTTCGGGAGTAGGGCGGTATACAAATTCAATAAAATAAAATAAATAAAATAAATAAAGGAAAGAGCTGAGAAATGCTGTTCTATATATTTTCATGCATTTTAAAAATAATTAAAAATTGTATGTGAAATTAATAGATTGTTCATTAATAGAATTACTATTCATCTAACTGAAGTATCCTTTTTCAGATATGAATTGTTGACCATAATATGCGTAGGTACTTAATGAGACTCAAAATATTTTCTCGTTGTTATAAAGTGTAGCCACCAATCTTTTTGTATGTACAGAGACAGCATGATAATAGAAGATGTCTGTAGAATTATCCAATCCTGCACTACTGGCTAAATGAACAATACTAGAACAGTGCACTGTGCCACATCTTTACTGAACACGTTGAATCAATATTTATGTTTTTTTCTTAGAAAAGTACATTTTAGTTTTAGGATAACCACCTTCTTAAGTGGTAAGTTGAATTAGATGTTCCAGTCTATATATCAGGCTTCTACAAATAAGTTAACAATCAGATATGAGTAAGGTGTTTTCTATAAAAAGGAGAGTTCACACAACTGGAATCTGCTCTTCCTGATCCAGGTTTGTGGAAATGAATTATGTTCTGATCAAGAGAGATCTCTACAGACTTTGGAAAACGGGTTGGTAATGCCCTTGTGGATGAAAATGGTACTGAAATCATTGCCAAAGTTATTGGCCTCTGTCAGACCATGATCAGGGAGATAGCATACAGATTGAAAAAATGTACTCTAGTATCATTGTTATTCTTCTCAGGAGTGGTCCAGCAGAAATTACTCTGAAAACAAAGTATACAATACTATGGGAAACTACAAAGAGGTAATAATGAAGGATCTATGAGCCGTTCTTGCATTGTCTCTTATCAGTGTTCATGAGCCCATCATTAAAAAAAAGCAATGAACAAGTGTTTGCACAAATGAGACTACAGTGGAAATGTTTGCCATTCATGAGAAGAATTACATCTGGAGGGCGAAAAAACTGCATTCCAACAAAGAAACTTGTCTCAGCTATAAATCGTCGTAGCCAGATAATCATTTGCAGCTCCTTTGCATCTTCAGAATCTGAAAGTCTGACATTCGTTGATGGAACAGTAGATTCTGGATTGTATCGGCAAATTCTACAAAAAAAAAAAAAAAATCAGGATATTTATACTTGAGCTGAAATTTAAACAAATGCAGATCATGAAACATGATAATCCTAAACAACCAAGAAATCTACTTGGGACTGGCTGAAGGAGAAGAAATTTCATATTGGAATGACTGAGCCCAAACCCTCATCCTAATTGAATCTTGTGGACAAAACAAGCCCCAACATTACAATGAATTTAAGTAGCTCTGTAAAAAGAAGCGGGTGGAATACTTCAAAACTGATAATGTAGGACTCACCAACAGATACAGGAAACTTTTAGTTGAAGTCATTGATATTAAAGGAAGTATCACCAGTTATTAAATCTAGAGAGAGTGAGTGTTGATTCAGTGTGTTCAATGGAGATGTGTGTTGTTTGTTTAGCCAGAATCTCTCTATCAATTAATAGGAACTAGGTAAGACTCAGATCACATTGTAGATCATAATGCTTCCAGATTAAGTATAACTTGGGGATTCACAAAGTTTTTTTCATGATTGTATGAAGTTTTATTTTGAATCTTAAATATTGATTTGTATATTTATTCGTATATATTTCTGAAACATAAGACACGATACATAGACAACATTGAGACATAGGCAAGTCTTTTATTTTATTTTATTTAGCTAATCAATAGCTATATTTCTTTAAAATATTTTGCTTTGCTCTTCAGTTGAAAACAATTCAAGAGCAACTTAAAATATAAATAAAAACAAGACATTTCCCTTCCAAAAGCTTATATATTAAAAAACACAAAAGGAAAAGGGGAGGAAAATAATTAGTTTTGAGCACCAATTCTTAAAATTATATCATATTGTTATAACACGCAGTTAGAAAGGAAAAATCCAGGAGAAGAAGAGACTGATAGATTTGATCCCTCAGTAGATTAGATGGAATACTACTGACACTTGAGGAAGAACCTATTTCTCATCTCCCCCCCCTCCCCGCAGCTTGATATAATAGAGTCCTATTACTGCTATTTGTCCAGCAGCAGATGAGAAACTACATCTGCAATATGTTTGAAAGTATAGTGGGAGTTACAGTGTTGTGTTAAGATGGTTAGGCAGAGTGGGGAATTGATCCTGTGTGATTTTTAGGATTTAGTTATGGTAAGGCAGCTGAAACCAGTTTATGTGCGAACATGTTTCAGAGTGATGGCTAAACGATGGATGAGAAGTTAATCTTGATTTGATTTTTGCTCAAGAAATTTGCAACCACCACTTATCATTTAGCAAATTTATCTGTTGTAAAATAGACTTCAGAAATCAGTCTGGCTGTTTTATGGAGAAGGGTCCCAAACAAGATAACATAAATACATTTCTGGTCTACTGAGTGGTAGCAAAGATAGTCTAGGGTTAAGCTTAACATTGTCTCAATAAGTCACTCTCCTCTTTCCAGCACCAAACCTCACGAAATGTGAGGTCTGTGGCACCTGCTTCGAGACCCGCAAGGGCCTGTCCAGCCATGCTCGTTCTCACTTACGGCAGCTTGGTGTGGCTGAGTCTGAGAGCAGTGGAGCTCCTATCGACTTACTTTATGAACTGATGAAACAGAAGGGAAAAATGGACAGCAGCCCCGTCTCTCCAAGTCTTAGCAAAAAATCTGCCTCTCCCAAAGAAAGGTCTGCAGGGTCCTCACGGCCAACACTGCTGCTGCCTCTCGACAAACCTTCGGAAAGGTCACAAGAGCCACCTGTAAACAAAGCAATCAAATCCCCTCCAGGTTTCACCCCCAAGAATGTTTCCCAACCAGGATCTCCCATACTCAAGAAAATGGCATCTGCTCTGCCTGGTTTTCCTCCACAAAAGAACCCTGAAGACAAAAGCCCCAAGCTACCGTTGGGCCCTCTGCAGAGTCCACCTAAAACACAGTGGTTACAACTGGAGGAAGAAGGCCCTTTAAATCTAAGTGAGTCTGTTTGATCCTGATGCTGCTTGCAAATAGGAGAGCTGGCTTTGCAGGTTGCTACTGCAGGGAGCTCTTGACTTTCACATTAGCTTGTAGAGTGAACCCCTGCAGGATTGCCCACTCAGGAGACGCATTTTACAACTTTTGGCTTTACTTGGGTTACTCCAGTCACACACATCACAACTTGTGTACATTATAGTAGTGAGACATGCACCCTATGAGCGAATAAGACAAATAGGATGCATTTGATCTGATGCAAAGATTTCTGTTCTAAAAGATTAGATGGAGTGTTTTTCTTGGAGTAAGTGGGTCTTGCTTTTTTTAAAAATCCCTAAATATTTCATCTCAGCAAAAGAGGCAATTCTGTGTAATTTAACAGTCTCTTTGTCCAGCTTATCCCTATGAGGGTTGATCACACTTACACAATTCCAGATTGTGCTGCAAAGCTTTTGTGTGTGCCTTTTTTTATTTGTGCCCAGAGATCATATGTATTTATGGTTGGAACTCAACAATATTTCTCCATTAAAGGGCCAGCAGCTATAGACACCATCTTCCTTCTAAAATCTTGAGCAAAGTTAGAATACAAGATAGTAATTTAGTGCTGCTGGCATTACTAGTTTTCTGACTGAAGAAATTTTTCTATTCTTTTACACAACAGCCCTCCCCCCATTACATGCACATTTTTCCTTTTTGCTGTCTTTGTTGGGATTTGTTTTAAGATTTGTGGATTGTGACTCATAATGGAACTTCTCTGATCTGAAACTAATTTAGCATATATTTCTGGCTTCACTATTCAGAGCTAAGTCTGTTCAGCCTTTTGGTGAAATCTGTAGAAACAGTATAAGTCATCCACTATCCTTCTTTGATGTTCTTTTGCACTGGAGAATTTTTAGTGTCTGTGCTATTGATTCAGCCTTTTTCAGCTCTTCACTAATTGTTACTGGTAGATTACAGTGAATTTTATTTAGTTTTGCATATAGGCTGAGGTAAGTAGAATTATAATGAAAGAGCAGTTGTCTGATGGGTTTGAGCAAGGATTCTAAAATAATTTTTTTTCTTGTAGGAAGTGAATAAGGAATACATAAGGCTTCTGTTGTGGTTCTTTTCATTGTTGTATCAGCAGTAAAGTCCACAGCACTACTTTTATGTAAAATGTATTTCAACCTGATATATTCATCCCATCATTGAATGCCATACTAGTTTCACTGACTAAAAATTATGTAGTGTATTCAAGTACTGTTTGTTGCTTTTCATAATGAATTTAGGGCAGACACACTGTTCACAATATAATAGTTTAACTTTTAACATATGCACTACAGTCCTTAAATATGGTGCTATTCTCCATCAGTTATAACACTTAAGAGGTTGCCAAGAAATTTTAATTTTCCAATCCTGCTCTGAGCTATTATTCATCTTTAAATGGATGTCTTGCCTAGCTACTTTATGTTCTAGAAACCTATGCTGTCTTTATTTTGGATGAAGAAATTTCAAATATTATTTTGCCTTACATACCCAATAGAAGATTTTTTAACTATAACTTGTCATTTTCTTTATGGCTTATATGGCTTTTCTGAACATGCATTACATTTGTTATAGGCATAAATGTAATTAATTAAAATAAGTTCTTAAAATATTAGTTCTGCAAAACCCAACTAACAACTCCTTTCAGTTTTACATTTTGTAATTCATAAAAGGCATAGCACTGCAAGAGGTATGTCAGTATCATTCTCAATTCGTCTTATTTTGAAGTCAAAATGAAAGCTTATTAAATGAAGATGTTTCTAGCAACTGGACAGATGGGAGAAATGAGTTCTTATGGGAAGAATTCCACTCAGTTGAATGTCATTTAGCTGAATTGACCATATTGGTAAGGAGCTTCAAGTCATGAAATATTAGGCAAATACAAATAGCACTGTTCTCTCTGCCAACTGATTTTGCTGACATCAATTGATATTTGGAAATCTGACATTATAACTAACTTTTTATTATTCCATTCTCAAAAGTTACATATACTTAAACACCTGTTGGTTTAAGCTGAGATAGAACAAGCCTATGCATCAAAAAAGAGAACTTTGTTGGAAAAATTGACCTGGGTCAGTGAAAGGAAATGTTAAATATCTCTTCTGCAAAATTGTCTGTTTTAACTATTAAATCTGCAGCTGTGCTATGGGTGAATAACAAGCCTCTCCTTTGGAGTTTTATATCAATTACTCCTATAGGTAAATATTGTTTTAACATACCCTTTCTAAGAAACGAGTCCTTTAGAGAAAAGTCCTCTTCAGGTTTTAAAAGGTGCTTGAGACACATTATTTATGTAATCGTATCTCTTGTGATCAATGTTTTTTTTTTCCGCAGCTGTAGATAGTGACTCGGGCAGAGAAATTGACTGCCAATTATGTGGTGCCTGGTTTGAAACCAGAAAAGGGCTGTCAAGTCACGCTAGAGCCCACCTGAGACACCTGGGAGTGAGCAATCCAGATGCTAAAGGATCTCCTATTGATGTTTTAAATGATCTCATCAAAAATGAAGACTTCAAAGGCCGTCTTTCCTCTCTCATCCATAGCGAGAGAGACTCATTAGGGGAGATTGGGAGTTCTGATGGACACAGCCCAAAGAGCACAGCTACAGCAACACCTACCACAGGCATGAAACAAGCACACTCACCAAGGCCTTTGGGCAAACAGCCATCTATACTCTCACCTCACTCCCTTCCACCATCCAAGAAGCTGAAGCCACATGGGCACAGGCTGTCACTTGTGGCCAGTCTACAAAGGAAACAGGGTCTTTCTTCCAGTGCGTACTGGGCATCAGATGCTGAGATGGCTCCACTCAATCTCTGTAGGTTCTATCAGCGCTGGCTATTGTCCCCTCCTCCTCTTCCTCTTCCCCCTCTACCCCTCTAGTCTTGTTTATGTGACATGGAGCTGTGCACTTAGAAATGCAGACCTCTTGTCATTACCTGCCTTATGTCTTATTTAACCAATAATGGGGTGGAGAAACGTACTCTTTGGCTTGCATTCTCCATTGCGCTTTCCCTTCAAAGCCTTTCTGAGTGCTATATCAAAGCTTTCCCAGCTGGCCTCTGCATATATGCTGAAGTTACCCATTCCTTCTCTGGGCATTTGCTCTATTTGATCCGAATAGACAACTAATCCTTGACCCAGATAGGACCCAGCGATATGCTTGGTTTCTATGCACTTAGAAATATCAAAAGACAAGTGTGTCCACATAGCTTGTTTCTTATGTAAAGGGAAGATTTTTATTTATTTATTTATTTATTTGCTATTTAAAACATCTTTTCTTTTTCAGCCTGAGCCTTTTTGTGGCCCTGGGTTGGTTTCTGACTTTTCCATTTTGTAGGGCTCTCACTGGCTGTATTCAGTCTCTACAGGATATTGACTACCACTATGTTTCTCTTTGACAGATAAGGTCTTAGCTTTTAGAGAACTAGGATGAAGATTGTTTCTTTTGCCATTTATACCAGGACTTTAACTAATGCTTAACCATCCCATATCAGGGATGAAGGAGAGTAACTTCAAGGTGATTAAGATCATAGCTGTTTTCCTCCCTTAAGTAAATAGATAAAACCAGTCAAAGGGTATCTTCCTACTGGTGATTAACAATTGTTTGATAGTCACAAGCACCCCATATTTAATGGCATATGGCATATTTAATGGCACCTCTTTACTTTGATTGTTCTGTATTAAAGATAATTGCATGGTGGCAAATAAAGGATACTTGGTTTCCCCCAAGCTTTCTGGGGGCGAATTCTTTGATAGGGAGACTTATGTAGACATTGAATGATGGGATGGAAAATATAATTATTAACTTATACTTTGGAATTATCTGATCAAGTGTACAATAAGTCAGTGTGCTTAATCCAGAAGGGTGGTTTTTGTATTTTAACAATGATTATGTGATAACTGCCTTGGAAATGCCTGAACTTCTTCCCTCAAAAGCTGAATGAAGTTGGATTAGAAGGAAACTGTGCAACTGTGTTATACTTTGACATTAGACATTATCTTGTATCAGCTGTGTTCACCCTTTTTTAATTGGACATTTTCTGCTGTTCTCAGTTCTTTGTCCATATTAACAGGGAGCCTTGCTTTGACCATATCTATCCTAGATTTCATGGTGCTTTATTGGAATTTTTGGTGGGTTGTTTTTTTGGTTTTTTTTTGGCCAAATTTACTGAAATACCAGCTTTGCTTGTGAAAAAAACCTTGCACTATATACCTGCTTCATACTCCATATTGGACGGGAATACATAGTTGGTGCCCACATCATCCTGCTTTTTCCTGCTCATTTTTTTTCAATCACATTAATTTATTGGTGGTTCTTTTTTTATCTCAGCCTCTGGTGCAGAACCTGTGCGGGACATCAGATGTGAATTCTGTGGGGAATATTTTGAAAATCGCAAAGGGCTCTCCAGCCATGCCAGATCCCATCTACGTCAAATGGGGGTGACTGAATGGTATGTGAACGGTTCTCCAATTGACACACTCCGAGAAATTCTGAAAAGGCGAGCTCAACCTCGGACAAGTACCTCGAGTTCCCCAGCACATAGTCAGAAGTCAATGACCCAGTCTGTTCTTGGAGGCTCTCTGGAACCCTGTAGCCCAGGAGAAAGCCACATGCCTGGGATCTCTAAGAAGGCACAGCAGCCAGGGAGCCCTATGGGGCACTCGCCTACCTCTTCTCCTCCCCCAACCGCTAGAAAAATATTCTCTGGGCTTCCTTCTTCTTTGCATAAGAAATTGAAGCAAGACCAATTACGAATGGAAATCAAGCGGGAAATGATATCTGGGGGACTTCATAATGAATCGCATCTGTCTGACAGAGCCTGGTCACCACGGGAGGAGATGTCTCCTCTCAATCTCTGTAAGTGTTAGTCATGGGTATTGGATGCCTAGTTGTGTGATGCATGTCTGAGTGGAACCAAATTTCATAAGATTTTTCATTTTTTTGTTTTTGTTTTATTAAGCAGTGAATTTTGGATAACGAGCCTGCATGCCATTTTGACAATATTATCCGTGTATGCAAATGTATTTTATACTGTGGAAAAGGATCGTTTTGTTTTTGACAGTTTCTTAATAAAGCAAGAAGGTTTAAAACTTAGTAATTGATAAAATACAGGTCCAAACACCCAATCATTCTAGAATAGCTGTCCCCAAACTGAGTGCCCTCCTGATGCCTATAAATACTAGAAAACTCCAATCAGCATATCACTTGCTGACAGTTCTGATTCTCATATCTAAAAGTTGGCAATATTGGAGAACAGCTATCCTACAAGTTGCAAATGGTTGAAGCATAAATATAGTTAGATCTTCCCACCCTTATGTGACTTAAAAATGCTGTAGAAATAAATAAGAGTGTTTTGAGAGGTTTGGTTTATGGTTAGTTCCTTGTTTATTAAACATTTTCTGTGTGTCTTTATCTAAGCTGCTCGTGCAGACCCTGTCCGGGAAATTCGTTGTGAATTTTGTGGCGAGTTTTTTGAGAACCGGAAGGGGCTGTCCAGCCATGCCAGGTCTCATTTACGTCAGATGGGAGTAACTGAATGGTCAGTCAATGGATCTCCCATTGATACACTACGTGAAATCATAAAAAAAAAGAACAAGCCGTGCTTGATAAAGAAGGAGCCAAACACAATGAGCATTGAGCTTCCCACAGCTATGGGAGACGATGATCCTAAATCACCTGGGAAAATTCTGCAGCCCATGACATTGTCTCCACTGGGCGGAAAGACTGGAAAACCCAATCTTGGTCGGGATATGTCCTTGTCATTACTCAAGTCACAGGAGGGATTCCTAGCACCACTGTCTGCTAAACGGCCACTATCAGATGAACGACTGAGTGGTCATGAAATGAAGCATAAAACCTATATCCAGACCGAATTACCATTCAAAGCCAAGCTCTTGCATGAAAAGCCCACTCATACATGTAAGTGCTATCGAGGTACAGGGAGGGAATTTGAGTGGGATTCAGATAAAATTTGGAATTCCATCACAGGGCTTTTCTTTGTGAAATTGAATTGCTTTCTGACTTGGTGGAGTGAAAAAGATGGCATGGTTAAATAGTAAACCAGACAACAGACGCAAAAGTACGTCTGGATATTTTATTTTGTTTTATAACAACTCCAAGCCTGTAGTAGCAGTATACTTAGCAGTTTTATATAAGCTCTTTAGTGCAAATCATTATCTATTGGGATAGTTGTAAGGTGTATAATTGTGAGCATATCTTTCTTCCTTTCTGTATGTTTAATTCTCCCACCCTCTCACCATGGTTGATAAAGAAGTTTCATCATTTGCAGAAGTGAGTATTAAGCAAACAAATAAATAAATAAACCACTGTATTTCAACCATAGTTCCATGTCCTCAAAATGGCCAAAGGGATTTGCAGCATAACTGTTTTCATACAAAGAATAGTGAGTTTACTTAGCTTGTAAGTAGGAAGTTAGGAGTCGGAGAAAGCAGTGCTTTAGGGATTTCAAACAGAACTTTTCAAAAGCCTTAGTACTGACTGATATTTAGGGAGATACAGAAATCATGAGATGGAACAGGTAAGGATATCATTCAATTCCTGAACTGCTGATTAAGTCCTTTATTGAGGATTTTGCTCAGTCTAGCTCCCTGCCTTTTCTGCTTCCAGCCAGTGAAGCCTGCTGTGAACTCTGTGGCCTCTACTTTGAGAACCGCAAAGCACTAGCCAGCCATGCCCGGGCACATCTCAGACAGTTTGGAGTAACTGAATGGTGTGTGAACGGATCCCCAATTGAGACTTTAAGTGAATGGATCAAGCATCGCCCCCAGAAAGCTGGAGCCTATCGCAGCTACATCCAAGGTGGCCGGCCCTTTGCAAAGAAGTTCCGCAATGCTGCTCACTTGCGTGATGGTGATGCCTCTGGGAAGAGAGTTGCTCTGAGCCTGCAGGCAGGCAGTCCTTCACTGATGAGCAGAAGCCTAAGTGGGGAGATGATGCCAAATGAGCACAGTAAAGCTGTGGATGGTTGTGGCAGCAGTGAGCGACCTGCAATCACGTCTCCTTTGTCGCTTGTAAAGGTGGAAGAGCATCATCAGCATAACATCAACAGTGAGTCGTTGCTCTTAGATTGCCAGCCGAAGATACATTGCAAAGCTTGCTGGAGAGAAAGGCCTTGGTAGAGGAGGCAATAGTTTCCTTGTGGGGAGGAGGGTATACTGGCAGAGATTTGAGTGCTTGTAGTTTGTAAATGCCTCACTGCTGTGCCTGACGGTTCAAATGGTTTGAGTAGTTCCAGCAAAAGACTCGAGTAAGGTTAATTAAGAGATTGTTAGGTTAAAAGCTCAGATAATGTTGTATTCTGAAATGGGCAGAGTTCTTTAGAAAAATCTGATATGACTTTCAGACTCCCTTCATTTTCTTATCCTCCTTTCCAGCACTGGCTTTCCTGAATACATGTAATATTCAAAAAGTCCTTTTTATTCAACCTCTATCTCAGCTGCAATTGATTTATTATATTCCATCACACTTTCTGAACTGAACCTTTCTTTTTATTAGAGTTTGAACGGAGGCAGGCTAAGCCCATTGAGGCTCCTCTGCATAGGGAAGATGAATCCAATGACTTGCAACAGAGGGCTGAAGAGGTCCGCCAGCCAGCCCCCAGAGTAAGACCAGTGCCCTCTTTGGTTCCTAGGCCACCACAGACTTCCTTGGTGAAATTTGTGGGCAATATCTACACGCTAAAGTGCAGGTTTGTCTCATTCTTCTATTGTATTAATTCCTGAATTCACAATATTAATCACAGGAATATCTGTGCTACACCATGCATCTGTGTGACCTCAGACAATTTTTTTTTTTTTTGAAACCTTTAGAAACAAAGACATACATTGGGAATCTCAATTGATTTTTTGCATATAAAAAGTTTCACTCTTTGGCATTCAGACCGACACCAATAGATATTATATTCTTTCTGCAGATTTTGTGAAGTGGAGTTCCAAGGACCCCTCTCCATCCAAGAGGAGTGGGTGCGGCATCTTCAACGCCACATTTTGGAGACTAACTTCTCCAAGGCTGATCCATTGCGAAGTGGGACTGAAATACCTGCAGCACCACCTGTAGCTGAAGCCCAATAGCAAAGCTCTTAGGAAGCACCAGCATTCCAGGCTTTCTGCCTTACATTTCCAAATGTACAAGAATAATGTTGAACAAATAGGGGTGAACACAACATTTGTTTTTATGGGTTCTGTAGTTTCGCTACAGAGTCCAGGTATTTGTAGACTTAATTTGGACTTTAAGAGGCTAAGAGAAGAGTCCAGAGTTTGAGCACTAAATAAAACCATGTTGGGTTTTTTTTGGAGATGTCCTTATTGACAGCAGTGGCATTCCACACTAGAGCTTCTTGTGTGTGTTCTGTCTGCACAGAGGGAGGATGTTTAAAAAAAAAAAAAAAGCAAAAAAGAATTGTCCTTAACCTTCCAGTAAATGCAGGTTTTTCCAAAGACAAAGTCTCCTCACAAGGAGAAAACATGCACTTGCTCTGTTGCAGTTCAGGCTGTAGAAGATGTTTTGGTGAGAGTTATGAATATGAGGTTCTAGTGAAAGTTGTGAACATGGGGGTCATTTTGAGCCCAAACATAAGCTGGGAGGGTAGAAGCAGAGCTAATTTGCTGTGTGGGGAAAGCTATTGATTCTATATGTGACCTTAATATATGTTTGATTCCTTAGGTGACAAGTCTTTAGTTTCTGTGGACGTTGGATCCTGTTGTGCATGTTCACATCCTCTAATTGTGTGTAATGGGGTTCTCCGTCCCAGTACGTTATAGGGGAAATCAAGAACTCCTTGACCATATACGTTTGCCTCTTCCTTACTTCCTAATGTCAGTTGGTTATCCTTGTTTCCTGTGGAATTTTATATGTAGGTAATCCTACTCTGCAATACAATGGCAGTTTGATTTTGGTAGAGGGGTAAGATTCTCTTTTATCTTAAGCCTTGGGCTCATGATTGACCTCTGCCTGAAGATGACATGTCCTTCTGGCCAGTTCTGAATTAATAAGTTATATCCAGGAGTGACTGAAGAACTTGCAGCACAGCCTTCTGGACTTCTTGTTAGAGGGGCTTTATGTGTTGTTTCCTTTCTAGCAGGCACTTGGTGCAGTTTCCGGATCAGCAACAGTAAGTCCTACTGGAATTTCTGCTTTCCTGTTTTCGATTACTGTTGCCGTCTTCTTTCTCTTCATTGAACCTCAACTTTTTAAACTCTAGTTTTGTGTAGAAATAATGAGCATTTGTTTTTATTTGGAACTCAAGCTGATCAAAGCTAGGAGAGAAATTACCTTTTAACTTTTTCAATAGGCATATTCTGGTTATTATTGTACCTAGGAATATGTATATTAGATTAAACTTCTGTTCTGGAAACAAAATGGAGAATCTGAATGTGTGCTTTTTGAGTCTTTGTAGAAATATATGAAAGATTACCAAAAGAAAGAAAGAAACCTGGAGTTTATGTAGAGGGAATTCCAAGAGTGGATATGGAAACAATTTCTTGAAAAAGTCCTAGATCTTATCACCTACCTAGCATATATTGAAGCATTGTGTGCTTTCTCGTTCTGCCTTTCTCTTGATGAAAAAACTAAGCTTTTGAAAAACGTTGTTCATCATCCAAGATATTTTCACAATTAATGTGGTATATTGTAAAGGAGATTGTAAACTAAATTTATCAGGGCAATCAAAAAGATAATTAAGGTCTTGCATAATTAAGGGATCAGTTGTGTCAATAAGCTGATTTTTTATCAAGAGGACATTTATTTTGAGATGTCCATGGCATAGGACCTGGGTATTTGTGGGACCGCCTTCTGCCGCCGATAGCCTCCCATCGACCAGTACGCTCCCACAGAGAGGGACTCCTCAGGGTGCCGTCGGCCAGGCAATGTCGGCTGGCAACCCCCAGGGGGAGGGCCTTCTCTGTGGCAGCTCCCGCCCTCTGGAACGATTTGCCCCCGGAGATGATAAGGATATCGGATCTCCGGGTCTTTCGCCGTGCCCTGAAAACTCTTCTTTTCCAGCAAGCAGGGCTGGCGTGAACACCGCCCCCTTTTTTAGCTTTTAATGGTTATTAATTGTTTAGTTTTAATCTGTTAATGGGTTTTAATTCGCATTGTTTTAATTCGGGCCAAAGTATATAATTCTTTTAATTAATTTTAAATTTTGTATTGTTATGTATTTTAGTTTTGGCTGTGCACCGCCCTGAGTCCACTAGGAGAAGGGCGGTATATAAATTGAATTAATAATAATAATAATAATAATAATAATAATAATAATAATAATAATAATAATAATAATGATAATAATGATAATGTAATTTTTTCCCCTTTGATAGTTAAAATATTAATCCATGTACTTTCTTTTAATAGTTAAAATATTAATTCAGTTACTCCTTTGAAATTATCTTAATCTAAAATCAATTTCCATGTCAAGGATTTTTTCCCCTCCACATGTAACTACAATACAGAAAGCTACAATAACAAGGCAGCGTAACCACTTTAGTGAGCTGAATACATTTCTTTGCAAAGTTTAATTGTTGATTTCAGTTCAATTGCAAATTGAGTAGTGAAAATCACTAACATAGTGAGGTCATAACCAGAAAAATGGTAAACAAATCAAGATCCAAGCCCTATTCCTCTATAACTGTGATGGCGAACCTATGGCACATGTGTCACAGGTGGCACACATAGCCATATCGGTGGGCATGCGAGCTCAGTTCCAGTGTGCATGTGTGCGCCGGCCACCTGATTTTCCGGCTTTCTAGGCCCACCAGAAGTAGGGAAACAGGCTGTTTCCTGCCTCCGGAGGACTTCAGGGGGTGGTGGGGACGGCCTGTTTTTCTCTCTCCCCAGCCTCCGGAGCCTTTCTAGGAGTCTGGGGAGGTCGAAAACGGCCTTCCCCACCCTTGGAGGCCCTCTGGAGGCCAGAAACTGCCCATTTGCCAACTTCTGGTGGGACTGGAAGTTGGCAAATGGGCCGTTTTCAGCCTCCGGAGGGCCTCTGGAGGGGTGGGGCAGGCCATTTTCACCCTCCCCAAACTCCTAGAAAGGTTCTGGAGGCTGGGGAGAGCAAAAAACGAGCCTACCGTACCATTGTGTGCCAGGAGCAGGGGGAGTGGTGTGGGTGGGTGTGTCACGCGCACATGCGCGGGAGCAGGGTACATAGAATTATGGGTGTCGGTACACACGAACCCCCCCCTTCCCCCCGCTCCTGGCACACGATGGCAAAAAGATTAGACATCGCTGCTCTATAAGATGCATACAATATCATACAGGTAGTCCTCAAGATACAACTGATCACTTAAATTCAAGATAAGAGCCTTGGTAGTACAGGGGTTTAAGGCACCCTGTTATTAAGCTGGTTATTAAGACCAGCTGCCTGCAATTGCTGCAGGGTTCGAATCTCGCCAAGGCTCAAGGTTGACTCAGCCTTCCATCCTTTCTAAGGTAGGTAAACTGAGGACCCAGTTGTGGGGGCAATAAGCTGACTTTGTTTAAATATACAAAAGGATGAAGGCTATTGCTGAGCACATTGTAAGCGGCCCTGAGTCTTCGGAGAAGGGCGGCATATAAATCAAATTAAAAAAAAAAAAAAGATACAACTGGCCATTCAAAGTTATGACAGACTCCAAAAAATACTTATAACTGTGTTTTGAATTTATGGCCAATGCAGTGCCCCCAAGGTCATTTGCCCTTATGATTGACCACAGAAATGTTGCAACACACACGCATACCGCCTCTCTCCCAACATCCCACCCCACTGTGTACCCACAGATCTTGGTGCTGCTCCCTCCCTTGCTCATTGCACACTTACCTTTTGAAGATCTGTGAATCTCGTGTTAGGAAAGGCCAATCATCCCTGGACCACATGGCTGCCATCCAGAAGTGGTCACTATTTTCAGTGCGTCAACAATTCCTTGCAGAAATGGCAACAGCTTCTGAAGCTTTCTGCCCCAATCAGCTGGCAGTTGATTGGGGTAGTTGGCAGTTGGGAGATTGCAGGCCTGTCCTCGTTGTTGCTAGGCTTTGAGTAAGCCAGCTCCTTGATTGCAAAAGTGGCAGCTCCAGAACAAGCTTCCCAAAACCTTTTCCTTCCCGACTGCCAGCTGATTGGGGCAGAGGCCTAGCTGGATTCCTTCTTTTGGAATGGGAATCAGATAGGAGGAAACAGACAGAATTATATATACTGTAATATTGAAAAATGCTATTCAAGCTTTTCAGAAAAAAAATACAAATCACAAGAATTGACTTAACTGTCCATTGTTTCTGAAACTCAGAAAGAATCTGACAATCTGTGAGAATTTTACCATAATCCTACACAGGTTGCTCATATGTGCTCATATCTTAATGTAAAATCAGTTCCATTGACTTGTTGCAGTAGTTGCTTTCTATAATGCCTTGATGGCGAACCTATGGCACGCGTGCCGGAAGTGGCACACAGAGCCATCTCTCCAGGGACATGGAGCCATCGCCCATTGCTCTTCCTGGTTCTGGCGCGCCACTCAGCTGGTCTTCATGTACGCAGGAGTGCCAGAAACCGAAAGACCAGTCGCCCAGTGCACATGCACCCGCCGGAAAGATAATCTTCTATTTTCCGGAGTGCGGATGCACACTGGCCACCTGGTCTTCTGCTTTCTGGTACGCATACGCACCAGGGCATATGAACTGTTTGGGCATGCGAAGAACTGTTCTTCACATGCCCAAAGATGCGGAGATGGGATCCCTGCAGTCGCTTCCTAGAGGAGAGAGCTGTCTGCCAGGACGGGTGGGCCAGGGCTTCCTTCCCTCCCTCCCCGCTGGAGCAGGCTTCTTGCACAGCCCCAGCCCTCTAGCCCACGGTGACACGCATCTGCGGTCTGGAGTGCCTGGCTGGCTCAGGCACCCCAGAAGAGCAGCAGCACTGCTTGTTGGTGATGGGCGAGGTGGGGGTGGAAGTTCTCCTCCAGAATCCCGGCTACAAGCGGCAGGGTGAGAACTGCCACCCCCCCCTCGGCAGCCACCAAGAACAAGCAGCGTTGCCCCTGCTACTTTCCTGGGGCTGTGCAGCGGTTCTCACCCTGCCGCTTGTGCCCAGCATTCTGGAGGGAAACCGCCGCCTCCCCTTGCCAGCCACCGAGAACAAGCAGCACTGCCACAGGAGCAGAGTCCGTGCCAAAGGAATGTCTGTCTGGAGCCAGGGTAAGAGGCAAGCCAGCCGGGAAGTGGGCGCGCTCCCTTGGCAGAAAGGGCGGGGGGCTGTGCTGGCTTGTTATTGGTGGTGGGCGGGGGGGCACTTCATTGACACTCTTCCGGTTTCCAGTGGTGCCCCCCCCCCCGCAGCCCATTTTTGGTCCCAGGAGGCTTCAGGGAGGCTTGCCAGGCCCAAAATGGGTGGCGGGAGGTCGGGCACGCATGCACGGGGGGAGCGGGGTTACATGCGGGGATGGGGGGATTGTGTGGGGGTCATGTGCGGGGGCAGGGCGCATGGGCGGCATTGCATTATGAGTGTGGGCACATGCACGCCCGACACCCCCATGCTCCCCCTCTTTTGGCACGCAATGGCAAAAAGGTTCGCCATCATTGCTATAATGCATGTATGGGTCATAAAATATGTTTCTTGTTTTATTTCATATTAACTTTGATAGCCACACAGAGGCAAAACTGATTTGGTTAAGCTAACCTTTGCACTTCATCAAAACCAGAAAATCTCTTCTCATGTACTGATAGAACAAAGATCTTTATCAAGGGAACAAATATACCTTCCCAAGTATAGTCAAAAATAGTCAAAAACCACAAAGCACATTGTGAATACAATTCTTTCACTCAGAGAAAAATGTCATAATGGTGTGTTGATATGAGATTACTATACCCATCTGTAGTCCTTCAGATAATACTGCATGTATTTCTGTAAAATTTGGCTTATGGTATATTAATATACCATAAAGAAGCATAATTAAAGAAACAATCTATTTGAAGGGGTCAGGCTAATCAGCAGAATAAAAAATTAATTCAAATAGTACATTGAAATTAATGGATCAAAAGATGGGAAGAATATGTATAAAAACAATACAACATGATTGAGATGCAGTTCAATCCATAAAGAGATTTGTTTCATTTTAAACATTTGCCTCGGGAATATTTAACTTGATGAGGCTGCTTTTTTAGAAGATTGGATACACAATATACATAGGTGTAGATACAAATATTAGCATGCATGACTAGGATTGGTGAGCAGGAAACAACACCATGAGACAATTATCAGAATATAGCAGGCAGTAGTACTGCCAGATTTGGGATAGAAACCTCTGCCATTTTGTGGTCTTTTGGATTTTTGCAGGTCAGATTTACAGCCTCAGATACTTGTGTTTCCAGGTGTAATTCAAGGTACTGGTTGTCATCTATAAAACCATACATGTCTCAGTACCACCTTTCTCTGGTATTCACTGCCTGACCAGGTGGATATGTTTTGGATCCTCTCTGTTAACAATGCGATCTGGATTCCAGAGAAATCCCTTGGAATGTTATCACTCCTGGACTCTGGAAAACATTCCTGCTCTGCTCAGCCCTATTCTTCCTGCTTGGTTTTAGAAAGGCAGTGAAAAATTGGGCTTTTCAAATAGGCCATGATGTGTGATCACACTGAAATGATGTATAATGATATTTTTTTTTAACATAGTCACCTTGAGGGTTTCCAGTTTAATGGCTTAATAACTTGAATAAATAGGTAACTTTAGCATACATTTATTTATAATCTGGAATCAGAGTATGGAAAAAACTTTTAACACACTACTGAAAACACACCTACTTTTAAAAACTAAGGCTTGCTTTACAGAAGTACACTACAGAATCAGTAGTGGGTTTCAATTTTGGCCGCTACTGGTTTGTTCGTGGGTGCTCGCATGGGTGTACGACGCTTTTGCTCAGACACAGAGACGTTCAGACGGGTGGGCAGAGCCTCCGGGGCAAACCGGTAGCAACCCACCACTGTACAGCATGGATTAATTTACTCATCAGTCCACAGCAGTTGAATTCACAGATGATGCTTTACTACACAAACTACATTTAAGTCCCATTGTTGGACTTAGGTTAGGTTTTTCAAGTATGCATTACTCTTAGTATGTATCTAGTATTTTTTTAATTGACACTATTATTTTTACATTTATCTTTATAAAAATTTCCCATTTTAAAAGTAATATTAGGGAAATACCTTCAATTTGAATTTTTCTGAACTTTTCATCAGATGAGATGATAAAAACAAAGAGGAAAAAATAGAATTGAAATCACAGAGTTGTTCAGTCAGCTTTAAGATGGATATAGGATTGGGCTACAAACATTCTAATTAAAGATAATAAAAGTTATGTTCTCTCAAATTTATTGAAATAAAAATCCTAATATCTCTATCCACCAGCCAGTAATCCTCAGGATGGTGAGATTGTTTGAAATTAGATTCAGATCCAGGAGCCTCCCAAGGTGTATTTATTGCCCATAAGATTGTCATGGAACTGGAAAGGTTGTCATGGAACCAGAAAACCTAGTTTCTGAATTTGAGAAATATTCAGTGTCTTTGAAAAATGGTTTTTGTGTCCCCCCCTCCCCAACAAACCAAAGCAAAAAGCATTTTACTAAGTGGGGAAAGTCAAATCTTTATATTTGGTACAGAAACAAATGACACATACATTTGATACATGTGATACATCAGCATAAATCAAACTATAAAAGCTGTTGATTAGAAATGGAAAAAAAAAATAGACACCCTTAAAATATGTTGCATTTCTTTTCCCACCCAGGGAAAGTTTTGTCTCAAAGAAAAAACATGGTTTCCTAAACTTCAAAAGAAGACGATGCAATGCTAAAGTGCTTACTATCACCTTTATTAAAATGCTAATAATGAAGCATAAAGGGACGGCTCAGTAGCTAAAAGGGACCTGGTGGCTCAGTGGCTAAGACACTGAGCTTGTCGATCGAAAGGTCAGCAGTTTAGCAGTTCGAATCCCTAGTGCCGCGTAACAGGGTGAGCTCCCGTTACTTGTCCCAGCTTCTGCCAACCTAGTAGTTCGAAAGCATGTAAAAAATGAAAATAGAAAAATAGGTACCACCTTTGGTGGGAAGGTAATAGCGTTCCGTGCGCCTTTGGCGTTTAGTCATGCCAGCCAGATGACCACAGAGATGTCTTCGGACAGCGCTGGCTCTTCAGCTTAGAAACGGAGATGAGCACTGCCCTTTAGAGTCAGGAACGACTAGCACATATGTGCGAGGGGAACCTTTACCTTTACCTTTAATGAAGCATATAATTCCAGGTAACAAATTCCCTATTTGTTTCTCAAAGTATTAATTTGTTAAATCATCCTTTAATGAATTAAGCAAGTGAGCAGTTAACATTTGACATTGCATGGGATCTATGGTGGGAGTGTTCTGTGGGGCAAAACTAAGAATAATGGCAGCACTGGGTTGTAGATATTGAAAGGGTACACTGAAGAAGACTAAACATCCAAGCAGGGGAAGGGCAATCATAGCCATTCCCATAAGCAGTAAATGCTTCACCCACTCCAATCTGTCATGCAAGTCCCAAACGTTTTGATCTCTTTGAAAGGTTTCCCTGTTTCTTGTCAGGAAAAATTATTTTAGTTAATTTCTGTTAAACTCTGTTAAACTTTCATGAAAAATTCAGAAGATTTGAATAAATTACATACAGACACTAATAACTGCTCTAAGGCCATCTTAGTTTTCAATATTACATCTTTCTGAGAAATTAATTCAGCCGGAAATTGCTTATAGCTGTTTGAGCTGTCATTAAGAAAGATTTCAAACACAAAATACACATTTGCAATAAATTCAGCTAAATAGTAAAATCCTGTCTACAAAATAAGGGAGGTTGTGAAATGCAATAATGTGATTTACTCACCAATCAGTACTTCAAGCACAGGAAAAAGAGGATATCCCTTACCTCTGGGAGGGGGGTTGACAAGGAGAAAATACTACAAGTTTAATTTGTAGGGCCGCATTTTTGATCATGTAAAGTTTGAGTTGGAACAGGAGTATTGGTCTCCTAGCCTATCCGATATCCATTTGCAGCATAAAAAGATTGCAAAAGAAACACAAGGCCAACAGAAGTCATAGCTGCTTAAAAATAAGAAGTCCACAAAGATTTTGAAAAAAAAAGTTCATCAGGCAAGTTCCAAGAGTCTGTCAAAGTCAGCAACAGTTGACTTTGCTGAGGTGGCACAGTGGTTAGAGTGCAGTACTGCAGCTACTTCAATTGACTGCTAGATCAGCGGATCAAATCTCACCGGCTCAAGGTTGACTCAGCCTTCCATCCTTCCGAGGTGGGTAAAATGAGGACCCAGATTATTGGGGGCAATATGCTATTTAGTATACTGTCTTTGGTGTAAGCCACCCAGAGTCCTCGGAGAGTGGGCGGCATAGAAATATGACTAATAAAATAAAATAAACAGTTCATTTTTCCATCTTTTATGAAACCAGGCACTTTTTAATCCACATGAAATCTCCCAGCTAGAATGGATGGATCTAATCAACTGAGAACTGTGGTCTCATACCACTGCTGCCTTCCAGAGCTCACTCTGTTGCTTCTGTGAGGCTAGAAACTGTTTGGCAATTAGTTCATCTCATCCAAACTGAAAGAAACTTCTCATACGTAATACCAGACAGAACAGGTGCAAAGATTGAACAACACAAGGTTCTTCAGCAGTCTACACCCTTTAGTAGTCAGATAAGTGATTGCCTTTAGTAATAAAAGAAATGGCACCCAAAAGTGAAACAACCAGGTCTGTACACTGCTTCAAGTCTGGACTAGCTAGAAGCCACGTTCCTTAAGTGGTTAATTTTTAATGGCTGTTGAGTCTGACATTCAAGGAGAATGGTAGCACCTCCTGAGGAACAAAACAGTCAATAGAAACCCCATAAACAAGGGCAATAACAGCCAAAGTTCTTGGGCATCCAATTGCACCACAAGCAACAGGGTCCAGTTGTTTAGTGCTTACACTGTCCTGGCTCTTGGTTGTCTGCCTCCAAACATGTGGAAGTAAAGTAACAATTTTCTCCAGTTCTTTGAGGTAGGTTGATCTAAGCCCTGAGGGGTGTTACACTGCAATCCTGGGACAGGTAATATAATTAGATAAAAACTAAGCCAACCAGATGCTCCCACCTGCATTCAGTTCCACAGGTTTTGTTTGGGTGTCATTCTGTGGCAGTACTGAATGACACCCAACCAAAACACCCAGCCTTATATTGAAAACATAGGGCCTCAATAGGAAGCAATGCCAGAGATTTAAAAAGCAGCCAATATTTGAAGGCTGTCAGCTCATACTTCAGAGCCCCTGCTTACAGTCTGAATCAGATTTAGCAAGATTTTTAGCTAGACTCTTTCAAGGGGGTGTTTCATTATTAGAGAATGTTGCTGCATTGCAGCAGTATGTATTGCAGAGTCCCATCTAATGAAAAGGCAGTAGCTTTTATCTCACTGCCAAGAGCTGTTTTCTCTTGTCAGGCAGCCATGATTTTATATAGTATATTCACTGTAGCTAAACAGGCTAAAATTTGCAGACCAAATTTGCAGACTCTTCGGCTGGAAATTTGCAGATCTGTGCTGTAGCACAAGAAATAAAACAAACCCGAAACTGGACCTAGAAGGCAACGACTAATCAGTTCTGTAACTGCCAACAAAACAATAATTATGTCCGCGAAGTCACCAGGAGTTGACTCAAAAGTTTTAATTAACGTCAATCTCAACTTGCATATAACCCGCCGGGATAAATCTTATGTAAGGATCCCTCAAATGAATTCAATTTAATCCAACATAAGGAAGAACTAGGATTCCCCAGGTACCTTGAGTGGAAACTTTTTTTTTTCTACCGAACAAGCTATTTACTGATATCTCGCACTGATTCGGTACCATCCATTTCGACTTCTAACGACCGATAGCCTCCGCGAGTTTATTACACCCAGGGCCGGATTTTCCTATAGGCTAACTAGGCTTCAGCCTAGGGCCTCAAGATCAAGAGGGGCCTACATTCAAATTGTAAGCAAAATTAAAATTACACTTTCACTATAGGTGAAAGGGCCTCATAAGTGGAATAGCCTAGGGCCTCTTTTCATCTAAATCCGGCCCTGTTTACACCGGTGTTCTGCACGAGGGGGCGACTCAAACGATTTCCACAAGTAGCCAACCGAGATGGGCCCGGCCTACACAAAGCACGTCGCTGGATGCGCTTTACAGTATCGCAATCCCCAGCGGGTGTCATCGCGGACCTCCTCCTTTTTTTTTTCTTTTTCTTTTAAATCGCTCAGTCTGCAATACACTTAATGGCTGCTCCTCCCCCTCGTTATCTGAATACACTGCATCGGTTAAAAAGCAACTCGGGGAACTGACCTCCCAGCATTTCAATTGAAAGGGTCTTCAGGAGCCAAAGGAAGGAAGGAAGGAAGGAAGGAAGGAAGGAAGGAAGGAAGGAAAAAGAGCTCGCCACACAAAAGGACACCGCACCCCCTTATTGTGCACGCTTGTGTTGTGGGCGACACAACAGGTTACATTCCGATGGGCAGCTCCCGATAGAAGGCGCGCTCATCCTAGCCAACGCAAGAATCCAGGGTGCCTCCCGTTGAAAGACCATTGCTCGCCTGCAGTCTAGACCAGGGGTCTCCATCCTTGGCTACTTTAAGACTGGAGGACTTCAACTCCCAGAATTCCCCAGCCAGCAAAGCTGGGGAATTCTGGGAGTTGAAGTCCTCCAGCCTTAAAGTAGCCAAGGTTGAAGACCCCTGGTCTAGAAAACAGCATGGGCAAATTAGCACCCGACGTCTATTCGCCCGTTACCAGCGATAAAAGTTTCGTTAGATCCAATAACCTCGTTAAGTACATCGAGCGGCAGACATCATTTGCTCGGCGGGATAAAACTGACATCCCTCTTTACCTACCGCTCCCCCAGTAGATCTGACGGACGTTTCTCTCATCGAGTGAGCTGCGGAGCTTTGGACCCTCACGGTCCAATAGAACCGGAAAGGGGCGGGACGGGGGTGGGTTACCGTTACCAATGGAAGACTGAGGCTGAGGAAAGTGACCACAGCGAACAGTGTCGGGAGGCGGGGTTTAAAGCCAGCTACGGTTGCCGTCTGGCGCAGGAGCTAACGAACGGGTGGGGAAAGGAGCGGCGTTGGGAAGCGCTCGGGACCGCCACCGCCATCATGAGCTATTCAGGTGAGGGGAGTGTGGGTGAGAAGACGGGGCTCTCGAGCAGAGGGCCGTCACGGGAGGGGACGGCTTTGGCTCTGCGGGAGGGGGACTGAGAGGAGGGTTAGGCCCAGCCCATGGCAACATTCCGGGGGTGGGGTCACGACCAGCCTTGCCATTCCCCCCTCCCCCCTCCCACCGTTTTCAGGCATTGCTGGCTCGAGCTCCTCGCCACCGTTCGTGGTCGAGGCGGAAGCCTCTGCCCGGCCTCCTCTCGTTCATCGTCCTCATGAAACGGGGTGGAGTGGGAGGCGGGGGCTTCTTTGGCCCTTCGGAGAGGTGGGGGTCGTGAGGGGCCTCGCCTCATTCTGCCCCCCCGGGGCTCACCCTCCCCCACCCCCCCATTTGTGGAAGGCGCGAGAAACGAAGAGCCGCCGTCGCCGCCGTGAGGGAAAGGAAGCTGGGCATCTGGACAGGGATATATAGCCTGTCCTCTGCACACCTAGCCCCCCCCCCTCCGGTCCTTGGGAGTAGTTGTAATAGTTGTATCAGGGGTTTTCAATACAATTGTATAGAATGTGAAGGATTTGTGGGGGGGGGGGTTTGGTTTTTTTATTTTTTATTTTTTAATGTACACTGAAGATGGCATTTAATTTCGTTGTGCGAGGTGCAATGACAATAAAGTTAAAATTAAATTAATAGGAGTGAGGATGAAGGAAGATGCAGGGAACCCACGTCGGCAGTTGTTCCGTTTAAATAGACCTGTATACATATATATATACTAATCTGGGGTTGATTTCCGACCCTTAGCCGTCAGTATGGATCCGTTTTCGGATTTAAATGGGTTCCGTCTTTCAAACAACTAATGCACAGTTGCAAGACTGGGTTTGCTTGGCCTGTTGCCTTACTCATCCTTCAGTACAGGTAGTCCTCGATTTAACAACAGTTTGTTTAGTGACCATTCAAAGTTTCAGCGGCACTGAAAACTTAATGACCGTTTTTCACAGCTACAACCTTTCCAGCATCCCCATGATCACATGACCAAAAATTCAGAGGCTTGGCAGCTGGTTCATATTGATGACTGTCCGCTGTGTCCCAAGATCATTTTGTGACCTCCTGACAAGCAAAGTCAATGGGGAAGCCACATTCACCTAACAACCCAGGTTACTCACTTATCAACTGCAGTGATTCGCTTAACAACTGAGGCGAGAAAAGTTGTAAAATAGGGCAAAATTCACTTAACAAGTGTCTCACTTAACAATAGAATTTTTGAACTCAATTGTGGTCGTAAATTGAGAATTACATGTATTAGAAACTATTAGACTTTTTTTTTTCAAAGCTGGATGCAAGGTTCAGAATCTTTATAGTTTTCTTAGATATTTTCTGTGTCTTCATACATATGGTGCAACATTTTTTCTGTAATGCTTTGGCAAAGTCTGTGTTATGTTTAGCTAAATATGCTCCTCAATTTCTTCCAAAGTGATTGTTGTCAGATTGTCCATAGAATCTTCTTTAGCACTTGTGCTCCAAAGTTTTAAAATGTGTGCTAAAGAGGAGTGTGGCTGAATACTTAACCTTCTTTATAATTGCTCAACAAATTGGTGCATTAGATGTGATAAAGTTACCTCTCCACGTGTGTTAAGAAACCATGTAAGTAATTTTTCAAACTCTAGTGCCACTTTTGATTTCAAATATTTCAGTAAAACCTTGATACTGGTGTGTAGAATGAGCTCTGTGTAGTTCTAACTACCCTACTTTGTTCTTAAGTAAAGTTTCTTCCCCCTACAAATGAGGTAGACTCTCATAGTACCTTTTAAGGCTTACATATTTTACTAAAACACATAAGCTTCCATGAGCTGCAACTCAATCATATGTATAGGATGGCTAATTTGAAATGAGATTTTTTTAAAATGTTAAATATGAGGCATTGAAATAAAACAGTTGATATAGGGTGATTATGCAGATAAAATTTCATGGGGCATACACTACAAATACTTTGTCAGTTAACAATCATTAGATGCTAAAAACTGTCTTCGTTCAGAGATGTAGAAATTTTATTATGTTATCAGCTAAATTACATCTCTTCATAATATCATTTTAGCCATTGTCTATCCATTGCAGGATGAAGGCCTCTTCCACATGTTTCCAACCTATACGGTCCTGAACTTTCCTTTGCCAATTGGGCCTGCAATATTTGCTGATGTCGTCGATCCATCTTGTTTTAGGTCTCTTTCGTGGACGCTTTTTATCAAGTGGGATCCAGTCTATGACTGCCTTGATCCACCTGTCATCGTTATTCTTGCTATGTGACAAGCCCATTTCCAATTCAATTCTTCTAGTTGAATACTCAATACTCCTGCACAACCTCCTGATTCACATACCTCTCCCATTTACCCTTCCCAATCCACGTGGCACGTCCTGTGTACCCTTCATTTCCTCTGTAACTTGCACTGCTTCTTCTCTGCAGCCCCATGCACCCCTCACTTTCATCTCCACATTGCAGCAGCCATTTACCGGTCTCCTGATCTGGGAAATCCAGCTTCCTGCCAGCTTCCCCGTTGAAATTCCTTGTGGGAAGCTTGCAGGGAGCATTGAAAATGATCATTTGGCCACAGCCGATCATAGCAGCACAGTGGTACTGAAGCAGCTACAACTTTACCATATTTCAACCCAGTGGAAGTCATTGGTCCTAGATTTTGCATGCATTCTGTAAGTTAGCCCATTTGAAGTTCTTTGATTCCAAACTTTTGCACGATGATGCACCATTTATTCCAATTGAAGGCTAAAAACAAATAGGCATGAGATTTTCAGTAGTCTGTAGAGAGATCTTTCATAAGAAAACAATTTTTGCACAAAAAAGTTTGTTGCAGTCTTGGGCAGTCAAATCAATGTGGGATAGGGAAGAGCCAGGATAAGAGAATACATTTTCATTCTCCCGCATATCTATTTTTTTTCCTCCTAGGATAGCGCTTAAGAATTAGATATTTAGGTAATATACAACTTATTACAGGTAGTCCTTGCCTTATGACTGTTCGTTTAATGATGGTTCAAAGTTATGACGGTCTTAGAAAAAATGACTTAAAATCATTGTACTATCCCCTGCCCTGTAGTCACACGTTCACAATTGGAGCAATTGGCAACCAACTCGCATTTGCAACCAGTTGCAATGTCTTACTGTCATGTGATTTCTGGCAAAAAAT
Source organism: Pantherophis guttatus (assembly GCF_059756535.1). Lineage (NCBI taxonomy): Eukaryota > Metazoa > Chordata > Lepidosauria > Squamata > Colubridae > Pantherophis > Pantherophis guttatus. The sequence continues at coordinate 172,159,777 of NC_142064.1, forward strand.
GCCCCTTGGGGAAGCTGGATTCATAGTCCCAATTGTGGTCATAAATTGAGGATTACCTGTACCTACAAATATATATATTTTATTTTCTTATTTAAAATGAACACATTTACATATTTGAAGCATCATTCCTTTGTGCAATTATCTTCAAATAAGCTTAAAATCAATTCAGATATGATAGTGTAATACATAGCTTGAGTTTTTTCACCATTGTTGTCAATTTTATTTGTGTAATCAGGTTTTTATCCTTTTTAAGTCTGGAGTTGTATAATATATAGGTATGATTTACGGGAGATTATTGGTGGTTAATGGATGGTGGGTTTACAGAAATGATACTGTTCTCAACTTCTATAGGATAGATTTGTTAGGAGTATTTAGAAATTGTATTTAGGTATTTTCTTAAATAACCAACAACTGGTAATATGTGGTCAAGAATAAAGATAGAAAGGAATAAGATTTAAATATTCTTATGTGGGCAGACAATCATTTAGTGACCTGCTTTTGTATGTCTCAGTAATGGTGGTACTCCCATTAAAAGAATTATCTTGCTGCTTCTTCTTTATTGTTAAATAACTATTACTAGGATGGAAGTAATAAATGCATAATTGGTGCAAAAATGGTACTATTTTTATTCTTGATTTTTTGTCAGTATACTATGAAATGGATACTGTGACAGTGTAGATTAATACTATGGTTGTTTGATAAGGTTTCCATATATTACTATCAGTATTCAGGCAAGGACAGATCTAATGGATTATATATATTTGTTGTTTCCAGTAATCTCTTTAGGAATGCTAAACAATTTTGCCTATACTTTCAGAATATTTATTTATTAAAAAACATAATTCCATAGTCTTCTAATCTGAGAATATATATTAGTGTATTGCCTCAAATTTTCAGTAGTAGATCATGCCATCGTATTTCTACAGTAAAATCTAGAAAAGGAGGTGTACAGTGCTACCTCACTGTACACTGTACTCAGTGGTGGGCTGCAACCGGTTTAGCAACCGGTTCTGTGAGCGCTTGCGCACAAATACAGCAATTTGAAGCTCAGCTGCTTACCTTCTAAGGCAGCCCCAGTAAGTAGAACAGCAGAGGCGTGGAAATCAGCTGAGCCAGAAAGAAGGAAATATAGGAGAGGATAGGGTGGGTGGGCGGGACCAGTTGATCGTCGGAACTTCAGGTTCATCTGAACCAATCCGGACTGGCAGCAGCCCACCACTGACTGTACTGCAGAATATGAGAGATAATAACAAATTTAAGATTTTAGCAAAGAGAAACCCATAAATGAGGTTAAAACTGAAGAGCAAGAGTTGCAAACTACTGCTTACTGCAATGTGGCATTTAGTATGGAGCACTATCAATTTATATATAAATAAATCTGAATCATTTTGAAAAATACTCATTTGGAAATTTCTTTTTAGGTTATGGAAATTGGAATTCTGGAACAAATAGAGGTAAGTACAGTTTTAATGGAATGCTAGCATTTGTTTTATAGATAACGCAATCGCACTAATTTAACCAGAAAAAAATACCAAAATGTCACATTTTTATTAATTCAATGTATGATCTTTTTAATGTTGTCTTTTCATTTATGATTAAATCCAAGTTTATATAACTACACCATCCCCTATAAATCAGTAAAATTGATGCTTGGCTCTAACTAATCTTTGACCTTCATAATGAATTTTGGTATAGCATATGAGCTATAGCAGCAGCCTTTTAGTGACCATGGACCGGTTCTATGGAGAGAGGTTTTTCTGAGGACCCAAGGGGGTGTGGTTTCGTGTGCTGCCTGCATTACGTGGATGGAGCTTCACTTGTTTGTGAGGCCCTGTTTCTGGCATGCCATGGACTGGTGATAGTCCATGGACTGGGGGTTGGGAACCCCTGAGCTATAGTAGCAAATTTTATAATTACAGTTCCATCCATAGTTACTTAAATGTATCCCAAAAAGTATTTATTTTAAAAAGTATTTGCAACATTTCACCTAATCTGGCTTCCTTGCCTAGCACTTCTCTAAATATATAATGTAGAACAAAGTATCTTCATGCATCCATGGGAATTCACATTTTTACATCAGTCATACCTTGCAATTAACCTCATGAAACATAGTGGAGCTTCATTTCAAATCAATAAATTGAATATTTGTATGCCAACATTTCAAATCATATCATCCTCTACATCAGTGGTTCTCAACCTGTGATCCACGGACCCCTGGGAATCTGTGATGTTGTCACAGGGTCCATGAAGGCTTGAAGAAATGTTATGATTTAAATCTTGAGTTAAGTCTTTGGGTCTGTAGCCATGGTCTGTGACAGGGGTGGGTTCTAAATTTTTTTACTACCAGTTCTGTGGACGTGTCTTATTTTGTGGATGTGGCTTATTTTGTGGGTGTGGCTTGATGGTCATGTGACAATTATTTAGGATTTAGTAGAGGTACTGGTCTACCAGGCTGTATCGATCTACCCATTTATTTTTGCAGGCACTGGTCTACTCATGTATTTTTGCAGGCACTGATCTACTCATGTATTTTTGCAGGCACCTATCTACTCATTTGTTTTCTTTTAACACTGATCAGCTGTAGGGCAGCCCTTTAAAGCCCCACGGCAAGAGTTTAAACAGTTTTTTTTCCCTCTAGCCATCAGCTGGGATTCAGGAGGCAGCAATAAATTGGGGGTGGGGCCAAATAAAAGGTAAGAATAATGCGGGGGGTGGGGGGGGAGGCGTGGGGGTGGGGGTGGGCAGAACCGGTTCAGTGATGTCGTATCATCACTGCTACCGGCTCGGTGGAACCGGGCCGAACCGGGAGGAACCCACCACTGGTCTGTGAGCCACAAAAAGTATGTAAAGGGGGTCCATAGTGAACAAAAAGGTTGAGAACCACTGCTCTATATCTTTGAGAAACAATATTTCGACAAAATGGAGATCTTCATAATGTGGAAGGTATACTGGTAATTTAGGTGTCCAGTTTGTTGGAGGGTTATAAATACCATTTTAAATGAAATTCAGAACAAATGCAGAATATTCTTCATTCAAGTCACTGAAACATCTGAATCCCTAACTAGAATAACTTTATTCGAATGGTTGTCAGAGACTGAACTGTGTGCTTTTGTGGACTCTTCAGCTACATGATGTATCCATATAGATAAACTATATATAAATACGTCAATATATATTTTGTCTTTACTCATGAAGTAGTCTTTAATTTAAGTTCATGCTTTCAATTCATATATTTCTTGTCATATATTTGGATCCTTATTTTTAATTCTTAATTTATGTTTAATTTAATGTTTAATTTTATTGATTATATTGTACACCATCCAGAGTCCCTCTCTGAGAGATAGGCTATTAAGAAATATGAAATATAAATAAATAAATAATGTTCTTTGTTCACAAAATCGTATTAAGTTGGAATGGGTATCCTTCATCTTTTCTTCTATGATATATATTCTTTTCCATTCCTTAGAAGAGTATCCCTGTACATTTGCCTAGTTTTGCAATTTTGTTAATTCATAATTTTTTAAATGTGCAAGCCCTGAGTACTTTTTACAGAATATCTCCTTGTTCAGTAAAGAAAAGGATTATCAATCTTCTAAACTATAGTTCTCTTGCAATTTTCTATCTCCAAAGATCAGGTAGTAGTATTACCTAAAGCAATAAATATTTTGTTGTGGGCAGCTTCCTCACAAACTGAATAGACTGGAAATAACAATGTTATTTCTGTTTTTGTATCTTATGGCTTTGTCCTAAAATTGATCTACAGATGGGAGCGAGGTATTATAGATGAAGACTTAGCAACACTTAGTTTTAGGAATGATGGGAATGAATGTTTCTCAGGACATGTATCAAATGCTGCTGTCATAGAAATAAGATTTAATTTTATATGTTGAATTGGAAGTAGATACAGAAATTTATTTTTCTAAGTGTAGCCACTGTAACATGAAAGAGATATTCTTGGTGATGCCAATCTTGCATTAGACAAGCCTAGTAGCATTCTAAACATCTAAAAAGAAAACTCAATAACTCTTTTTCATTTCAGGTTACGAAGAATATAATTATGGATATGGATACGGTCAGGATAACTCTGGCAATTATGGGTATGGTATGGGCACTTCAAACTCTTGGGAAATGCCTAATTCAAATACAGACATGAACTTTAACGCATCCACTGGCACCAGCGCTGATGATGTAATTTCAAATTTTAACCAGCGCTTAGATATGGTATCTCATCTAGACACTGAAACGATGCAAGGAGGACATTATGGCTCAGGTGGAGACAGGTGAGTGTAGAGACAAAGGTTCAGTAATAGTTATAGAACAGGCTAGTTTCTGCTTCTGGAAGGCATGTTGATCAAACCTTGTGCTGCTGCCTAAACATTGCTCCATACTGCTACAGAAAACTTATGAGAAATAGACACTTAGCTAAGTTTGTATTTTTAATTGAACTTTGCAAGTAAGGTGCTTAAATATGTCTTTGAATGATGAAAATATGGTAGCTAAATTGTAATAAAATGTTCTGAAATAAATGCAGGTTTGAGTACTTTGATCAGTTTCTGAAAACAGTGACCTATCCAAAGACTTTACTTTTACATCCCATTGAAATAGTATGTCCATTAGGCAGAATTTCTCTGGATTTTGCATCAGTTTTATTAAAAATACATAGAGAATCTCTCCTTAATCTACAGTATGTGTCATTATTAATGTAAACGTATACATTATTAGTTTAAAGCAAATGCATATATTTGGCATATATATATATATTTGCTTTTGAAATTCCTGCATATTAAAGACTTTAAATAGATTAAAATAAATTACTTTGTATTTAGATATGAAATTTAATAATTAAATTATATATTCTATAAACACTTGATAATTTATACTAGAATTAGTAGTTGGACAGTACTTTTGTATTTTAAATGTATATATTTAGAGCGATGGTAGTGAATCTTTAGGCTTGGCTTGTCAAAAGTTAGGAAAATGCTTAAGTTGACTTTGCTGACATATCACAGCATCCCTGGAACAAGACAATCAATTTTTTATACATTTTTTAATTCAAAAAAATAAACTCCAATTTTGTGTGTGATCCCCAGGGTGTGCCATGTGCCGCTTGCTTTCAAGCGGTATTCTCTTTCTGTTGATAGGCCCCTGAGGCCTATCCAAGGCAGCTCCAAGTTGCACAAGTTCTTCATTCTTGAAATGGCTTCAAAGAATGCACTTCCATGGCCGCTACAGCCTCTGAAAATTCAAACCTTTACTGTCATTGTACATCATATATAAAACAAAATTGGTTTAGCCGCTACTGGTGCAGTCCATACAAGAATACAAGACAACATGAATAATATAATAAGTAGTTAGGAAAAAAACCTAGTCTTGTGTTTCCATATGTACATCAGATTCTGTGCAACATGTATATTACTCTGATGTATGATCTTATATCATGGCATATACATACAAAACTCTGAAAACATGGCCCATTTTTATGTAATTTTCAGAGACTCCGGAGTCCATGCAAGAGCACAAACCTCTTGCGTGGCGCATAAGAACACGTCCCATTCTCACACAACCTCCAAAAATCACATAAGAACAAGGCATATTTTTGAGAATACTTGTCGTCACCCAAAATGTTGTGACTTTGACACATGTCATAGGTTTGCCATCACTGATCTAGAGATTGGTCTAAATAGGATGTACCTACTATTTATATCTGGAGCTACAAATATTTAAATATTAAATCAAATGATTACTATATTCCAACTTTTTCTTAATTACATATTTCTTTCTTGAATAAGAGCTGAGTAGTTGAAATATAGTGACTGAATTAGGCATATTTTGTATTGTCTTCTCGTTGTAGTGACATACATTGACATATACAGCATTAGCTTTCAAAACTAGCTTTTGGTTTTGTGGAGCCATTTAATATAATTTTTATTTTTAAAATGCTACTGAATAGTTGACTTTAAATAACGTCTCTTGCCTTGAGAAAAAGAGTTGTTGCAGATCACTATGTCACGCTCTAATAGGTGTTTCTGTTTTTATGACTCATTCCTTACAGGCTGGAATGGTTTCTACGCATAAAACTTAGAAAGGTTTATAAGGATTCCTAAACATTACATCAACAAAATAACATTTCCAAGTTGAGGATGGCTAAAGTGGCAATTTTGTGCAGTTAAATCAATGAAATTTCCTTCTCAGCATCTTCCAGATTTCAGTTTTATCATACAGAGTGGGCATTTTTATTTGATCTTAGTGGGCTAACGGTACACTGTTGCTAAATACTCAAAATAAATTTCCAAGAAAACACCGCAGAAAGTTGCAGTGGTGAGCCATACTTTGCTGTACTTTGGTATGAGGATTATAAGATTGGTAAATCATCCAATTCACTTTGCCTTCTTTTCTATTCTGAGTTAGCTTTTAAAGTCTCCTCCTCAGCCATTCTTTCCTTTCCATATCCTTGCTTTCAGATCCTCGATACCAAACACAATTTGTGTGCTTGTGTCCAGTGCTGGTTTATTTACACAGCATTACTTTTACTTTTCCATAGCAATCAAAACAACATGCTACAGAAATAAAAGTGGTTTAGCTTCAAATATGTCATCACATTTGGATGACTATGCATTACAATTTTATAATTTAATAAATTACAATTTAATAAACGTGACTTGAATCTTTGGAACTTTTGGAATGTTATCATGAAATAGTGGTAACTAAGCCATTTCAAGTTGAAAAAATATCCAAGTCTTAGCCATTCATTATAAGAAGCACAAAGGATTATTTTCAACATTTTCTTAGATGTTGTTTCTGGTTTTTTCTACAATGAAGAGATTACTGGCTAGGTATCATACATGAAATATATTGTTTTATATAGCTAATGTTTTTCGGTTCTTTCAAAAATTATTTGACAGCATAGAATAAATTGATAAAAACTTATTTTGTAAAATTATTCCCAGGGACTTCATTTGTTTAACATAGTCAAATATGTATAGAAATTGGTGTATGAATCAGGAATAGATAAAATATAATTATTTGCATAATTCTCCCAGCTGGAACACATTTGTAAATTTAATCAGATTATTATGATGATGATTTATTGAGATTAAACGAGAATTATTCTTTTATCCAGCCCTTATATGTATGAAGCTGCAGTGTTTATTTTCTACTGTAATGTACAATGAATAAGCCTCCTGATGAGTTCAGCTTTTTATGGTTTTACTGAATATAGAATAATTCTGACTGTTTTTTGTTTTTATTTTTAATATAACCTGCTTCTACTACAGATGCTTAAATATGGTGCTCTGTATATTACTAACCTAGATTCTCACCTTGTTCTGCAACTCTTGTAGGTATGATACATATGAACCCTATGATTCAAGGTCTGCAATGAATGACCGTGATCCGTACAGATCTGGCTTTGATTACAGTGAGGCTAAACATGAAACTGACAATGCCTATGAAGGTCACTATGACAGCTCCTATGGCAACCGCAGGGACCAGTACCACAACAGAGCGCGTGACAACTTTGGCCACCGGGGTCAAAATTGGACCAGAGATGGAAGAAATAACAGAGGCATGGCACCTTCATATGGGCGTATGGGTGGACAATGGAATGACCCACCAGTACCAATGGGAGGACGGGGCCATGGCCCCAATAGACCACCATCGCTTTTTTCCCACAAACTATTCCCCGATTACAACATGTTCCAGGGTATGAGAGGTTTTTCTGGCAATATGCGTTTTGGAGGAGGCAGCATGAAACAACGAATGAGGAGAAACTGGAAAATGTGGGATGCAGATTTTAAAGTAAGTACCTATGCAATCTTTTCCATTTTTTAAATGTTCTTCAGCAATGCCCAGTGTCAAACTCCTCAAAGAGTGGGTGGTAATTGTGGCTAGAAATGGCTTTGCGCAACTTCATGTTGTGTATAAGTTCTTTTCTGGATCTTGAGGCCCTGTGCTCAGTCACTCATGCCGTGGTCAGCTCTCATCTGTATTACTGCAATGCAGTACATGGGCCTACATGGGCCTACCCTTGAAGAGTATTTGGAAGCTACAATTGCTTCAGAAGGCAGTGGCGCAGACAGTTCTGAGGCCTCTAGGGTGACACATGTAACACCACTGTTATGCAAGCTGCACTGGTTGCTTATCAATGCTAATTATCAATGCTAATTAGAGAGCAAGAGGGGGGCATATAAATTTAATAAATAAATAGAATGCAAAGGTATCTGTTAAGTGATGTATTTATTATTTTAATTATAGGAAACAGGTTCCTTGTTTCAGATGTTTGCTTTTTTAAAAAACCTATTCCTGGATACTCTCATTGAATCCCATATATGAACCAATAATCTTGGAGAAAAGTCCTTGGAGAAAAATTCTTTCAGCTTTGTATGAAATAGACCAAATTAAATCTGGGCATGTTTTTAGCTGTTTGAGGTAATTTGAGTATAAAAAAGTATGTCTCAATATACATTTTTACTGATAATTAGAAAACAATTAGTTATTATCTAAGGCTGAGTAAACTCCTATGTTTCTCTTCATAGAAGAAAAGAATAAAGAATGAGCCAACTGGTAATAAACGTAAACAAGCTAACAGTTCTGATGAACCTGATAGCAAAGCAGCAAAAACAGATAACTCAGATAACTCAGACTCTGATAATGGTAAGAACTTATTTCTAAGGTCTACTTAGACTGAGAAATCCTGTTTTATTTTCATTGCATACTTACAGTGACAATATAAAAACCACTTTTTTTGACTAAATGTTTCAGCTATTTTGTATTATGCATAGTCACCTGATATGCTGCTCTTTTTAGAAGAAGGGCCTGAAGGAGAAGCTGCTGAGAAGGGTTCTAAAAATGTGAGTTTGAATTCAGTCTTACTACAAAGATTATCATTCTCATTTGATATAATAGAGACAAGGGTTGGAAAGGATCCTTTGATAAGCTAACCCTTTGTAGCGATGAATGATGTATTGCTCCTTCTTTTGTTGGACAAAGAACAAAGAGCAGAGGTTAGGGCAGTTTTGAAGGAATGCTTGAAGAACAAAGCTCTCTCAAGGCACTTTAATCCCTGAGCTGGAAACATCTACAGTAGAGTGTATATGAAATTGGGTTTCTAAGGGAGCAGTTGTTCAATAGTATACTCTAGATCCGTAATGGCAAACCTATGGCACGCGTTCCACAGGTGGCACGCGTAGCCATATCTGTGGGCAGGTGAGTGTTGTCCCAGCTCAGCTTCAGCACGCATGTGCGCGCTGGCCAGCTGATTTTTGGGCCTTCCGGGCCCACTGGAAGTCAGGAAACAGGCCGTTTCCGGCCTCCGGGGGGTGGGATGGAGAAAGCCGTTTTCACCCTCCCCAGGCTACAAGAAATCCTCTGGAGCCTGGGGAGGGCGAGAAACGGGCCTACTGGGCTCACCGGTAACCTTTTTGCTATGCCAAAAGCAGGGGGAGCATAGGGGGTAGGGGTTGCGCACACATGCTTGGGGGGAAGGGCACGGGGGGCATTGAATTATGGGTGTGGGCACGCATGCGCACAACCCCCGCTCACTCCTCTCACTTTTGGCACGTGACGGCAAAATGGTTAACCATCACTGCTTTTTAGATTCTACAATGATATAACTGGTATAACTATGAAATTTTTTCCAGTTTATTCAGTCAGATTGATGGTTTCTACATCTTGTTAGCCTTCTGAAGCACATAGAATATACCATAATTATAACCAAAATTCCACTTGTATAAAGATTTATTAAACTACAATGGTAATTGCAAAAGAGAAATAATTGGTTAAATCTTTATAGACCTAATCTGTGGAATGATAGCTTTGACGAGCTATTTTGTGGATTCTTCGGTCCTTTAGAATAAAAAATTGCTTTACCAAATTGCTTTGAGGAATTAATGTACCCTGTTTTCCCCAAAATAAGACATCCCCTGAAAATAAGCCTAATCGGGCTTTTGAGCGCATGGCAATAAGGCCAAGTGCTAATTTCAGGGTTAAAAAAATATAAGACAGGGTCTTATTTTCAGGGAAACGTGGGAACAGTTCTTATAAATCGATTTTCTCATAAACCATATTTAGTAAATGCAGGCTGGTCATATAAAGATGAGTTAAGTATAGATAAAATAAAGGATGTGTGGTAACTATATAGGGAGCAAGTAAATAAGTGAAGCTTGTCGAGCATTCAAAGAGTCAGACTGCAGTTGCAAACACCTAGCAGAACATTAAATGAAATGGCTAGAAAAATTGAAACACTAAGACTCAGAGTAGAGGTAAGAAGAAGTGTGTAATAAAGTTAGTGTTGAGTGGTAGAGTGGGGCTATTACAGGATATATTGCTGAGGGGCCTGTGTATAATTGGTGGTCTGTACTTCATCTAATCTGTGAATGAGATATCAGTTGCAAAAAAAGGTTACACAAGGTGAGAAATTGGGCTTATTTTATGTATCTAAAATACTACTTTTTATCTGAATTCTCTTCAAATGGATTTGCAATATACAACCTTCTCAGGACTTCAGAAATGTTCTAGTAAGAATGCCAAAACTGAAAAAATGACAAGTGCTCCTAAAGGCATAAATTCAAAAAAGATTGGGCTCCGATTTTCTTTATCTATGTTCCGTTTAAACGTGGTAAATAATTAGATAGAGAGAGGTAGTGTATATATATTCTCTCTCTCTCTCTCTCTCTCTCTTTCTCTTTCTATACAGTACAGGTAGTCCTCTAGTTACAACCACAATTGAGCCTAAAATTTCCAGTGCTAAGCGAGGAAGTTGTTAAGTGAGTTTTGCCTCATTTTATGACTTTTTTGCCACAAGTTGTTATGCAAATTTCTGTGGTTGTTAGGTGAATCATGCAGTAAGTAAGCAAATATGGCTTCCACCATTGACTTTGCTTGTCAGAAGCTGGTTGGGAAGGTTACAGTGGGTGATCACATGATCCTGTGATAGTGCAACAGTCATAGGTACATGCCAATTGGCATTGCCTGAATTTTGATCACGTGACCATGAGGAATGTGTGAAAACCTCTCATAAATCACTTTTTTCAGCATTGTTGTAACTATGAGCAGTCATTAAATGAATGGTTATAAGTCGAGTATAGGGATAATGAGTAAATCATTGGAATCTACAATTTGAAAACAACAAATCTCCAGGGATATAGGATAAGGACTTAAGTATACTTTTCCAGGCTGATGGACCAATGTAAAGAAATACTGGAAATACAATGAATCTAATGCAATTAAATTGAGCAGTTCTGAAGAAAAATTAGTTATATAGTGAAATCCAGCTACCAAAAATAATTCAGAAATGTGACTATTACACTTTAAAAATCTTGCTGGCACCCACAAGTAACGCCCACAGAACTTTGCTGAACTGTGCTAAATAGGAATTCTTGGCAATGTGATTGCCTTGATATTTTTCTTAATTAAAACATATAAAGGAAATGAGTTGGTGACTTGAACAGAGGTGGCAGCCTTTTATGACTTGCTTTTGCAGTTCTCTAATCATGTCAACTACCAATAATGTCAACTTCCAAAGGTTTGGTTTATCTTTCTATACAGTATATAAGTAATCCTTGGTGTAAGACCCCAATTGAGCCCAAAATTTCCATTGCTAAGCAAGGAAGTTACTGAATTTTGCCCCTTTTGATGTCTTTTTTGCCAAATCCTATATCTAGGGCTCATTGAAGAAGAAAAATGGAATAAATAATGTGTTGCTTTGTAAAGGGCCAAAGCAAAATAACACACTATTACTAAAATACATGGTTACAGAAAATAAGTAATCTGAGGTACTCAGTACAGTTTGAGCAATGCATCAAATTGGTGGCTGGATCATGTAAATACATATAGTGCAATCGGTTTGATCTGATAAAATTAACTATGTTGTGAAGATTTGTTCTCTTTGAATGTAGCAGTGGCGCAGTTCTGCTTTGTAGTTTTGAAGGGAAAGTGTCAAATAATGGATTTTGTCATTTTATGTATTCATTTTGTAGTACTGCTATTTTAGATATCCTCATAATAATAGTATTCCTCAATCTAATGGCTTGGGAAACAAAAAAACTGAAACCACATTGAAGGACCGCATTATTAGCGAGTTAAAATTAAAACACATGATGAAGAACTGAATAGTCAAACAGAGTAATAGGGAAGGAGGCATTATATATTCATCCATATTTTTGCTATTATCATGTGGGCATTAGTTTAGACTGCATTTTACTGATATAAAGGATTAAACTAGAGCAGGGGTGTCAAACTTGATTTCATTGAGGGCCAGATCAGGGTCGTGTTTGATCTCGGGGGGCCAGGGTGAACATGGCCAGCTCAGCATCACTCATGTTGGGGACGCCTGTGGCGGCCCAAGTGCTCTGCCAGGCTCCCAAGCTCCATTTTTGGTCGCCACGGCCTCCTGCAACCCTCTGCATGCAGCCCTCCCAAGCTCCATTTTCACTGGCAGAAGCATCATGGGCCAGTCCTTTGCTGTTTCCAGGGCACCCCTGCGGCCCAAATCTAAATACCCCATGGGCCAGATCTGGCCCCCGGGCCTTGAGTTTGACACCCCTGGCCTAGAGTGACAAGGAAAAGCATTGCTAATTTGTATTTATGCTCAAATAGAATGGCTAGCTCATCCTAGGCCTTTCGTTATATTGGGTTCTGTGCAAAGATGATTATGATTAAGTCAGCTGCCCCTGCTCTTCGCTCTGAGGTTCATACATTGGGTATCATTGTCGGTATATAACCAATTCACAAGCACCTTAAAGATTTGCGGTATCATTGTTTACATTGTGTACAAAACTCTGGAATACTATTAACATAGATTTCTGTCAGAGCCAGAGTTGGGTGGTGTACATCAATAGGGAAAGAGCACTTGGCATACTTCCATTTTCCCATCATATACCTGTCTGCATATACAGTATCTTAAGAGGTTCCTTAACATAGTGATTGTTTTATCTGAAACTGAACAGATCAGACAAAGTTAGATTGCATGCATATACTAAATTTATTCCTCTCCAAATTCAGAGCTAATGCTAATTCTAAGACTAACTGCTTTTATTTTAAATAATCATTGTCTCAGAATAATTACAATTTCCTAAAACTTGAAATTATAAGGATTGCATAGAATTTTGAAATTTTGAACATTATATATTTCTGAGGGTTCATTGTCTGCAAAGAAGAAAGTATTAATTATTGCTAATATTAATCATACAATTGTTTATTGTATGATTAAACTTTATTATATTAATTAGCCTAATAGCATTTTTGTCTCACTCTAAATCATCTTGATAGCTAACAGTACTTCTGATTACTTGATCTGTTGTGACTGGACTGTAAGCCCCATTCTTCATTGTTCTTAATTATAATTTCAGGAGGGAGAGGGAGATGGTGCTGAAGATGAAGAAAGAAAAGAAGAATCAGAGAAAGGCAAGTATGCGTAGATTTGTGTGTTCTTACCAAGAAGAGGGATTGTAAAAATTAATTAATAAATACCTGTTTTATTAGAAATGGAAGTATTTCATTCATCTTTAATGCCAAGTTTACTTACAGGTTAGGCCATAATCTGCCTGAAGAAAAGTAAATTGTTGTTTTAGTATTTGTTATGTAAATTCGTCATGATCAAAATGCTTACTGGTAAATTAGTAGAATTGCAAAAATTTTTGGAAAATGGTCACTCTTAACATTTCCCTAGAACAAATTTTATTCTTTCTTAATGGAAATATACTGTTTTGAACTTTTGATTCCCAAGATCACTGCAATCTCAGCAATAGATTAATAATTAATTAATTAATTAATTAGACTCCAAACCTCCTTGCTTTTACAAGTGTCGGGGGGGGGGGGATATCCTTTGACTTTTAAAGGCCAATGTATCTTATCACTTTAATCAGTTAATGCTCTAATTATGTTAGATTCTTTTAATTAGCTAAATTAATGTTATTCTAATTATTCTAATTATAATGTGTCATGAGAATAATAATGATATAATTGGATAGGATTGTTTTTAATAATAATAGTTACTGTTATCAAACTATATGTGAAGATGTGGACTGGATTCGTCCATTTTGAGCAGGAAGTAGCAGATTCCAGATTCCTTCACTAGTATTATGAGGAACTTTCCGCCTAAGTCACACGATTACCTTTAGTGTACTGCTGCCTCTAAAGAAGATAGTTATCACACAGAACTTGTTTCATGGGAAGAATATTAGAAGCCTATATGGGAATTTTCTCCTGCTTATGAATGCCTCGCATTCCTTCCATCTTTATAATTCTCGTCCAGCTTGTTAAAATGAGACTTTGCCTGTCTCCAAGCAACATAGTTTCTTTCTAGTTTGTTGGTAAATTTCCTATTGGAAATCTCCAGTAGGGATTTCGACTTGTTATTTAATTTGTCTTCCTTTTACTCTTATCCCTCAATATTGTTACTTAAATTTTAGTTTTCTTCCAATTCAATTCTCTATTGATTTGTTGCACAAACCTGAATATTTCTATTTGTTAGTTTTAGTATGGCCATAATCTTTCTTTGGGTAAAATATTTTTGGATTATAATCGGGTGGTATTCACTTATTTTCCCTACCGGTTCTCAAATGTGAGCGTGCACATTCTAACATTTGTAGCAAGGGTGTATGTAATTATTCAGTTGCCCTTTTTAAAGGGCATTTGAATCATTAGTAGTCATCTTTTTTCTTTATCAAATAAAAACTAATGGTGATAGCACAACAATGAAAAAATACAATACTAAATTCATTTTTCAGTGTTCAGTATTAACAAATTATATCATCTGAATTTACAAATGAAGTCATTTGACCATATATGATATGAAATTAAAAAGCTTGGAAATAAGTACATTATTGGCAATTTACTGTTGCAATCAGATGTATTTTCTGTGTTAACTCTTGGACGCCTCCCATGCAGAAATTCTAATTCTTGATGCCTTACTACATTTCAAAACTGAGGTTATACATATAACTATGAAATCATTTTCCATCCTTGATATAAATCACCAAAATTTGATGGTGGTAGAACAAGCCTATTCCCTATAAGGTAATGTCTAACTCCTGATCGGCACATTGAACAACATAGCACTTGTAACCAATCTTTACTGAACAAATTGTAAAATGTATTAGCTACATTTTATGACCAAAAGAAATTAGTTTCATAATTTCTAAACCCACTAAGAACATCATTCCAAAGGTTGCATGAGTAAATATGTTCATATGCTTCTTTAAAGTTGTTATAAATAACTGATTTAGGTATTTAAAGCAATATTGCTTCAATATGTATGCATATAGAAATATATATGTGTATGTATATATATATATATATATATTTAGGTGCTCTGACAATTCAAGAAGAAATCAGCCAAATTAAGCGCAAATTGCAGGCTGGGAAGAAAACTCAAGAGAGGCAAAAAAAACGATACCGTGATCGTATGGTAGAAAGGTAAGCTGTTTTTCTGGGAAGGCTTGATTCAATAGCAATAGCACTTAGACTAATATTTATTTATTATTTATTTATTTATTTATTCTGCTTATATGCCGCCCTATCTCACAATGGACTCAGGGTGGCTCACAACAATAAAACACAAGCCACAATAAAAAATAAAGACTAAAATCTAAAAAATTTAAAATTAACCCATTAAAACCCTTAAAACCCCATCATCAGACCAGGTCAAGGGATTTGAAAAGCCAAGTTTTTAATTCCCGGCGGAAGGTGCGAAGGCGCTAGTCGGAGCTCCAAGGGGAGTTGATTCCAGAGGGTGGGCACCCCAACCAAGAAGGCTCTTCCCCTGGGGGCCGCCAGCCGCCACTGTCTAGCCGACGGTACCCTGTGTAGGCTCTCTCTATGGGCGCGAACCGGGCGATGGGATGTTGTTACTGGCTGTAGGTGGTCCGCCAAATATTCTGGTCCTAAGCCATGTAGGGCTTTATAGGTCAACATCAGCACCTTGAATCTCACCCGGAGGGCAACCGGTAGCCAATGCAAATATAATGCATAATATACTGCTCCGCAGTGCTTTACAGCACTTTCTAGGTAGTTTACAATTGTCAGCATATTTCCCCCAACAATCTGGGTCCTCATTTTACTGACCTCAGAAGGATAGAAGGCTGTGTCAGCCTTGAGCTGTATCGTGATCGAACTCCAGGCTATGCGCAGAGTTAGCCTTTAATACTGCATTCTAACCACTGTGTCACCAGGGCTCTTTGCTAGTATTTAGATTGTCCATTTTTGTGTGGTGGTCTTTTCTCTTACAGATTTGATTATTTCATTATATTTACATGTTTTGATTTGTAAAACAATATATCCAAACTTTGTTAACATAAGGAAAGCTGACTTTTTTTTTTTTTTGCTTTAATTTATATGCCGCCCTTCTCCGGAGACTCAGGGTGGCTTACAATGCGTTAAGCAATAGCCTTCATACTTTTGTATATTTATACAAAGTCATCTTATTGCCCCCACAATCTGGGTCCTCATTTCACCTACCTTTGAAAGGATGGAAGGCTGAGTCAATCTTGAGCCTGGTGAGATTTGAACTTGCAGTAATTGCAAGCAGCAGATGTTAATCTTGTTAATAACAGTGCTTTAGTCTACTGTACTACAGGCTTGGTATTGACTTAATGAAAGTTGACTTGATGTCTTATTTTTAAGTTAGGATTAGGGGTAACAGTAAAAGAGAAACAAGTTACAGAGGAAAGAAACCAATATTTTTCATAATTCTGCCTTGGTTTTTTTACTGGAATTTTGAGCAATTATACAGAGGGAAAATAAGCAGATTTAAGATTAGGGCACTCATAGTCCCAGCAATTCTCAAGTTATGTTTAGGGACAGTGATTTACAGAGAGTAAAATGATAAGACTTCAGGATGGTTTATAAGACACAACATGTGGAGATCCTTTCTGTGCTGGAAAAAATGATATCTATCTAAAATATATCAGCTTCTCTTCCTAAATTCAAGAGAAGTTCCCAATGATTTTAAAAAAAGCAAATCTTCAAATAATTGTTTTATTTGCTATTTCTTTACAGAATTCAGTTTGTATGTTCATTGTGCAAATATCGCACTTTCTATGAAGATGAGATGACCAATCATTTGGAAAGCAAATTTCATAAAGAGCATTTTACATTTGTTGGAACCAAGCTACCCAAGCAGACTGCTGACTTCCTGCAGGTGAGTTTTCTCTCCTTAAACTTTCCTTCTTCTCATATTTCCAAAAGCACTAGTGATACTTTTCTGGGAAAGATATCAAGTAGTGGTAGCCCTCACTTAACAATCCCTTGTTCAATGACCATTTGAAGTTATAACAGTAATGAACTAAGAGATTTGTGGCCATTTCTCAAAGTTCCAGCCATTATAACATTTGCAGTTACGTGATCTAAACCCAGGCACTTGGCAACCAGCACATAATTACAACAGTTGCAGTATCCCATTGTCACATGATCCCACTTACAGCCTTTGCATCCTGCTTCCAATAAGCAAAATCAATGGAGAAGCTAGCAAGAATTTGCAAGTAATGGTCACATGATGTGGCACTTAGGAAGTACAATAAGAACTGCCATCATATCTCAGCAGAGTCATGTGATGTTTTTTCGCATTACAACCACAGTGCTTGTGACAGTTTGCAGTCCCAATTACATTAATTAACTGCGGACTATCTATATATGCCAGAAAATGATTGTTTACTTGTATTTTTCACCATAAAGTAGCATATGATTGCTTTGCTCTTTCTTTTTAATTAGAAAGAAATGAAAATGTAGCTTGGGAAAAAGTGGGAGAGGAATTGAGAATGGATTTTGATTGGAAGGCCTACTCTGAATTTTACTAGCATTCAGTTTAGCATTAATTTTAGTTTTCTTCAATGCAGGAATATGTAGCTAACAAAACAAAGAAGACAGAAGAACGTCGTAAAGCAATTGAAGATATTAATGCAGTTATACAACAGATTTACAAAGACCAAGATCTTACACAAGGTATATATGTTTTTGATATGAAAGTATCTTAAAATTCAGGTATAAAGTGATGTATATTCTTTTTCCTTTTTTGCATAACTATTGTAAAGATGCCATACATCTTTAGCAAATTAGCATTAGCAAATGCTTCATTATTCTCTGTATGATGGTCCTAAATTCTATATTCTGCTGGCTAAGATCTCTTGCATCACGATATACAAGAACACATAGAAACATCTTTTCAAATTGGTATAATAATGAGTTAATTTTCCAGACTTATACACAGCTTGGAAGTTGTCTCCATATGCACATAATTTCATAGCTACTTCATGGGAAAGAATGCGTAATAATGTTATTACAAGCAATTTCAGGATATTATACAGAATAGGGATGTTTCTTAGAAAAATATTTTTATTTACAAGTGACAAATACCCTAAAAAATGAAGGTCTATCCTCCTGCCTTTTTCTAGTTTGTATGGATAGGTTTCCATCTTTTGTTATTATTCGGTTCCATCAATATTTACTAAATTTATTTTTTGAATTAATCTGATAATATTGCTGGAATCTTATAGAAGATTCAATGTTTCTAGGTTCCTTGATATACAGATGTCTTCTTATGTGATAATGCATATTCTCCTTCAGGCTGTAATATATGAGGGACTTTATTTTACTTAGATATAGGTATGGAACATTTTGTAAAAAAGGTGGAGGCTGCTCACTGTGTTGCCTGTGACCTGTTCATCCCAATGCAATATGGAATCATCCAGAAACATCTGAAATCTCTTGATCATAACCACAACCGTAGAGTAAGTGTTTGTTGTTTGTTTGTTCATTTACTTATCCAATTTATATAACTGCCCATCTCACAAACAGAAACCCCAGGGGGTATACAACAAATGTAAACACAGTTTATACATTAAAAAGTATAAAAATCAAGCTAAAACAAAGAATATTAGATGAATGAATGTTAAAAGTAGTGGAGTCACTTTACTGTCCCCAGGCCTGCAGGACCTCCGGAAGCTCAACATTGACAAGGTCAACTTCACCTCAGGGAGGAGAAGTCTTCAGAATGTGGGCACCACAGCAGAAAAAGTCCAAAGGTAACTCCTTAGGCAGCAGAACCCATATCATGCCCTTTCTGCTGGATCTGATAGGTAGATTAAATCAGTAAGAGGTGCTCCCTCACAGAACCCAGTCCCATGCCATGAAGGGTTTTGAAGGTCAACACCAGCACTTTGAATTGAACCCAATATAAACTGGCAATCAATACAGCTCATGAAGAAACACACATCGTTGCTACCAAATACTGCTACATTTCACACTCACTGAAATTTCTGGGTACTCTTCAGAGGCAGCCCAAGGTAGAGTACATTGCAGTAGTCTAACTGGGAAGTGACCAAGGAATGAGTGACCATGAATGTCCTGATGTAGGAATAGGTGCAACTGCCACATGGTATAAACTTGTGCAAAATGTTTTCGTAGTCACATCTGCTACCAGCTCTGAGCAGGAGTCATGACTAGGAGGACCCCCAGATTGTGCATAGGTTCTATTTGGTGCAATGCATGCCTATCTAGTACTAAAATGGTAAAGTCCCAAAACCAGAGGGGTTCAAAGGCCAAAGCTACTCAGTCTTGCCAGGGTTTAATTGAAGCTGTTGTTCTCCATCCAGACCTTCATAAACTCCAGACATCATGGTAGGATATCCACAGCCAATCCCCTTCTCAGGTTCTCACCCTGAAGGGAAGCATAGGGATGAAACACCTGACAAATTTGGGGAGGAAAATCATCTTCTCTGGAGCTATTTGAGAAAAAAGCTTTGCAGGATGTATGTGTTTGGAGTCCACAGCAGACTGTCACTACGTTGCTATCCCACTCGCCCAGCTTCTCCAATAAACCAAGCCCCAGAGTCCTGGTTGGTGTCTCCAGATGGAAAGTTCCATGCAGTCATCTGGTCCGTGTGATGAGCGATGCCAGCAGCAAAGAAATGAAAATACAATACAGCTCAACAGTGGCAACCAGCAGCAGGTCCATGTGCTCAGCTAGCTCCATCCACTGCCAAGTGTCCAGTGGTGAAATGTAAAATTTGTTACTACCAGTTCTGTGGGCGTGGCTTGGTGGGGGGGGTTAATGTGACTGGGTGGGCATGGCCAACGTTTTTTTTTTTACTGTTTTACTTTTAAAAGCATTTTTTCTACAACCTCCTGGGCCGAAGAAGTTGTAGAAAAAATGCTTTTAAAAGTAAAAAAAAAAAAGCCTCTGATGATCGCGCAGCTCAGCTGGGCATGGGGGGGGTAGGGGGGTGCAGGGATTTTTGCTACTGGTTCTCCAAACTACTGACGCCATCATTACCGGATCGGGTGATCCAGTCCGAACCGGGAGCATTTCATCCCTGCAAATGTCCCAACAGTCAGATCACTGTCCCAGACTTTAATGCTCATAGCGAGCCTCCAAAAGTACTGCAGCTGACAACCTCATATGTAATCTCAGGCTCACACTCACAGTCAAGTGCTGCAGCTCCCTGCAACTCCACCATGAATAGGCACAGCATGGGCATGTCAATACAGTATCCACAGCCAGAGAGCAAACACAATCTGTCTGTCATCAACCAGCTCCCCAAAAAAGCAGAAAAAGCCTAACCAAGGTTCAGTCCAAGTCTAAAGTCCAGGTAAATGCCAAAAAATTTGCAGATTCATTACTAAAATAGTAATATAAATTGTTCATAATAAATGCCTGTTCATTTCAAAATAAAATTAAGAAACGGCCTGTTCCATTTCAAAATACCTGGATAATATATACAGTGTATATATTAGTATTTTAGTATGTATGTTATGTAATAAGATTTTCTCTTCCGAGTAAAGTATATTATATAAATATTTACAAATTGCATCCTATATTTTCATTTCTGTGATTGAAGATGCAGTTTCTCTTGATTTTGTAAATTTCTTATTATACAGAATGTATAGACATCTTTGCTTGTAATTCACTGTTTTCTTTGACTTCTCTATCTTGAAGCTAACAAAATCTTTATGTGAGTGGTCCTGATACGTTTGTTCTGCTCATCATTGTAACTTACTAAAAAAGACTAATTATGAAACTTAATTGATTAACACATGCAGGGTACTTGCTTTTTGTTATAGCTGACCCTATGCCTCATCCCTTACCATGTCCTCCTTTAAGTGAATGATTAACATTAAGTGAATGTTGCTTTGAAATGAAAAAGATGTACATTCATGTTGTAAATAATGATATGCATAATTTCTTTTTGTTGTTGGTTTTGTTTTCTAGGCTATGATGGAACAGTCCAAGAAATCGTCATTAGTAGTTGCAAGAAGTATTCTTAACAATAAACTTATCAGTAAAAAATTGGAGAGGTATCTAAAGGTTAGCAAAAAAAAATTCTGATATCTACTTTTAGATGCGCTATATTTTTTCAGCATTCTACTAATGTTTGTATTATGTTTGTGTTTATTTTCTGTTATTGCACTCAAATTCTTTGTTTTTTTTCTGTATCCAATTTTTATTTCTGAGTCCAGATTCTCAGTCTTCTATTTCTTAGATTCCATTTTTTTAATATTACAGGTTTCAGTTTTAATAGTGCAACAAATTCCTTTACTGCTAGTTATTATATTCACCTTTAGCTCCAGTTTAAGGATTATTGACATTTAAATGTAAATGTACTTGGTATTTCTCAATTATATTTATTTTCCTATGAGAATGTCATGGTTTCCAAAATAGATCTATTCAGTTTCATCCTTATCCAATTATTGTTTTTTATGTTCAGACCTCAACTGCAAGGACCATTTCACAAAATAAATTTGGAGAGTATCAGCATTCTGCCAACATTTATTAAAATGATTAGAGAAACAATAGAAATGTATAAGGATCCAAATAATTCATACCAGAAAAATGGCAGTTAGTGCCATTTGCATGGCAGTTAGCAATAGATTGTAGGCATTCTGCTCCACTAAATTTTCACCACATATAAGACTCTGCCATTAAATTGCCCAAGTTAAGTTTCAGATCTGCTTTGAAGATGTTAGCAGCATGGCTAGCAAAATGTCAGCACATATTCAAGAGTTCCAGCTTTTCCTTTCTTCCAATCCAATATGCATTCCAAATCTGGAGCAGAAACTCCATTGATCTATTAAAACAGAACAGGTGTTCTATTAGCCGTTAGTGGAATTATGCCATTTGATTATTTTTAAATGTCATTTCCATTGCATTAATAAAAATTACTACCCCCAACTATATATTTGTATAAGGCATATATTTTTATAATTCTGGGCATTGAAAATTTCTGACTAAAATGTCCAAAACTCAGTACAGTGTCGTGTTTTATAGGGTGAGAATCCCTTCACAGATGATCCTGAAGAGAAAGAGGAACATGAAGAAAGTGAGGCAGGAACAAGTGGGATCATTGAAGAAAGAGCAGCTGAAGGTGAAGGAAACCTAAATGAAGAGCAAAGTAAAAGTGATAACAATCCTTCTGAGGAAAATCCAGTGGCTGATGAAAGTGCAGAAAATAAAGGTGATGGAGAAGAACTACAAGGACGAATGGAGGAAAGGAATTTGACCACATCTCAAGAAGGTTTTACTACCGAGCAGAATCCAGAACATGAAGAAGAAAAAGAAAAAACACAAGAAAAACAAGACATTGTACCTTCAGAGAAGATGGAACTACCTGATGAGTGAACTTGCAAAGAAGGTTGAATCATTTTGAGACTCTGCATTAAATCTTCTAAAACCATACCTGTATTTGTGACACACCATGGCACGTGGCTTTTGGTTCTCATTGACCTCACTTTCATCTAGTTAACAGCCTTTATTTGTAAAGTGTTTTTGAAAATAGCTTTTTTAACCAAATTTTCATTGTATTAGCTAGATTTTGTGCAGTACAATTTTTAAGTGGCTTTGTACTAGGAAATATACTTTTTTTAGTAAATAATCAAAATCAAATTTTGTCCATTGGCTTATACCATGCTAAACCTTGGAAGGATAAATAACATCTAAATTTTCCCATTTACTTTTGTATATAGTTGAAAATGTTTTAGTTCCATAGCTAGTCTTGTCTGAAAATGTCAGTAGCAGAATTATGGATTTTAAATTCTGCATGATTGGAATATCTTCCATGCAAGTGTAGCATTCTTCTATCTTTTTACTTTTAATATTCAAAAAAGACTTTGGTCAGCACAATAATTTTGCAGTGCTTTTATTTAAGAGGGAACATTTGCAATAGTTGGTTATAAAACACTATTAGGGCTGTATGTGTAAGTTTTTGACAGAAGCAGCAAGCTTATTATTGTGCAGAAAGCCTCAAGGAGAAATAAAGGCATTCTGGAACTTTCCAAAAAATGCAATTTATATTATTCTGTTTGAGATCAAGAGGATTTCTTAGTTTCTGCTTATTTTAGATGGATGTTCTGAAAATGAAGTCTGTAGCAGCCCAAAAATCTACTGATGAAGTGTTACAAAACATTAAATATTCCCTTCAAAGCAGGTCTTCCAGTTGTCTCATTTTAAATCCTTGAAATCATCTCTGCTGCATTTGTCAAGAATATAGTATTGCTTCATTGTTCCTTTGTTTATTAAGAATTTCAGGCATTAATGCCATAAGTTTATTTCAACTCTTGCTGCTACCCCAATTGCTTTCCAAGCAATAGTGGTACAGATTCTGATATTCTTGTTCATGCTCAATTTATTATCCTCTCATTTCTCTTTATGTACATGCCTTCTTCCTGTAGTGGAGATCAAGCAATGGAATCTGAAAATATTCAATGGACATATTTTTCTGGAAACCTGCTACATTAGCAAAGACAAGGGTGAGTGAAGGAATAATTACACACTGGGTGGAGGCCTTTTTGCTATATAATACTTCTTCCTTAAGACTCAAGCACCAAATAACTGGTGGAGAAACATGTAAAAATAAGTTTTGTGAGTAAAAAGCATTTAGCAAAGTTTCAATGTATTGCTTATTAATGTACAATGACTCAAGTGTTCGTAGTGGTAGCTTTGTCTTGTACTCAATCAAGTTGTAGATAATAAATTTTATGAATGTTGGGAGTACTGAAATTCCAGTATAAACTTGTATTTATACATATGGGTTGGTATCTTAAAAGGTATTAGCGGTTGGGCTGAACAAGGAATAAGAAGTTTACAAAACAGCTTTGAGGTATTAGGTTTCTGGAAATAACTGACAGAGACAGAGGTTGCTAATATAGTGCTTGAGTAAATATTCCATCTTCTTTCAATATTTGGGCTCACATACATGCCAGTGGTGTGTTTTTGCAAAATGGTATTAGCTGCTATGAGAATTTTCTTTACATCAGTCTGAATGTTTATCAAACCATATATTAATTCCAAATGAATAGCACTTACCATTACCTTCGAATAACTCAAATGCGTTATTTCTTGGACTATTAGTCAATTTGTAGGCAAATTTACTCATAGTCTGAGTAATTATACTTGGGATTCAGCCTTACTAAGTTTGGAGATAAACATAAAACAATATTTTCATATAACTTTAAAACCAGGGATATTCTTTTTATTATTATATTTTTATCCCAGCTTTTTTATATATAACTCAAGGGGGAAAAGTAATTCTCCTGCCTCCTGTTTTCCTCACAACAACCACTCTGTGAGGTGGGTTGTTCTGAGAGAGTGAATGATTCACCCAGTCACTTTTCATGCCTAACAGGCCTGGAACTCTAAATCTCCTTGGTTTCTGATCCAGCACCTTCACCGCTGCACCATACTGGCTTTCCAGTTTCTCTCTGGATTGGGATATTTGTACAGGGCAGTTTGCACTGATGAAGGATGCTAACTTTTTCCCAGTATCTGATACTTTCTTCCTTTGACCCTGTTCTCTCCTTCTCCTCTCTCCCCACTTCCAATATACTCCAGCTGGGACATAAATCTTGGAGAGGAATCCCCTCCTGTTTGAAATAAGGTACTACTGGATGGGAAGCAGTTTTGAATAGAATTAATGAGGTTGGGAATTAACCAATTACTTTGTAGAGCCTCATCTGCAAATGATGTTTTGATACTCCAGCCACATAATAATAAGATAATATGATAACTCAGTTTTTCTGCCTTTTGAAAATTAGAATCTGTATACTTGAAAGAAAATGCTACTGTAATTACTGATTTTATTCCAAATTACATAGGCAGATGATTGCAACTATGACTATTCAATTAAATAGATATTCAGGAATTTCCTGAATATATATGTATAGGATCTGGCCATGGGTTTCCACATTGCATTTTGAGCCCTTTTTCGTTCATGTAGGAGTAGCTATTTAAGGTATCTATAATTGTTTTGTGGAACTGTTATTAGATTAGAACTGTTTTCTAAATTGCAATCTGGAGAGTTCAAAAGCACATTTCGAAACGATTGTACTCAAAAGTTAAGAAATTATTGAGGTGTTATATTATGTATTGTTGCAAAACTGGTATTGTTGATAGAATCAAAGAAATAGTCTGCCCTATTCTAGTCTCTGGAGTTACACATTCCTGGAATCTAAAGGAAACTTCCATTTTTCTGGCAGAATTTCTTCTGTTGGAGCACATGGAAGATCAATGTAATCTGCCCCACTAATTTGTTTACCTAATTTGTCCAGATAGTTAGAAATATTTCTTAACAAAATTTGAGGGCATATAAAGCCTGAAAGGTGGAAGAGAAGAGTCAATAGCCCAACTTTATAAACTTTATATGTGCTTTTATTTGTCCGTGGCTTTCTTAACTTCAAAAGAGATATTACAATAACCAGTTTGTTTTGCTTGCTGACTATAACTGAAATGGTAGAATAATTTTCTTTTATGCACTTTTGATAGTCACATAAGAATTTCAATTCATATTGGTGTAAAGTGTTAATGTTCTTCAACTATTAGATTCTGAATGAAAAAATGTAATAAATAAGAAAATATTTGTAATACCTTTTTCCTATGAATTACAGAATACATATTGTAATTAGCTGTCACTGAACAAATAGCTCAAGTTTCATACATTTTTGATATCAGGAAGTGTTTTCCTATGACTTAAGTGACTTAAGAAAAGGCTTTAAAATTTTATCTTACAAGAAAACTGGAAAAAAATCAGTGATTGACATAATAAGCTTTGTGGATTTAAGCAAAGATGTGCTTTTCGTTATTAAACAGGCAAGGCAAAAGTCATTTTAAAAATACCATTCTGGTTGTGGATATTTCAACCACAAGCAGAATGGTATTTGCAAAAGAATGCACCCATTCTTTTGCAATATTATAAAGTTAATGTTAAAATTACTTTGCCTATATTGTTTTAATTGAGTCTGACAATTGTAGAAAAGCACTTGAGAAAAGAGAAAAGAGGTTAAAAGGTTAAAAAGGTCATATCTCTGGAATTGGTCCAAAAAAACTGTTAAAAAGGAGACCAAAACGTAAATCATGGTAGAGCAGCAAGACAGATTACAGAGTGAGGAGAAAGATTTGGCTGTCTCGGCTGATTACAGAGTGAGAAGAAAGAGTTTATAGTGGCATAGCTGATTGTTGGAGCAGCAATTCTCCAGAAGCTGTGGTGTTCTCCTAGGCCAGATAACCAAGAGACTGTTTTTGTCTCTAATTACAATTGTTGAAAAATTATTCATTGTATAAATGTACTCTCTTTACTCCTTACTTCCATATAACACATACTATAATTTTTATCTCTGCATAGGAGAAGAATGCCAGCATCAATGCCTTTCTTTATAAACAATATAAATATTCTTATGTTATAGTTACATAGCAGAATAATTTCATCTCATCTTCTGTCACTGCTGCAGCACAAGTTTCTCTTCTGCTTGAATGTTATTGACTGTGTTCGTGTATGAAATACTAAATTTGCACATCAATTGTTTTTAAAATTGTATTTTTCATGATTCTCTCTGTATATACATTTTTAAATCAATTTAAACTTAACTCCTGGTGACTGCATTTCGGCAGTTTTCTTGACAGCATTATAGAAGTGACCTGATAACTACCACCTTCTAAGATGTTTTTATGCCTTCTCAATCTAGTGAGCCCTAGAGTCAGACATTCTTCTATTCAAATATTAACCAGGGTTAATCCTGCTTTGCTTTTCAAATCTGCAGAGGTTTATAGGACCACCTGCTCAGATTTCATTATTGTTTAAAAAGATAAAGGGCGCATCCAGACAGCCATGAAGTGCTTTCCTTCAGTCTATGAGCATTTTTATTATTATTACAGGTTTTAGCTTTAATAGTGCAACAAGTTCCTTTATTGCTAACAATTTGTGCTCCCCTTGTCATCAATCTCTGTTCTAGTTCGATAATTAACTTGGCAAGTGCTATCCTTACTGCCTTAATGTAGGACAAATTAAGAAAAAGGTTTGGTGGCTTCTTCTGACTTTATTTCCCCTCCCACTTAATGTCACCTTAGTGGGAAAATAACCACCAATTTGAGATATCCTTGGTCTCTCTGACCTTGTTTATTTCCTTGCAGAGGTTTCATTACCCAAACCAGGTAACATCATCAGTGCTAGTAAGGAGTGCAGTTTGCTGTAACATCCTTTTTGGGCTGGGTGATAATCTCTTTTGCATAATCTATAGATGTTAATGTCTATGTGTCTATTGGTGGTTTATTTGTCAAAGTGTCAGGCTTCTAGAAATTCCCTGGAGACAATCAACCAGCCAAAAAAGGAACAAAATGATCCAAGCACCTCTCCACCAGCATCAGCACCCAGATCATCTTAGATTAACTGCAGGGTTAACATCAGATCAACAATCAAGTAAACAATATCCCAATCAAGAAACTCCCAAAAAAGTCAGCAGCAAACAGCTCAATCAAAGAATCTCTAAGATCAGGGGTGAAATGCTCCCGGTTTGGAACGGATCGCCCGATCCGGTAGCAATGGTGGCGGGTGGTTCGGAGAACCGGTAGCAAAAATCCCTGCCCCCCCATGCCCAGCTGAGCTGCACGATTATCAGAGGCTTTTTTAAAAAAAAATTTAAAAGCATTTTTTCTACCACCTCTTCGGCCGAAAAAATGCTTTTAAAAGTAAAAAAAAAAAAAAAAAGCCTCTGATGATTGCTCAGCTGGGATCTTCAGAGGCTTTTAAAACCATTTTTTCTACAACCTCTTAAGGTTGTAGAAAAAATGCTTTTAAAAGTTAAAAAAAATGTTGGCCACGCCTACCCAATCACATTAAACCCCCCCCCCCACCAAGCCATGCCCACAGAACCGGTAGTAACAAGTTTTACATTTCACCACTGTCTAAGACCATCCCTCACCAACATTGACAGGGCAAGCTACTAGAATATAAACTCCTTACTAGTACTGATGATGTTACCTAGCTTGAATAATGAAACCTCTGCAAGAAAACAAGCAAGTTCAGAGAGCACCAAGGACATCTTGTCAACCCTTAGCTACAAATATTCTCCTTTATTAGAACCACCAATTTCATTAATGATTGACAGATGGATGTAGGTGCTTGGGATGCCTGATTAATGGTAGTCACCAAATTTGGCTAATAAGCTGCACATACTGAGCTGTTCTGTTCCTGTTTCCTTTCAGTGAGGGTATTTTTGATCAGAACTGTAATACTCTTCTATAAACACTACACTTGTGTCCCAAAATAACCTGGCAGATAACATTGCAGTCACATAGGAGTTGCATAGAATAAAGCAGGAGGGACAGTTAAAGACTGAGATCTGTCTTCAACCAGTGCTGCAGAAAAATGACAGTGCTAGCAGTGAATGGATCTGGCTGACAGTATCTGGAGATAGTCTATTGAATAGGTAATGTAACCATGCACATAAATAATAAAAATAATTAAAACCCATACAAAACCTGTTAGAAGCAGTGAAAAATCTGTAATATATTCATTGGTGATACAACCAACAATAGCAACAAACCCTTGTTAAAATGATCATAAATGCAACATAGGACTTATTCTTTCAAGTAAAAATTTTGTTTTATTTAGAAACAAATACAAATGTAGTATTCTTTCAGAGCTGTTATTGGAAGTAAAATCTGGTCCGGTTCTTATTCCAAGCTGGGAGAAAGGTGAAGGAGAAATGAATTGGAGGAAGCTTGCATTTAGAAAGGAGGTAGCTAGAAACAACAGTGACACAGCTGACAAATTGGGATTGAGAGTAGATGTGCTTTTAGACAATTTGGGGGGCTTTGTGATTGAGACACCTGTTCCAGTGCAAGAATGTGTCCTTTAATATTTAATGGCTGTTGCCAGATTCCTATGAGGTCATGACTGGCTCTACATGCAAAAGGGGAAAAGCAAATCCTGTTTTGTTTGTCTGAGCTAATCTTGTCAATTTCATCTCTTTGCCTATTGTGCTGCTTATTTGGAGTTACTGGCGGCCCTTTGTCTATGAATAGAATGGCCTGGTTTTATGGATAGAAAATATCCATTCAAAAAGCCTAGCCTCTTCAGGCTTCTGCTTGAAGCTGTTTTCCTATAGCAGAGAGACTGGGGCTACTTTCTGCCTTTGTTAGGAGATTTTTCTCCTCTTCTCCTTTAGGGGAAATATTCTATTCTGCCTCTTTTTAATATTCTATAGAATATTTTATTCTGGGAGGGGGGCTTCCCACACTATTAAACCTATGTTGTAAGTGACCATGAGCAAGGCCTTCTGGGTCAGGAATGGACCTGGTTCACAAAATGAATTTATACAAAGCCTCCCTGGCCACGGCTGCCGCCTGCTATTCCAGCAGGAACCATGAGTCCAGGAGGACTCCCAAATTTCACATCAGATCTCTGTGAGGTCCCCATCCAGAATCAGAGATGTCAACTCTCTTCACCCTGACAAGAAACCACTCCATCTTGCTCAGTTTGAGTCACAACTAGTTTCTCCTCATCCAAGCCTTTACAGCACCTGAACAGCATCACTTGACCTGACATGGAATAGATAAATGGGATATTATCAGCTTACCAAACCTACCACCAGATGTCCTCTCCCAACAGCTCCATTGAGATGTTAGATAGGAGGGGAGAAAGATGAGGGGAGAAAACTCTTGAGGCACCCCACATAACTAGTATTGGCCAGAGAATGGCCAACAGAATGGTGCCTCCCAATCCTTAGAGCCTGTCCAACAAGATTTATTATATTTTATACCAATATTGTCAGTGACAATCCTTTTAAGATGTTAAATCACTAGCTACAACACCAGTTGATAAACTGTTTTTAGTGACAGATGGAGACAAGACTGTTTTGGATTTTTGTACTGTAGATACTGCATATGTATTTTTACAAAGCTTGATGTCTCCCATGAGAACGTCTTGCCTGGAATCCTGGAGAGCCATTGCCAGTTAGTTTGAACAAAGCTAGAAGAGGGTTGACCAACAGTCCTACGCAGTATAAGGCATTTTCCATGAATAACAGAGTTAATAAAATGCTTCCCTAGCCATATAAGTGGGGCTAGAAACAGGCAGAAAGTAGTTTCAAAAATTAGCACCTGCATCCAGGCACTTCCTACTGCAGCACACTTCAAGAGGAGTTTGGGGGGGGAGGGAGGGTGTCGAACACTGGAGCTACAGAGAAAATTATTTAGAAAAAGGCTGGGCTCGCCTGACATTTCCTCAGCCCATTTTCTGCACCACATCCTGAACTTCATTGCAAAGAACATGGTCGCGGAATTCCTTTCAAATGTCGTGCAGTAGTTTACGGGGCAGAGAGTGAACAGAGACAAAAAAAAAAAAAAAAAGATGACAAACCCCATTTGGTGTTGGACCCACCAAACAAGGAAAGGATTAGGGAAAGGCAAAGTGCTAGTGGGCAAAATAACGAAATACCTTTTATAAAAGCTTATTAGCCCAAACTCCCAGCAATACAAAAAGACACGTGGACTTGACGCAGAGAAACGTCAGCCTGCCCTCCGCCCCGTAAAGCAAAAGATTAGAATCTAAAGCCCTCGGGGTTCTATTCCAGTGTTTCTCAACCTTGGTAGCTTGAAGATGGGTGGACTTTAACTCCCAGAATCCCCCAGCCAGAAACACTGTTCTATCCAGACAAGAAAGCTGAAGCCGCTAAATTATCTTCTAGCTGCGTCCTTAATTATTCGCAAGTAATAAAAGCGAACCTCAGCCCGCCCTGCTTCCTGTACTGTTGCTCCTCTGAACGCTTCTGAGCACTGGCCGCCCCTCCCATTGGAAGCTTATCGACAGAAATGGGAACCGGAAATCTCTCTAGCTTCACAAGCCGCTTCAGCTGCAAATAGGAAAGTTCTCCGGGCATCGGAAGGCGTAGAACGTAGATGTCCAGCGACGGATAAGCTAACGAACGACCCAATGGGAACGACCTTCATACGGGGAGGCGGGAGCAACAGACGCTGTGAAGTTTAAACGCCCGGCCAATCGAACTTCAGGAATAGAGGCAGAAGCCAATCTCTGGCGGCATATGGCGCTCGCGCAGTCGGGTGGTGGGTAAACTGTTCGTAGTGGGGAGGCAGGACGACGAGCGAAGCCATGGATCAAAGTTACGGTGAGTCCTGCCGGGGAAGGCACCGGCGGCGATGGATGGATGTAAGGAGAACTTCGGGCTTTGACAGAACCGGTTTCTCTTCTCAATGACGTAGCAGCGCTTGCGGGTCGCGGAGCCCCCCCGGTGTCGGTGCCTTCTTTCTCGGAGAGGCGCTGGCAGCGGTGATTGGACCTTGCGCTTGTCCCTCACCCACCTTCCGCTTTGTGACTGGAGTGCTACTTGGCCAGCGAGGCGGAGGGTTCGAGTTTACAGTCCCACCCCCCCCCACCCCCCCACCCTTTGCAGTACCGAGCGAGAAAGGAGGACCGAAGTCCTATTTCTAAAGACGACACAAAATGGCGTGGAGGAAGTTTTGCTCGCGATGGCGCTCCCTTCCTTCCTGCCGAGGGGATCGATGCCTTCCCGTTTGTAAACAGTGGCTCGTGGATCTCGCCTCTTTGCCGACGGCGCTTCTGGCTGGAGAAGAAGCGGACCGGTCGGTCGAAAAGCTCATCCTGGCCCGCGTTGTATTTCCATAGCCAGCCAGCCAGCCCGCCA
The DNA here is from genome assembly GCF_059756535.1 of Pantherophis guttatus. NCBI lineage: Eukaryota > Metazoa > Chordata > Lepidosauria > Squamata > Colubridae > Pantherophis > Pantherophis guttatus. The sequence goes on from NC_142064.1 coordinate 172,191,697, forward strand.
AAAAAAAAAAAAAATGACAGGCAGGCAGGGGCGTAATCGCTCCCCCCCTTCACGTCCCTCACAACCCTCCTCGCAGGGTGTTAGGCATTGCCAACATGCCCAGTAAGAGTGTCCACAGGCCATCCTCTGCTTTCTTACCTATCTCCGAATACAGAATAACAACAGGTGGAAGGGACCTTGGAGGTCTTCTAGTCCAATCCTCCCCCTTTCAGGCAGGAGACCCGATACCATTTCAGACAAATGGTTATCCAACATCATCTTAAAAACGTCCACTGTTGGAGCATTCACAACTTCTGGAGCCAAGTCGTTCTACTGATTAATTGTTCTAACTGTCAGGAAGAACAAACTTGCCTGGCCACATCGTTTTTCTTATCAGGTCCCATCTTGTCCCAGCCCTAAGTGCTAAAGTAGCATTTAGGGCAGGGGTCAGCAACATGAGGCTCTGGAGTCGCATGTGGTTCTTTCACCCCTCTGCTGCGGCTTCCTGTCACTCAAAATATGCATGACAACTGCCAATGTGCGACACCCGCCAGCACATTATTTATTGAGCTTTTCAACCCCGGTAGGCCAACCATGGATAAATCCAAGAAAAGAAAAGTTTCAGAAGAAAACTGAACTTTTAATTCAACTACATATGTTAGTTTTGTGGCCGCTCAAGAAAGTCAGGCGCGGAAAGGGTTTTGTGGCTCCCAGTGTTTTCTTTTCTGTGGGAAACGGGTCCAAATGGCTCTTTGAGGGTTTAGGGGCTTGTTTTCACACACTCCGAGAATAGACCCAAGGAGTGTAATATCGGTTTTGCTGTTTATCATTCGGAATTCAGGCAGAATAGAATGAAGGGTTCAAGGATGAATAAATAAATACTAGAGGGCTTCAACTGAGCAGTGGGGAAACCCACGGTCTGAGGGCTCTGTGACATTTATAATGATAGCAAGTGGTATATTGACTTCGTTGGTGATACCAGACACTGAGTTGCACATTTGGCCGGCTGCATTGTAGCCTAGCGAGTTGACTGAACTCAACTTGTGTGGTTGAGTTATGGTACAGTGCATTTTGTCAAACTAGAAAATTGTTCATTGTGAGTATTGTGCGGATATATAGCCTTTTTGTTTTAAAATGTCAGGGTATTTATTAAAATGTTTTATTTGTAAACAGTATGACTGGTTAAAGAGGGAGGAGGAAAATACACCAAGGGAGAAAAGGGAATACATTTTTAATGTAATTTAGGAATATCTGTGTACATTATTGCTTTTCTTAGGCTTAGATCAGAGGATAACCTTCAGCTTTATTAAGTCATCTTTCATTCTGTCAAAAGTGTTTTCAGATCTTGTAGATATAGTAGTACTGTACATAAAACAGGTATAGCATGAATATAGAAGCAATGATATTTCCTATGAAACTCTGAATAACTAGATATTTTTAGTACTCATGGTAGTTTTGAATGCTAAACTTAATCCCCCTATAAAGTGGAATCTTAACATCTGATAAAATGGGCTCTAGTGTAGAAATCATTATACCATAATAACCCTGATTAGTATCCAAGGCAACAGCAAGTACCTGGGTCCCTGCCAGATGCTTGTACTACAGCTTCCACAAACTTGTCAGTGGTGATGCTAGCTAAATATTGAAATCCAAGATGTCAGGTATTCTGTGTTATAAGATACTATATGATACTATATAATGACTAGAAGGGTTTAAAAATGTAAGAAAATCAGAATTCTCAATCTTGCTACTGTTTCCATTTCTTTGTTACATGACAATTTTAGTGATGTTCTTTTGTAACAACTAATATAGTTATACCAGAGAATGCAACAAATGTATGTGTATGCACCCTGTGTATATATGATAGAATTCACATTTTTGAATTGCCTGATTTTTGAATTGCCTATCTCAGAATTGCTCTGAGAATTGCCTTCTCAGAGAAGTACTTGAGGCAGTATATAATAAAACGTTAACATATAAAACAGCATATAGGAATTTAAAATTTAAAAAAATTGAAATTTAAAAGTAGGCAAGAATGATTGAACTCTGTTGAAAATTAGTTAAAAAGGTAAAGGGAGGGTTTTCAGGATGCCAGCCCTGTGGGCATGGGGCTGCAGAGCCATGTTTTAACTCTTTTTCAAAAGACCAAGAGAGGGTTGCTGCCTCTCCTATATATTTGTGTATATACACACTCTCCCCATGAATTCTAGTTCCACCATGGGCGCAAAACCAACTAGATGGTCTTGGGCTAGTCACTTTTTCTTAGCCCTAGGAAAGGGGCAATTTCAAACAACTTCAAAAATACTTTACTTAGAAATCTGCAGGGATTTGTCTTGGCAGTCTCCAAGAATAGGACATGATTGCTTGCTAGTTTAATGTTCTGAAGTACTTCGATGAGAACCAAATGTTAAAAGAGTACACCTATAAAATAGTAATTTTTATAGTCGTGTTTATAACTATTTGCATTTTGAATATACATAGGAATCAGTTATTAATTTCTCAGAAGAAATTGATTTATTCTTTTTATAGAAAATGTCAGTGTCACAATTCTGTTGCAATTTTATTTAGCATATTGCCTTGATTTGTGTTACATAAAGTACATAATCCAATAGAAGATAATATATTTAGCTCAGGGTTGAACTTTGGATTTAGCTCAGGGTTGAACTCTGGAGTCCTTGATGTTCTTTGAGCTTGGTCCTTTGCTTGCAAACATTTCATTATCCAATTAGTAACATCAGTGCTAATGAGTATCAGGTTTGCTCCCTGTTTATGTAAAATAGGCTGCTCTACCAGTGTTAGTGCCGATGTGGTTTTCTCTTTGGTAGTTCCATGATTAGGGTATTGACAATAAAATAACAATTGTATGGACAAGAAAATAAAGCTAAGAAGGAAACAAAACCCCATCATCCGTAACAACCAACATTCAGATAAATGAGGATTAATACCAGGCAGACAGGCAGAAAATAATACCTAATGAACTGCCAAGGAGAAAACAACAGCCTTCCCAACACTGGCAGGAAAAGCTATTGTACATAAACAGAGAGTACGCCCCACACTGCAAATATTACCTAGTCAGGTAATGAAATACCTGGAAGCAAACAACCAAGGACTCCACAAAGTATGTAATGATAGCTTTATATGTTCAAGTATTTCCTTTCTGAAATATTCATTTAGTATAAAATAAATTGTTTATTTTGCTCCCTTTCAGAAGGGTTTCTGGTTCTTTTCATAAGAAATCTTAGTTCCAGATAAGGATTTGTTTCTCTGTATTGTATGATATGAACCTAAATTCTTTTTTAAGTAAAATCTTCCATATTTCAGTATTCTTAGTTTACACATTTGAAAGAGTTGAATTCAGATAACCCTTAATTCCTACTAATTATTTGGAAAGCATGATTGGTTAATAAGAGTTTGCTTAAGAAGATTTTGTAGGCCATGTATAATGTTGCTTTCAGAATTAGTTCCAGAGAATGGAACAAAATGTAAGTCAGTGTGTATAACCTTGGCATTTGGCCTGACTTCTGTCTTTCCTATTTTATTGGTAGCAATGGAAAACACACAACTTCCCAAAGGTTTGGTTCCTATCAAATACACAAAATATATTGAAGATAAACCTCTGAATGGATATAAAAGATACAGAGCAAATCTTTAGAAATATATTGAGTTTTTAAATTTATTAATATATTAAACTTTTCTTTTACAGGATATAGTTCTTGGGGTACTGACAACACCAATACTCATGGTAAGAAAATAAATATAGCTACACTGATAAGTTGATTATAACCCTATTTTAAACCTGAGTCACAAAATAATAATATTAATAGCATGAGTTTTCAATAGCAGAATATTTTCACAGGCATATTTATTTATTTATTTATTATTTATTAGTTTGATTTATATGTCGCTCTTCTCCAGAGACTCAGGGCGGCTTACGATGCTTTTAAGCAATAACCTTCATACTTTTGTATATACCTGCTTAGTAGGGCTTTTTGGGGGCCCCTAAACGGTGTTCTATTTTATACAAAGTCAGGAGCCACAAATCGGGTCCTCATTTTACCTACCTCGGAAGGATGGAAGGCTGAGTCAACCTTGAGCCTGGTGAGAATTGAACTCACCATAATAATCTCATATACTGATATTAATTTCCTTTTGGGTTTATTAGATTAAATATAGTTTATATCAGTTTTCTATCGTACTAATTTCTATCAGAATTCATATAAATTAGAGCACTGATTTTATATAAAATAAAAATATTCAGCTGCTTCTTGACATGAATCATTTAATATCCTTTATATAGGAAGATTGTGAAATAATTTGTTTCACTAATTCTAATCTAGTGTTAATTTCTGATTTGTCTAATATATAATATTAATGCTAAATTTTTGCCATGGGATACAAAAAATAACTTCATACTTATTCTAATGTGAATTTTCCAAGCTATTCCCACTGCAAGAAAGAAAGCCCAGTTAGACCAGAATTCCTCAACCTTTCTGGGTTTATGGATCAGCAGGGTGGGGAGGGGATGGTTTTACAAATGGCCGGCAAGCACGCACGCAGCTTCATTTTCACGAGTGGTATATACACGCACCTGCCACTTATGCAATTGGAGCACATGTGTACACGCTCACCTGCTGCTTGTGCAAGTGGAGATGAGCATGTGTGCACACTCATCTGCCATTTGCAAACAGCTCACAGCTCACTATTGGGCCATCGCCCAGAGGTTGGGGACCCCTGCCTTAGACCACATAGAGCTTATGCAGATTCTCTATGTGTGTTTATCTTGGAGAGCTCCCTGGTTTTCAGAGGAACCAGGAGATGAAGCAGCATAACAGATGCCTAGAGCATCACAAGAAGACAAAGCAAAATTTGTAATACAGCCTCCCTCTGGAGTTACAAATAGCACTGACCTGTTAGCCTGTGAATATTGGCAATTTCCCAGGCTCTAAAGTCAAAATAATGTTGGTGGCATTTGGTCCTAGTATGGTGTGGTTGAGTGTGTTAATAATGGATTTTTATTCATTTCTTTTTAATTGATTTATACATTTGAGTTGAAATATTTATTTCTGTTCTTTGGATAGATGAGTAGCTGTTAATTAAAAAAACTTGATGTATTTAAGATAAAAATAAACTTTGTCTCTGTGTCTCACTAAGGTACATATGCCACGAACATGGGAAGTTGGCAAGGTATGTGTTTTGCTTACTTTTCCAAAGTTTTGCTTTTCACTGAAAGAGGATCTGAGACATTTCCCCACTTTTTTTTAAGAAATAAAGTGACATCCACTTTACTTATATAAGCTACATAAATCCATGTCTTTCTCATTTTGAACTCTGTCCCAAAGTATTAATAGTAAAATAATCTCAATGAACTACAACAAGGAGGCATCCTTTTCAAAAATTGCAATTTTCAGTGCAGAATTATGAGATAAATCATTTGGAAAGCATTCTAAAGTGGTGGTGGTGGTGGGAAGATGGCAAAGGGAAGGTGTGGCAGTGGGTTCCAGGAAAGTTTCAGACCCATCATCTACTGGATTTGTCAAAAGGTGCATTATGCCCCTAAGGTATTCTGTTCTTTCTGCGCCAATTCAGGAAGCTCAAACTGCCCAAGGAGCTGCTGATACAGTTCTACAGAGGAATTACTGAGTCTGTCATCTGCACCTCTATAACTGTCTGGTTTGGTTCTGCAACCCAACAGACACAGACTTCAGAGGATAATTAGAACTGCAGAAAAAACAATTATAACCAACCTGCCTTCCATTGAGGGCCTGTATACTGCACAAGTCAAAAAGAGGTTACAGACCCCTTGCATCCTGGACATAAATAGTTTCAACTCCTACCCTCAAAACGACATATAGAGCACTGCACACCAGAACAACTAGACACAAGAACAGTTTTTTCCCAAACGCCATCACCCTGCTAAACAAATAATTCCCTCAACACTGTCAAACTATTCACTAAATCTGCATTACTATTAATCTTCTCATAGTTCCTATCACCCATCTCTTCCCACTTATGACTGAATGATTGTAACTTTGTTGCTTGTATTCTTACGATTTATTTTGATTGTTTCCTAGTATGATTTGATTGCTTATTTGTACCCTATGACCATCATTAAGTGTTGTACCTTATGATTCTTGAGAAATGTATCTTTTCTTTTTATGTACTCTGAGAGCATATGTACCAAAGACAAGTTCCTTGTGTGTCCAATCAAATCAAATCATTGAAACTGATATGGGACCATAAATATTGCTCCAAATAAATATGATTATTTTGTTACACTAAAATAATATTTTAAAAGTTCTGGTGTGACAAGTCTGATAGGGGCCATCAAAATATGTTGGACATATTTTGGTCCACTGTAGTTTATAATTTTTTATTTTATCTTTAGAAACACAGAAAACTGATGCCCGAAAAAGACCCAGTGGTCTATTGAGTCTGCCCTTTGAATTTTTCATTTTTGTTTTCATTTTATTAATTTATTACTTTTAATTATTTATTTTTACTTTTTTATTTTATTATTACTATTTTTATTTATTAATTTTTGTCGGATGATAGATACATGTTTATTCCAAGCATGCTTGAACTCATTTACTGGTAATTGACTCACTACCTCTACTGGAAGTTGGCTCCAAGCTTCCGCTAGTCTTTCTGTAAAATACTTTCAAACATTACTTTTGAATTCCTTTCAAAAAGCTATGCATGTTCTTTTATGAACATTTATGACAGTTCTGTGATAGTTATATTTTTAAAAGTATCATCTCTACCTCATACTGTACATCTATGAGAATATCATTTAACACAGACCCTGGTCTTAAAACAACAAACAGAATTAAGCTAATAAATATTTCTGTCTGTTGTATTTGAAGGTGTGTATGATTTTTGATGTGGAGTTGGTTTCCATTTTGGTGCAAGATTTTAGGTTCTGTTTTTGCTGATTGTGCAACCTATACTTATCTTTTTTTAAACCAGGTTATGAAGGTTATGATTATTATGGTGCTCAAGCCAGTAATACTACCACAGGTCCCACATATAACTATGATGCTACTGTTCCCCCAACTACCTGGAATACTTCTAAAGCTTCTGATATAACAATGGGTACTAGTATGCCAGTTGTAAATTACAATACTGGAACAATGGAGGCAGAAAATTCTGATTCCATCATAGCAAAAATAAACCAGCGTTTGGATATGCTATCAAAGGAAAACAGTGGCAATGCTGGAGAAGGCATGGAAGATCAGGGAAGGTAATTTAAATTTTATTTTTTAATCAATTTTTAAGACTTGAGTTTTGCAGTAAAATAACTGATGGGCCATTTTGTTATAGTGTTTTAAGATATCAGGCTGGAAAGCAGGAAGCTAAATTTTAGTCCTGCCTTACGTATGAAGGCAGCTAGGTGACCTTGAGCCAATCATTTCTTTTCACCCCTGGGAAGACCAAACACTTCCAAAAATATTGCTAAGAAAATTACACATACACACACACACACACACACACAGAGCTCCAAAAAGCCAAGACATTCAGTCCAACCTATCAGGATAGTTGTGGGGCGAAATGAGGAGATAGAGTGTTCTGTATACTGCCTTGAGCAAGATCCAGTCTGAGTCAGTCACCGGGACCAGAGGTTTACTCTTCCAAGCTTTTAGACTTGTGCTATAATATCTTCAGGGAATTTCTCTCTATTGGAATACGTGCTTTGGGGTGCTCTATGAGTTGTATTTATGTGGTGCCTTCCTATTGGTTGGTTGGTGCGTTAATGGCTGGCAGTTGGCTGTTGTTTCCTTGGTCTGCCAATCTCTCGGCTCCTAAGTACTTGATAAGCTGGTTCAGCACTCCTGTTGACTGGCAAGGGGCCCCCTTTCCCAGGCTTCAATCACTTCCCTGGCTGTCTTTGTAATTGCATGACCAACTATCTTAGCAGCTGCGAAATTGATTGTATGTCCTTGTTCATTGCAATGTGAGGCTATCAATGAGTTTGGGTCTCTTCAAAGTCTCACTGCCATGAGCCCCTGATAAAAACATGGAGTATTTACTCATAAATCTTATAAAGGGTCTAAAACTGTTATGCAATACATCAGATGATGGATCTGCTTTGCCCATGTTACCAGTTCTGAATGCTTAGAGGCTCTGGGCTTGCAGGTGTAGTTCATTCCTAGCCTAACTACTTCACAACCTGTCAAGGAGTGATGGCTGTGGATTTCTGCATGTATGACAGATATTCAGCTCAATAGACTCTATTGTTACAACTAAACTGACATTCCCAACATGGGAAATGGTAGTTCTTTAATATCTCTCCTAGCTACTGACTGGATTCTTTACTTGTGATACAGCTCTTTCAGATTTGAGTCTTTTGAATCATACGACTCTAGAGCCGCAGTTCCTGACCGCGATCTGTACCGAACCAGCTATGACTATAATGAAGTTGGATTAGATCGGAATGATACTTTTGGAAGTCACTATGATGGTCCTGGTAACCGCAGAGATCAACCTGGTAACAGAGGAAACAACTATGGTTTTGTTAGAGGGAGGGTCCAAAATCGAGGTCGTCCAAACACTTTCAATCGTGACCACTTCATGCCCTCAAGTACAGAACGGCTGTCTACACACTGGAATGAAATGAATTACATGGGCGGGAGGAATATGGGAGGACCTGGACCCAACAGGCTTCCATCACTCTTTTCTCGAGCACTTGTCCCTGAGTATAGGGATTATGGTGATTATGGAGACTATGGCGACTATGGAGAGTATGGCAACTATGGGGATTATGATTATGGCATGATGGGAATGCAAGGAATGGGAAGGATTCCTGGGAACATGCCCTATGGATTCGGCAGAACACGTGGCAGAGTAAGTTTAACATGCTAATACTGGGTACTCTCATAACTACTTTAATAACTATAAATGAGATTACTTTACTAACTAAGAAAATTGTGATAGTCTTATCATTTTTTTTGTTAAATGCATACCAGCTTATTTTTTGTCTTTCCTTGCAATTTTTTAATTTTTTGTTGGAAATGATGTTGATAGGGTCAGCAAGGAATAGCAAGAAGCATTCTTAAAATCTTCTCTGGTACACTGCTGGTGTCAATAACTGGGCCAAGAATGTTTTGTTCAACTTGTCCCTAGCCCAAGAGGAGAGCTTTTCGTGGTCGTCTGGGTGGGCGTTCAGATAATGAAGGCGGGTTATACAAGCGGAAACAACCCCAAAGTGGAGAGGAACCTGACAGCAAGCAGGCAAAGACAGAAAGTGAAAAAGATGACTCTGACAATGGTAAACATTCAATTTATTTTGAGATCTGGATGCATTATTTGCTGACCTAATACCTAGCTTCTAATCTATTATAATATATCTTGGCAACATCCACATTCAATAGAAATGCTTCTCTGAAACTCAGGAATTCACATCACTTTTTTATATATAATTTAGTCATTTTTTAATAATTTTAATTTTTCATATCTAGATGAAAAAATAGTTTTTATTTTATTTTATTTTTAATTTGATTTATATGCCGCCCTTCTCCGGAGACTCAGAGCGGCTTACAATGCGTTAAGCAATAGCCTTCATACTTTTGTATATTTATACAAAGTCAGCTTATTGCCCCCACAAACTGGGTCCTCAATTTACCCACCTTAGAAAGGATGGGAGGCTGAGTCAACCTTGAGCCTGGGGAGAATTGAACTCGCAGTAATTGCAGGCAGCTGGATGTTAAATGCTGCCTTAGGAGGCATTAGCATCCTACGCCACTCAGGCTCTACTCAGTTCAGAAAAGAGATCTTGTGCAGTTGTTAATCAGTGAGTGAGAAATAACGGTACTATTGCTTTAAACTGATATTGTTGTTTGGACTGTTGAAGAATAGAAGCCATACATTTACAGTGGTTTTATATCTTGTGTATTGACAGATGATGGTGAAGAAGAAAAGTCAGCAGATGAAGGAGATAAAGGTGTAAGTGTCTTTCCCAAATAAGAGAAAAACTATTGTAAATGGTTGTTTTCTGACATGTCTTTGAAGCTAAAACTATTATAAATTTTGTATGAGTTATTCTATTCATAGAACAAATATGAATAATATACAGTATGTTCATCATGGGCCATATGCAGTTTCAAAAACAATTACAATTATAACAGTGCAATTTTCCATTTTTATTTCTTTCAAGATTTTGTTTCTTAGAGATTTAATACCCCCAAAATATATAGATAGTCCTCATTTAACCACTTGTTCAGCGATTGTTCAAAGTGATTCTGGCACTGAACGAGGAGCCCGGGCGGGTTTACAATTGGTCCTTATTGTGATTGTTGCACTGTCTCTACGGTGATGTGATTGTAATTCATGCACTTGGCAACTGGCTCGTAATAATGTCACAGTGTTCCACAATCGTATCTTCACTATTTGCAAACTTCACCAGCAGACTTTGCAAACAAATTCAGTGAGGAATCCAGCAAGAGGTTGCAAGTGGTGTTAATGTGACCACGTGTGATTGGTGCATGATTCACCTAATGATGGCAGGTGGGACATCCAGAACTGCCATCATATGTTGATGAGGTCACATGACATTGCTCTTTAAATATGTCGCTTAGTAATGGAGTACCTGGCCCCAATTACTGTCAGTAAGTAAGGGCTACCTGTAATTCAATGCAGACTAAAAAGAAAACATTTGGTCTTCATAGCACACAGGATAATTTCTTATTCTAGAATTCTAATTTCAAAGATTGTATGATCAAGCACAGCCTCCAGATGCGTTGAGGCTACAACTCTTATGTTCCAACCAACATAATTATAATTATGCTTGCTGGGAATTGTAATTCTTGTGCATTCTGAGAATGCTACTAGTCATATGCAAAATCATTCTGTCTCCAGAGGTGAAATGTCTTAAGAAGTTGTACCATGTTGCTCTGGGCCACTGCGAGAACAGCTGGATCAGCTGCTTGAGACAGTATCATTATCTGCAGTACCTAAAATGATACAAAGTAAAGGGATATAAATCCAATCATCAATTCATTTTCAGAAAAATATTTGTCTCCCATCCTCTCATTAGGTCAGCAAAGGCTTGTCTAGCAGCCAGAAGCCAAATCATTGTAGGATACAGCAAGCATTATTGCCTCCTGAGAAAATCAGTGTAATAGTGAAGATAATTTCATGGTTGCCTACCATCGTCTGCATAGAACCAGCAGTGTCAGCATAGTTCATTTATCTGAAAAGAGGCTTTTTATCTCATGTCCACATTGTCATATCCAATTATGAGACAATTGTGCTACATGTAACCTAAATATACAAAAGTATGAAAGCTATTGCTTAACGCATTGTAAGCCGTCCTGAGTCTCCGGAGAAGGGCGGCATATAAATTAAAGCAAAAAAAAAAAAAAAAAAAATGCAGATTGATATTATTTACTCTGCAAAGCATGCTTGAAAAGAGCCTGTGTGAATCCTGAAATTCCTTCCTTCCATTAGTTTTGAATTACCTGCTGCCCAGAAAGTCCAATTGCGCTTTCCGTAATTTTTAAATATGGGCTGCTTATCTTGTTTCTGAATTTGTACAATGCTTGCTGGAATGAATACACCTTCAAATAAAAGAGGCTATAGTTCGAAGAACTATGCAGGATTTAATCACTAGTTGAAATAAATGAATATGTTGTTTATATTTGAATCGATAAAATCAGTCTATTTATTTGTCGGCCTTCATGTAGAAAGTTGTTTACAAATTCTGCCTTTAAAGTTGAATTTTCAGAAGTTGTATTTCTGGTAAATATTTTTCAATCAATATTAAAAATCACTGTTAACACATTTTATATAAATTTATAACTGTAGAATTAATGTGTTGTTTTTTTCTTCTTTTTTTTTAAAGGAGTATAAAGGAGGCAATGAAGCTCTCAAAGGAAAAAGTAGGGTAAGATATATAGATGTGATTGAAAGACCTATGTTTCTTTTCACTTGGAAACATAAATTAACTTTAGACTGAACTACTATTATTTCTTTGGGGATAACATTCTAGTATCTATGCTTTCCTGCTTAGAATGCAGATTTTTTAAAAAAATAATCGAATAAATTATATTGTGAATAAATATACAAGTTGAACAATTCTTGCATAGGTTTACCAGCTCTTGATATAACAAACTAGATTCAGTGAAACAAATGTCTGCTGTGTATAGTGTCATTAGTATAATGACATCCACAAATGATGCAAATCTCCAAAATGTCCTCTGTTTAATTCAGTGAGATTCCCAAATAACAAATTTCACTTTCCCTCAATTAGTCTGCTCAATCAAGATTTTATTTTAGTTTATTAGAATATAGTAATAGTCTTTTTATCTAAACCAGGGTCATGGCCTCATTAAATCTAGAAGGTTAATATTGTAATAATACACCAGATATCTATAAACCTTGAACATGTTCCTTGGAAGCTTCTTTCTTCATCAAGTTTTATATTTTTAGATTATTTTAATTGAAAAAAATTAGATGACAACCATCAGCCTCAGGAACAATCCATATTTCCATTAATATCTGACTTCCCCTATAAATCCCAGAGATGCTCTTAGAAAATAAAATGATAAGTGGCAGTGCCCAGAGAATTACTGCTATTGAATGTTTTTACAATGGCAACTTTGTCCATGGTAACATTCCCTATCTTGTTCTCAAAATTCTACATGCGCCTACTGTTCCAAAATAGTTGGTGAGTTCTGTCTTAAATGCTTGTAAGCAACACCTCAGAAGAACTGAAATCAGTATTTTATTTGTTGTTAGTTTATTAAAATTGAAGCACCTTTGAGTCAAATTCAGCTCTTACTGGCATCATAAATTCAAATATGTAATTTTCCTTGTCAGTAAGATTGAATGACTGAGTTGTAACTTGTCTTTCACTTAGAAGCTCAGGATAGCACAAAAAAAAGTCCTCCCATTTGTTTTTCTGGACAAAAATCCTGTGAGATAGGTTGGTCTGAAAGAGAGAGCAACCTAGAAATTTTCTCTGGCTGTGTGTAGGTTTCTCTGCTTCTAGTCCAACACCTTAACTACTACATTATACTGCCATCTTTCATTACATGTTTACTTTGATTTCTCAGCCTAATGAACAGCCCTGTTGTTTCCTGGTGATCTCCCATCCAGGTATTAAACAGGTCTGAAACAGCTTATCTTTTCAGATTAGCCAAATTAGGTCAGCTTTGTATTTGTGTTAAGACTTTGCACATGTGTCTGAGTCTATGATGTATAAATAAATGTTTCAAATTACATTAGACATGAAATTGTGGTAATTTTTTATTAATAATATTCCCACAAGATTATCAGCATATAGGTCAAAGAGAATATGTAGAATTTTAAAAAAATCATTCTAAAACAAATGAATGTTGCCTCTTAAATATAACTTTCTGTAGCAACTGGTGATGGCGGTGATGATGATGATGAAGAGGCAAAACAAAGAAAAGAGAAACAGAGGCAAAGGGATAGAATGCGTGACCGTGCAATGGACAGGTAATTAAAACAAAAATCAGTTTAAAGTAGGGCTGCATAAGATTGTACTTACCGAGCTCCATATCAAAATCTAGAAGGTGTGGTGAAGAGAAAAATTAAACTAATTTAAAGATAAATGTATAATTACATATCACTAATTATTTTCAAGTTATTTACTTATTTAATTACCATTTTTAATGTATTATACTTTGTTGACAATTATTGAAACCTTTATGGTTTATATCCAAACTTTGGTGGGATATATGCAAACCTGAAGCCTGAGGTGGTGTGCTTCTCTGGTATAAAATATTTATTTCAGTATTATTAATATGTTCATATGATTAGGTATCACTAGTTTAAAACATTCTAAATTTCTGAAATTATAGTCAGAAGAAAATATCCTGTATTGTTTAATATGATTTCTGTGATTAACATATAACATTGGTGCCTGTGGCGCTGGAATGTTCCCGTGCTTGAGATTTTGGAGTGAGCTCTGCTTTTTGCAGCATCCTGTATGAAGCAATGAGGCTCCTGCCAACTGTCTTCTGAGTGCCACAATGGTAATACATTGCTTGTTCATTTTCATAGTTTTGAGTGTTTTGCTTGGTATTTATAGGGTTTATGACCACCCCTGCTTCTGTTAGAAAGCGTCATAGTTGTGGAGGCAGGCTTCCTACTTTGGATGGGCAATTTTGATGTCTTTTTTACCCCATTGATGGTAATTGTGGAAATTTATCTTTCTGTAAGGTCTTATAATATAGGCCTCTTGTATTTGTAGACTACATTTTTACTACATTTGGATTCTTGAGTACCACAGATGCATCCAGAACAGCATAACTGGACACACTTATTACATTTGTGTTCCAGTAGTACTAAGCCCAGCTATGGCTAGACCATGCAACAAACCCACACCAAGCCTATTACATAGGCAGTAATTTAGCAGGAGATTTTGACCCCACCAACTCAAGGCAGATCACTAGATAAGCAAGGGTGCTTTTTCAAAAGGCAACTGGACTTTGTTTTTCCTTGAAGACGTTTTGCTTCTCATCCAAAAAGCTTCTTCATTTCTGGCTGAATGGTGGAGGATGGAAGGATTTATATTTCTTGCAGTCATCAGGTTGTTAGCACTCTTTCTGAGAGTTATTGAAACCTCGTGGAGGTTTATCTATGCCCTGAATAGTGTCATCTGAATAGTGCAAATAGGCTGGAATCTTCTTGGAACTGCCTATTGCTTCTTGGGAAATATCATTTGATTGGTGGTTGGGAATGGTGTTAACTCTATTTTGATTGACTTACTTGTCAGTCAGTTATTTGTGGTTTGAAGCATCATCTAGTCAGGTGTTTGATACATCTACAATTCCTAGTTTACAAATACTAGGAATATAGATAATAAGGTATATATTTTAGGAATACAGAAATTGATCTAAGTATGTGCTAATAATCATAGATTTCTGCATAGATGTAACAGAGCCACAAATATATTCAAACTCCTTAATTGTATCCCCATTCATAGGGCAATTATTTCAACTCTTATTAATATTTGCTATAGCATACAATATATATACAAAATAAACATTTATACTATACTACCATTACTTTCACATTTTTAAAACTATTTTCCTGTGGTTCATGGGAAAAGGTGAAACTTGTTATATCAAATGTTACATAAGCAATGTAACTGCATCAAATTATTCTAAATTTTTGTTTTTAAAAATGTGTTCTTGACTTAAAAGCTACAATTGATTTTTTTTTTCATATTTCTAATAAGGAATTTCAGTGGCACTAAAATCAAAAAGTCTCAAAATGTTTAAAATGAATTGTCAAAAAACATTTTAAATTAAACTTAGTTTGGACTTCTGTTGTTAAAAACAGCATCCTCAGTTCTGAATTGTTCAATACTATGAACAAATATTAGGAAAACACATACAACACAGACAAACGACTAGTTTTAAAACTGGGATTTTGTATTCAGTTTTATTCTATAATAAGCATACTCTATATTTGTCTAATTGCCTGTATAGACTAAATGCATGTAATATAAAAAAGTGGAAAACCTTAAAATGCTGCTGTTTATATTTTTTGGTTGTTCAAAAATTGTTTGCCACTTTTCTCTTTGTATTTTGTATGTTGCTGTTTAGGATCAAGTAAAAGATATCATAACCATTCAGCTGTATTTTTAATTGGGTTGCTTAATAAAAATGAATGTAATACAGAACTTAATACAGTGTTTTTCCAGAAGAATATCTATGAGCGTAAAGATAGTGTCTTGTTGAAAAAAAATACTGCTAAAACATCGTTTCTTTTATAATGGTAAAATGAAAATTCAACATCAATCTTTGGGTGTGCTACAGAGAGTTTCCAGTTTAAGAACAAGTTCTATTCCCAAGATCTGTCCTTAAAGTGAATGTAAGACAGAACAATATTACTGTGAAATACTATGTAAGTAGTATTGGATAATGAAAAACTTGTCTATTTATTTGGAATCATTTCATATTTAACATGAATTTTGCTATAGTAGGCTCCATTCTTAACTATGGTTCATCCTTAGATCAGGGCATTCTTAACCCGGATACATGCTGTATTTGCTTTATTAAAATGCTATGTGTCAGTGATGGCGAACCTTTTAGACACCAAGTGCCCAAACTGCACATGCATGCCCAAACTGAAAGGTGTGTGCACATGCGTGGACATGCACAAACGTGCACATGCACAGCAGAGATCCAAAGATCAGCTGGCTGGCGGGAGGTGGGGCATCCCAAAACCAGCAACGCAGCAAGTGGTAAGATCTTTTTCTTTCGTGAGCTTCTGTTTCGTCATTTGCAAGGAAACAGAAGCTCATGAAAGAAATGCCATGGAGATCTGGCCTGGGGCAACGGCGTGCATGCCAGCAGAGAGGGCTCTGCGTGCCATCTCTGGCACGCATGCCATAGGTTCGCCACCAGGGCTATGTTACGTTCAGGGGTGGTATTCACTTATCTTCACTACTGGTTCGCAAATGTGAGCATGCGAGCGCAAGCACTATGCTCATGCGCGCTTCCACACATGCGCAGAGCCTTCACGCGATCCGGATAGAGCCGGCTGAATGTTAGAGAAAACACTTCAAAATTAAATTAGGTCTTAATTTTTGTCAAATTTATGGGATGAATTGTGCTTAATTTATTAATTTACAAATTTAACTTCATAATGCTTCATACGTTTGAAACTGCATTTTATAACAAAATGGTTTCTTGTAGAATTCAGTTTGCCTGCTCTATCTGTAAGTTCCGAACTTTTGAGAATGAAGAAATGGAGAAACATTTGCAAAGCAAATTTCATAAAGAAGTCTTGCGATACATTGGAACCAAATTACCTGATAAGACAGTGGAATTCCTACAGGTATATCTTCAGAAAATCCTAAAATGATATAAATAATTAGAAACAATTAACTATCTGCACTGTTGAACAGTTTGATTAATTTAATCATTCAAAAAAGTGCAAAACTATTAAAACATTTGTTATTGTTATCGTTACTTAGATTTATTGTAACTACTCGCTCCAAGCAGTTAAAAATACCTGTAAGTAACATAAAATCTAGACTGAATATTTCAATACTCATTTAAATAGTAAAATTTCCAAATTAGACAAGATGTTAAGGTTACACATTTTAGTTCATGGGTTTTTGTAAAACTAAATTTATTTTTGCTATAAATGATTTGTTAGAGCCACTATAAAGGCTTCTGCTGTACTTTTTCATAACTGGTAACTAAGGCTTTCATTGGAAAAATGTAATTGAAATTGTACATTGCTGCTTAACTATTAACTATCTTTCTGGGAAGATTGCATTGCCATAAGGCTGGAGATATAGTTGGCAAAAACATATCTTATTGGGCTGCTTTTATTTATAATTTAAGGCCAGTAACTTGTATTTTTAATATTGTCTACTCTCATTCCCTAGAAATACATTGTGAACAGAAACAAGAAAATTGGGAAGCGCCGACAGAAGCTGAGTGAGAAAGAGGGTACAAAACCAAAACCTGACCCATTTAAAGGTAAGAACAACATTATTAAGAGTAGAAGATCATTTGATAGGCATTAACTGTCATCTAGATATTGTACACAATGCTGCAGTGATCTTAATCCCTTGAGAAATAATGTTTAAGTAACCTATTTAGGTGGTCCTCACTTATGTCATTGCTGAAGAAATGGTATTTGGAACTGGTCCTTGAAATAATAGACGTTACAGTGCCCCTGTAGTCATGTGACCAAAATTTGGGCACTCAACAGCCCACCTGCATGGGACTTTCCACCTGCCTGTACCCCATGGCTGCCCTTTTGGATGCCCTCCACTCACTGTCCCTACCTACCACCCCCAGCTGACTTTTGTCATCTTCCTCTTGCTGCTGATGAGTCAACAGCTGGCTTGGGCTCTTGTTGGCTTCAGTTCCTCATTGTGCACAGCCTTTCTGAAGCCTTCCAAGGCCTTGTACAGCCCACTGACTCACTAAGAGCCAGACTAGGTTTGCCTTGTCAGCAATGGAAGGAAGATGGCGAAAGTTAGCTGGGGATAGTATGGACACTAGAGGCAGTGGACAGCAGGATGGCCAAAAAAAGAGGGGATTGGGAAAGCAGAAGCAATAGCAATAGCACTTAGACTTACATGTTTCCCGAAAATAAGACCCTGTCTTATATTTTTTTTTGAACCCTGAAATAAGTGCTTGGCCTTATTGCCATGTGCTCAAAAGCCCGATTGGGCTTATTTTGGGAAAAACAGGGTATATACTGCTTCACAGTGCTTTCCAGCCCTCTCTAAGTGGTTTACAGAGTCATCTTATTGCCCCCAACAATCTGGGTCCTCATTTTACCCACCTCAGAAGGATGGAAGGCTGAGTCAACCTTGAGCCTGGTGAGATTCGATCTGCCAAACTGCTGGCAGTCGGTGATCAGCAGAAGTAGCCTGCAGTACTGCACTCTAACCACTGTGCCACCACGGCTCTTATGAAAGCACAGCAGGGCAGGGTCCTGGCCTAATGATGGCACATAATTTTGGCCTAATAGGGAAATGTAACTGGGAATACTCAAACTGCTGTTGCTAAGCGGTATGATCACTTGATGTTTCATCTAAGGACCACATCACTTAGTGACAGAAATTCTGGTCTAGTTAGTGTTATTGAACAAGGACAACTTGTAATGCAAGAAAAGAAAGTCAACAACTATTAACCTGAGACAGCATGAATATAGTAGACAATGCAGTACCATGCAGGAGGAACCAAAAAAAAAAACAGGAGACAAAATATTTATCTCTTGTCAAATGACTTTTTTGTTTTACATTCATATTTTGGTCTTTTCTTTAATCGGCATTAAACAGAAGATTACTCTGTTTTTATCTTAACCCTGTGAAACATTCAGGCTAAGAAATTTCATTTTATTTCCCCCCCCCCCCCAAGAATTCAAAAAGGCATATCCCTTGTCCAAAACTTTCCCACTAGAACAAAGCTTTCCTTGGTTGGACTGGACAGTCCTTGGGATATATATCACTCAATATAGTTCAATTGCTGTGAGTGCCTTGAGTTTGGATTTAATTGGTCATTTACAGCAGTTCCAAGGATAATGTAGAGATTTGAAAAAGAACACTTAGAACACTGAGTTGTGGGAGACTGATCTAGCATCTGCTTTTAAGTTCAGCCTTTACTGTAATCCAACATGTCTACAGGCACCCGATTAGGAAGGTAGCCTTATGCATCAGAAAGCAGGGCATGTGAAACTACCAGTTTGTTCTGTTTCAGAGAGTTAGTTGAGTAGAGTAGAGTACGAACGTATAGACATGAGCCCTGCCTGCAAAATGGAACAATTCGCCATGGAATAATTTGCCACAGGACAATTCACCATGGGAATTGCAGGACAATTTAACAGTTCAATTTAATTATTTAAAATAAATGAAAAAATATTTTAATTTTTGTTGTTCACATTTCATTCTGTCCCTCCTTTGGCATCATTTCTTTAACGATTCTGTTCTACCATTTCTTTGATATTAGTTAGTCGTGGCAAGTTGGCCCTGGTGAGTTGGCCGTGGCAAGTTGCCTGCAACGAATTGTCATAGACCCCGGGCCCTGGTAGTGCAGTGATTAGAATGCAGTATTGCAGCACAGGCAAACTGCCCACAGCCTAGAGTTCGATTCTGATGAGGCTCAAGGTTGACTTAGCCTTCCATCCTTCCGAGGTCGGTAAAATGATGACCCGGATTGTTGGCAATATGCTGACATTGGAAACCTTCCAGAGAGTGCTATGAAGCAATATGAAGTGGTATGCAAGTCTATGTGCTATTTGCTACTGCTAAAATTAAAATTGGGACAAATCCTTTCTTTGACAATTCTATAATGCCTTTACTGAATAAAACTTGCTTAAAGTGAGACTTTTGATTTCAGTCACACTTCTTCTGGTGATGGCACTTATGGCCTCCTGCTGCATTTGGAAGTTTGGGGAATTGAACTGTGCTCCTAGTTTCTCAAATGTTGTGCAATCCTATATAAGATGGAGTAAACCGAAAACAGGCAGAGCGCAGTGAAAGAAATTATTTTCAGGTTTATATTACCAATTCCTTAGAACCATGATGGCGAACCTATGGCACGGGTGCCACAGGTGGCACACGGAGCCGTATCAGTGGGCACGTGAGCATTGCCGTAGCTCAGTTCCAGCACACATGTGTGCGCCAGCCAGCTGATTTTTGGGCCTTTTGGTCCTACCAGAAGTTGGGAAATGGGCTGTTTCCAGCCTCCGGAGGGCCTCCAGGATGGTGGGGAAGGCCGTTTTTGCCCTTCCCAGGCTCCTAAAAAGCCTCTGGAGCCTGGGGAAAGTGAAAAACGGGCCTCCTGGGCCCACTATGCCATCATGTGCTAAAAGTGGGGGGGCGCAGGGGCAGGGCACACACATGGGTGACCTCGCCATGCTCCCCCCGCTTTTGGAACACGACGGCAAAAAGGTTAGCCATCACTGCCTTAGAATCTCATAAGAACTATCAGGAATCTTGAATTACTTCATTACCAAAAATGTAAAAACTCCATACTCTAAAATCTTTTTTCCCTTGCACCTAAAATGTCTTTCTTTAATGTTACTTTATTTTATGTTTACACCCCAATAATGCTATTAGATATTACATGATAATCTTAAAAAGACAATTTTCTTCATGATTATTTATTTATTTTTATTTTGTCTTCGCTTTTTTTATAAATAACATGATGGCAAACATACATAATATTCCTTCCTCCTCCTATTGGTCAATCCAAGGTCACCCAGCTGGTTTTCATGCCTAAGGCAAGGCTAGAATTTACAATCTCCTGGTTTTTAGGCCAGCACTTTAACCACTACACCAAACTGTCTCTCAGTGATGTTACTTTTAAACATTGTAAGGGTTAACAGACGTTTTAATAGTGATCATGACTATATGCACATTTTTAAACAAAGTCTGGTTTACGTATTCAGACTATAGCTATTGTTCTGGTAAATAATATGTATTTCATTTCTATTACCCCAGCATTGAATGGGAACAACTTTTATGCTTTTTAATAGCATATCTAGAACTTTGTCAATAACTTTTGCTCCAATTCATATTTTTTCAGGAATTGGCCAGGAGCACTTTTTTAAGAAGATAGAAGCTGCTCATTGTATGGCTTGTGACATGCTAATTCCTGCACAACCATATCTTCTTCAGAGGCATCTGAGATCTGTTGATCACAATAGGAATCGCAGAGTAAGCAAAATAAATTCATTTATTTTTGGACAAGTCTATTACCTCTAGAAGATAACAGCCTTGCAGCAAATACATTTATTTTGTTAACTATCTTTCATCCAGGGATCAGTTCAAGTAGAAAGATTTAAAAAAAAAAAAAGTTTTATTTTAGATTAAAATAAAAAAATAAAAAAACAACAACAACATAAAAATATCATCCTTACACACAATTATAGACAGCATCTCAATCGGTTAAAATCATTTAGTGCTTACAATTTTCCAAATCTCATCATATAACAATTATTCTTTACTTAAACTGAAGATAAATATTTAAGCATTTCATATATGCTATCTCATCTCCATACTTTTTTGTCAAACCATTGATAAAATATCTCCCATATCAAATAATATTGTTTATCTTCCTGTTCTCTTATTTCAAATGTCAATCTACTCATTTCAGCACAATCCAACATTTTCATAATAATGTCTTCATCAGTAATTATCTTCTCTCTTAAGTAGAAAGAATTTTCATGTCTCCTTTTTTGTCAGTTAAATCATTTCAAGGTGGTATACATAATTCTTTTATCAGAATCAAATATTAATAATGTCCTGTGAAAAAGTAAATACACCTTATGTAATTTTTTAAACATATGTAAACATATCAATATTTATCTTCATAATAATAACATATAAAGAAAAAGGTGATGCAATTAAACAAAAAAAAACTATAAAAAATCGACTTAACAATCATTTGTTCAATCAAAAATTGGCAGACATGCCATATCCTTCTGTGGAAAAAGTAAGTACACTCTTGGTTGTAATACTTATATCACCCTCTTTGGCAGAAACAACTTCAAGTGAGGGTTTTACTATAACTTTCTCACAGTCTCTCATATTGTTTGGGATGAATTTTTTCCATTCTTCCATTTTTTGTATAGTGTTGGAGGGGTTCTTGCACACACAGCCTGGTTCAAATCACCCCACAACAATCTTCATAGGATTTAAATCTGGGCTTTGATTTGGCCATTCCAGATCTCTTTATTCATTTTTCCCCCACCATCCCTTGATGGATTTACTAGCATTTAAGATCATTGTCATGTCTGAAGATCCATTTTTGCTTGAGCTCCAATCTTCTGCCAGATGTTATCACGTTATCCTCAACCAGCCTCTTGTACAATGAAGAATTCATAGTGGATTCAGTGATGGTGAGCTGGCGGTCCCTCGCATGCGCTCCCACACTCAGTGTCAAAAAGGTTCACCAACATTGGTCTAATCTCTTCTTAAAAACCTCCAGTGATGGAGTGCCCACGATTTCTAAAGGCAAAGTGTTCCACTGGTTAATTGTCTTCACTGTTAGGAACTTTCTCCTTAATTCCAGATTGCTTCTCTGATTATTTTCCAACCATTGTTTCTTGTCCTGCCCTCCGGTGCTTTTTGAGGGGTTGTCCTCTTCTTTGTGGCAGCCCCTCAAATACTGGAATACTACTATCATGTCACCGCTAATTCTTCTTTTCTTTTCTTTAGACTAGCAAACCCAAAACCCAAAAGTAGTGGCAAAGTCTAACTGAAAGGTCAGATGGCAAAATTCTGGAGTTCTTAGCAACTTCCTTCAGCATCTGGCATTCTGCTCTTGGGTTGGACTTGCTGGAACCACCTGGCCTGGGCAGGTGGCAGTTGTTTGAAAACCTATCCTCTTGTAGATGATCTTCCAAATAGTAGGATGATTGCTATCCAATTGTTTGCTGATCTTTTGAAATCCCTTTCCAGATTCAAAGACATCTCTAAACTTCTTTCTAAAAGTCTTAGAGAGCACTTTTCATCTAGACCAAGTTGGACCATCCACTTCAGCAAAAAAGAGCAAATAAGATTAAACGTCTGAGGTTTAACAAGACAGGTTCCTTCCAGATCATCACTAATGATTTCTAATCATTTGCACCTAATTTGATGCACTTGATCCATATTTGAGGAAGGTGATAGGGGCATACATACTTTTTCCACATGTAAAATTTGCATTTATGTTTTTTAAAAAATTAATGTTGAAATTAACATAAAATGCTTGTATGTGAAAATATGTGAAAAATACATTTAAAATGTCAAAGGTGTGTACTTTCACTATTGTTTGTGTGATAGTTCCTGTTTGATACCAACAAACCTGCTGTATAAAAATCAGAGGTTAATGTAAGGTTCAAAATCAGATACTTATGCTTGTGTTCTCAGTACTGCCAATTCTCTTTATAGAGTGACAGACACTTTTCAATTTAAGTAGAAATGATGAATACTATAGAAATATTTCCATAGTATAAGGGCTGCTTTCATTTTTCAGATACATTGATTTTTTCTGCCATTAAACTAAATTGTGATTATTAGTGGTTTTAACCCAGACTGATAAAAAAAGAGAGAAGCAATGCCGTTAATGGACCTGATATAAATGATTCTTACTACAGGAAGGAAAAAGACAGTTTATGACTTACAGACTTAAGAAAGTTTTTGAAAAATAAATGGTTTGAAGTACTGTAGAAATATAGTATCACTTTTTTCACTAATAGGTGGTATGAATCCACTTTAACAGAGACATTTAAAGAACCTTTGCACAATCATATTTTAATTTCCTGTTCTATATTCAAGTTTTGTAAAGATTTTGATTAACATGGTTTGGAAATACTTCCATAAGTGGAAAATATCTTCTAGACATGAAAGGAAATGAAACCTACTTGAGAGTCTGCTGAAGAAAAATGATTTCAGTTAATTTTCTCCAAATTGGAACAAACTAGGAAAAATATAGTGGGGCTTCATAGGACAAGGCAAGGTGCAGGAAAAAACTGTTTTATCTTGCTCTACCTTAAAAACAAGGTCATATAAGGGAAACTATAGATCTCTAGACTGAGTCCTACGTAACTATGTAGGCCAAAACCCAAAGGGTTTAATAAAAAGAATTTAGGGATTGTTTTTAATCTTTAATCTTTGCAATTTTCCATGGCAATCTCATGTTTATTTTGTATTTAATCATCAGAATTACTAATACATTTTATGTGTTCTTTTCAGACGGCTGCTGAACATTTCAAGAAGGCTAGTTTTCATGTTGCTAAAAGTGTCCTAAATAGCAAGCACATTGTGAAAATGCTAGAAAAATACCTCAAGGTAAGAAAGCAGGATATTTGCTGCTCAGTCCAACTTCTGTCAGAGCAGTGGAGCAGAAACTCCAGTTTGATCTTGACTGAGCATTTTATTAGTTACTGAGTATGCCGCATGTAACTTTCATATAAAATGAAGAAACAATGCTATTTGTCCAGTTATGCATAGTCTGAACCCAGAAATAGTATGGAATTCACTTTTTTTCAGATACATTGGATAAATTGGATACTTATTCTAATGATTAGCAGAAAATGTATAAGAAATCTTTAGCTATTTGTAAGTGGTGATGAAGGAATTAAAATTAAATCTGACAAGAACAATATAGTAAAACCTTAAATGGGAACTTAGTGCCCAAAATCAGCACTGCTTGAAATATTTTTGTTTGTGGATAAAGCACTGGGTTTCTTGCTTATGGCAAGGAATGATCTTTCTTAAAAGAAATAGCTCTGCTTTGATCTCCCAGCATTCCAAAGTCAAAGCATTTATTTCCCTGTATTCCCAAAAATCCTGTATGGAAATAATTGACATCAGCGTAGCCAATCTCAACTGTTAGACACTGATATATTAGGTGACAAAAATATTTGCATATGGCTCTGTGGGTCATGGTCAGTTTAGCATTTTGCCTTGCTAAGAATTGAAAAGACAGTACAGTCTCCAAAGCAAGAGTGTGATAAACCCATGATGGAAAGAGTGCATGCCTAGATGGGCACTTGCATGTCATGCAAAAACGTCTGGTGACCATCAAGGGTTTTCTTATGTA
This sequence comes from Pantherophis guttatus, assembly GCF_059756535.1. Taxonomy (NCBI): domain Eukaryota; kingdom Metazoa; phylum Chordata; class Lepidosauria; order Squamata; family Colubridae; genus Pantherophis; species Pantherophis guttatus. The sequence continues at coordinate 172,216,704 of NC_142064.1, forward strand.
GCATACCTAGTCATAGATAATTGATGACTTCCACTTCTGAGAGGAAAGATTGCAATCGTCTGTCCAAGTGAAGATGAAAAGCAAGTTTGGCTGCTACTATGTCCTGGGAATCCAGGAGCAATCCAAGATTCAACAGGGACCCTTTTTTGGCAAACACGAATCATGGGGTCTTGTGTGTCTGCACCCCCTCCCACTGGCAACACTTTGGTCTTACTCAGACTGACCACCTGCCAATTAACTAGTTCCTGCTAGGCAAGCACTAGCAAAATCGAGACACTGCTCTCTGGGTCCATTGAAAGAGACTTTGAGCTGAGAACATCAGCCTCTTATTAATACTGATGGCCCATATATTGAGGCTGTCTTCCCTTAGCGGCCTCTCATACACGTTGAACAAGAGGGGTGACAAAATAAACCCTGCGGTAGCTCATATGAGAGAGCCCTGGGGCAGATGAGCAGTTGCCCAGTGCCACCCTCTGGGATCTCTCGGAGGAAAAAAATGGAACCACTCAAGCGCAACTCCGTCTACCCCTGCTAGGGTCCGCAGGTGCCTCAGCAACACCTCATGATCAACAGTATCAAAGGCTGCCGACAGGTCTAACAGAATCAGCATGGACCCCTGACCTTTGTCCATCAGCAGGAGGAGATCTTCGACCCACCCAGCACTGTCTCCGTACCATACCCAGGTGCAAAACCAAGCTGAAAGGGGTGAAGGAAATCTGAGGATTCCAGGTAATGCCAGAGATGCCCCATCAAAACACTTCTCATCACCTTCCCCATGAAAGGAAGGCTGAAGGCAGGGTGAGATTGTTGACATCAAGAGATGAGTCTTGAATACTAACCTAATGCTTCCTGTCCTAAAGGATGATGGCATCTTGCCCTTCCTGAGGAAGCCTGTGACAGTCTCCACCAGTCTGGGACTCTGAATCCCTCTACCCATTTTCTTTAATAGCGATTAATGGACAAATCCAAATTGCAAGGTAGAGCATAATGCTCTTTAAAAAGTCCAGAATATCAGTAAATAAGGCCGATTGGCTGATTTTTCAGCCAAAGAAGATGGTGCTATTTATGTTACATATGCATGAATCTTCTTTCATGGAAGCAGTCAGGTCTGAATTTGATCCTGCTGGATCATAGAACAGATTCTTAATTTCTGGATACAGGAATCATTACTGTTATTATTTAGCCCAGTTTTGTGGGTGGGATTCATTGGATACAGAGAGGCATGGGACTCTTCACTTACTGTCCCCATGAAAATAGGAGTTCAGGAATTGTTGCTTCTATGTGATCATGTAATTGACTAGATTCTGCCCTTAGCATGCTGCTGCTATTTATAGTACACGTTAGAGAAGAGTTACAAGGATGGGGAGTAGGGAACATAGTGATTTTGGATACTATCGTGGTATGGGCAGGCATATCATTAGTATATGCCTGATGCTTTCATATGGTATTTTCTTTATTAAAGAACTAAAATCCTCTTTAGAACCAAAGCTCTGTTCCTGTGGTAGACAGTGCCAAAACCTGACCTCAATCTGAATAAAATTAGCATGGCTTCTATATGTACAATTCCCAGTACAGTTGTCACAGAGTGTTCTTGGACAGAAAGTAATCTACTTAATAATACCACTGAAATCTGTAAGTATCCATTATTAATTATAGCTCTGAGTCAATGCTGGACTTTGCTAATAGGATCTGAGAGAGCCGACTTGTTGGCTGTTGAATAAAACTGGCCATTTCTAAAGATTGGAGTTTCTGCCCCTAAATTGTATGCTCTAAAAGTAATTTGAGAAAGGAATAGTCTTTCAGAGGTCACAAGTACTGTATTTTACCAAATATTTACTCCATTTATTGTAAAATTGCCCATATAAATCCATAGTGAATTCATTGGAGTCCTTTCTTCCTACTGTAAGTCAGAGATTTAGCCAGTCTCAGGATGTTTAGTGGCCAACAATAATATGTAAAAAAAAACTTGAATAAAATATAGAAACAGTTTCTTGGGTAATTTGAGACAGAAGGAGCCCTTCTGCACTGAAATAGATGCTCACTTTTCAAACATTCAGTCTCAAACTTCTGTGTTCTAGGTCTGAGAGTCTCTAAGACAAGATCAGATGGTTAAACACTGATAACATTGTACTTCCTCCCTTCATCAGGGTGATGATCCATTTACAGATGAAAGTATTGACCAAGATGTTGAAGAATCTGAAGTTTTAGAAGGTGCTGAAGGTGAAAAGGAAAGTGCTACTGTAGAGAAAAGGGAGAATACTGGGGAGGTGATCGAAACCAGTGAAGTCAGTGAATCTAGTAAACCAGAAGAAGATGAAGCACCTTGCTCTGCTACAGGTTTTTCCAAAGGAGAAACTGACGTGGAGGAAGAACAGGCAGAAGAGAGAGCAGGCGTATCAGAAACAGCAGAAGTACCTCCTCAAGAAAATCTTGACGAGAAAGCTGAAGATGTCCAAATGGAAAAGCAGCAGTTTGTGGAGGAAGAGAAGGAAAATGCCCCTGAAATAATAACAGCTGAAAGCAGCAGTATTGAGGAGGATCCTGTGGGGGTAACAAATACAGAGTTGTCTCAGGAATGACCAATTGAATGATTGTGTGGAGGTGTTTTTCTTGCTTTGCTATATAATCTTTTCAGTACTTCCTCTTCATAATCTTTTGATGTATATTCCTGAATTGTTGCCAGCTTTGTTTTTGTCTGAAGCAAAGGATTCATCTATCTCTATGGGAAACAGTCTTGTACTGTATTGTGAATAAGATAGAAATTGGCAAGCTGATCAGGTTCCTTTGCTGTAAATTGATACCTTCCAGCATTTAGAACAAATAGAAATAATAGAAATAAATAAATGTGTTGATATTGAAATCCTTTTGGCTTTCACTTTCTGATGCAAAAAGGAAATATGGCTTCATTTTGAAAACAGAATTAACCTTCTTATTAGGGAGGGAGTGGGTGTTAAATGTCTTTATTTTTCTCCCCTGTAAAGTTGATTATTCATTTAAGTTTCTGGAAAAAGAACTTGCTGCCATAACGACTGTTAATGTCATTTATCTAGTTTGCAGTATTGCATGAAAAATAGCATCTGTAATTATATACAAAATGTTAAGCACAAACTTACTGTGTATCACACTTAAGTTGTCGTTTATGCTGTGCATTATTTCAGAAGTTGTACAGGGAATGATAAACTGGTGCTTCTTCATTATGTTGATAGAGAAGCATACACAAGGAGGAATTTTATAGCAACACTTCCCTCTTGTCTCCCAAAATCTGTCAGAGAGGTATTATTCAGAGAGTAGATTGCCAAAAACTGCTCCAGGCCAGGAATAATGAAGCAATATCAAGGGCAGTAAAACATAGATAAATTGTTATGATTGATGCTTGTAGCACAGCATTTGAAAGTAGAATGAACACTCTTCTTTTGTTGAATTAGCAATTAAATAAACTTCCAACATGGAACATTACTGTCTGGTGTTAGTTTAATTAGCTCCAAAACAGGTACTGAAAACTCAAGCTAAAAGACCTGAATTGACTGTTGTAGTTCAGGGTGCAGACTTCTTTTCTTATTTCAAAATGACAGAGCTATTAGATAAAAGAAATAAACTTTTCTGATAGTGTATAAAAAGCTGAATAAATATTAATTCCAGGTCAAATTTTTGTATCAATTATATAGGATAATAGCAATTTCAACTTTTTATGAGAAAAAAACAGACAAAAATATTCTCTAACAATATTATTTTATGGTTTTTTTCTGCACAAAAATGATTTTAAATGCATTGCATTACTATGCACCTAAATTTTGACCGTACCTAAATCACATGTTTTTAAATGATTTCTAAGCATTTTTCTTTTGTCAGTAGTTGTATATTCAAAATTGGCAGAGGAATCTTTATATTCTATCCAATTGCTATGAAAAAATGTAGATGTTCGCTAAGAACATATAAAGCTCCACAAAAGTGCCCTATTTTGAAGTTTTATTTATTTTATTTAATATATTTACATTCTGCCCATGTCCCTGATTAGACAACCCAACTATACATAAAACAAGAACCAAGGATGGCATAGGAATGAGGTCTTACCTAGTTATCGAATGTGTGACTACCTATTTTAGTAAATGCATTGGTTTCCATTCACAACAGCTTGTAAAGCAGACTATCTGGTTTCCATCAACGTTTGTTAGTAAGATCATTCAGAACTGTTGATAGCCTGGAATTAAAATACCTACTGTTGGCCATAAACATTTTTCTTTGCATTTCATGAGTGCTCATTTCCAAGGACCTAGACATCACATTGTACTAAGTGACTTGTTAATCAACCTTTATAGTATAAACCACAGACTCTATACACTATACACATGGCTGATTTGCTATAACTTTAACTACTTAGCAGAACATGTGCTTCGTGGGCAGAAGTTTCCAAATTTGTGTGTAATTTCCAGCTGGGGAGCCCATGTTCATTTTCTGCAAGCAAAACAGTCACATGTCTACTAAATGAATAACAAACTGCTAATTGCATAAGTTTTTATTGATCAAATTCAGAGGTGGTATTCAGCAGGTTCTGACCACTGACCAGTTATGGAGAACTGGTAGCGGAAATTTTGAGTAGTTTGGAGAACCGGTAAATAACACCTCTGACTGGCCGTACCCCCATCTACCTTCTGCCTCCCAAGTCCCAGCTGATTGGGAGGAAATGGGGATTTTGCAGCAACCTTCCCCTGGAGTGGGGTGGGAATGGAGATTTTACAGTATCCTTCCCCTGCCACGCCCACCAAGGCATGCCCACAGAACCAGTTGTAAAAAAATTTGAATCCCACCACTGATTGATTTACTTCAGATACATGCACAATAGTCAGAATTTGGAAAGACCTTGGAGGTGTATTCCAGTGCCTTGCCCAAGACAAGAATCTTCATACTATCCCAGATAAATGGCTTTCCAAACTTTGCTTGAAAACCTGCCGTGATGACTTGAAACCCATAACTCCAGAAAACAGACTGTTCCATTGCTTAATGTTGCTTTCAGAAAATTCCTTCTAATTTCAAGCTTAACTCTTCCTTTGTAAAGCTTTCACCTGTTTGTTCTGTTCTTACCTTGTGAGATATGGATAATACATCCATATCCTTTTCCCTGTGACAGCACCAAGTGTTGGGAATTGCTATTGTATCTTCCTGTAGTCAAAGAAGGCTGAAATATTTTAAGTTCTAAGAAGCAAGGTAATATTTGGAAGTGGAAACCTCTCCCCGATTCACTGGGGCAAAAGGAGGAGAGGAGGGATAACAATCACATATGCAAGATTTTGATATTACTTACCTCAATAAAGTACAGATAGTCCTCAGGTTACAACCATTCATTTGACCACTGTTCAAGGTTAGGATGGCACTGAGTGAATGGGACTTAAAATGGATCCTTGTAGTTGCAGTCATTGCAGTGTCCTCACTATTGCACGGCCACAATTTCCAATGTTCTCTGCCAGCAGGAAATCAGAAGTTGCAGTCGTGAGTCCCTTGGTCAACAACCCATATGGTCCTCGCTTAATGACTGCAACCAGGACTAACTGCAATCTTAGAACTGCTATAATCACATGACATTGTATTTTATGACCGTGTTGCTTCACGATGGAAATTTATTTATTTATTGGTTCAATTTATATGCCGCCCTTCTCTGGAGACTCAGGGCGGCTTACAATGCATTAAGCAATAGCCTTCATACTTTTGTATATACCTGCTTAGTAGGGCTTTTGGCCCCCCCAAGCGGTATTCTTTTTTATACAAAGTCAGTTTATTGCCCCCACAATCCGGGTCCTCATTTTACCTACCTCAAAAGGATGGAAGGCTGAGTCAACCTTGAGCCTGCTGAGATTCAAACTTGCAGTAATTGCAGGCAGCTGGTGCTAATTAACAGCACTTTAATTTGCTGCGCCATCAAGGCTCTTCCAGGCCCAATTTCCATCCCCTGACAGCTACCTGTATAGTTATATCTTCCTGTGGAGTTTATCCTTTGGTCTGATCTACTAATGGAGGGAACATTCTTCAGATTTCTTTAGGCTTAACGTACCCAGTTCTTTAAGCCTCTCACCATCTTCACTCTTTCCAGTTCAGCATTTTCTTGTATTATGAAGATAAAAATTGGGTATAGTATTCCAGGTATCTGATCAATCAGTATAGAAAACTGACTTCCAGCGATCTCATACATATGTTAATGCTGCTAGACATTGTAGCACCTCTGTCACATATGACTGACTCATACTTAAACTGTGGTGTACTAGGACACCCAGATGTTTCCTATGATGTAGCTTGCATCCAGTTTTTCCTATCCAAGTTCACAGCCCTACATTGCTTACCAATTAATTGTGGTTTGTTAGAAGGGTCCAGTGTTCAAGACTATCAAAATTCTTTTAAACTTTGAACTTTGCTTCTGAAGTGTTAGCAATATACCCCAGCATTATATCATATGCAAATTTGCTGGGCATAGTTCTATCCCCTCTTTTAACTGCTTTATGAAAATACTGAAAAGTACTAGGCCCAGGACAGAATCCTTATGAAAAAATTCCCTCTACTGATGGAATTTGGAAAATGGTATGTTCTACCTATCACTTTCCATGAGAATGGAACATTCCTTCAATATTCTGTTTGGCAAGTATTTTGTATAACAACTGGTAAATTTCCCTGTTTTATATTTGAACCAATGTTCTTATGTCATCACAGTTCTGAAAAAGTTGCATGTATATTGCTTAATATAGATGTTTTTCTGTTCATTATTGTTTCCAGACATATAGACTTGGTATAAAGAATTTCCTCACAATAAATGTGATTTTCGTCAAGATTTGCAAACTTTCATTTACAGACGTAGTGAGTGAATTAGGGTGTATCATGTGATTATTCCATATATTTTGAGCTACAGTTTCAAACTGTCTGCTCATAGTCATGTGCTACTGAAAACTACACCACAAACCCACAGATTTGTTACTATACTGGTTAGGTAACATTTTCTTCCGATATATTTGTAGAAGAGGAAGCAAAACTACTGGAGAAAAAGATAAGGATAGCTAAAGGAGTCACAGTGGAAAACTTTTAGAGATTTTCTGTTGGAGAAGGCTTTTGCAAATATACTGTTAATATTGTTAATTTGTGACATTGGTGTTAATTTATGACATTAGCCTGAATTCTGTAGTTCTGGTGATATAAATTAAACCAATCACAGAATTGTGGAATCGAAAGAGCTAAGGATCAACTTGGATGTTGGAAAAAATAATGTTAAGTGTTTCGAATTCAACTTTGTGCTAATGCACAGGTGTCAAACTCAATTGTGTCACATGACATATCGTGACATTTTTTGCCTTTGTGGAACTGGAGTGGATGTGGCCTGCACATCATGCATCCAGCCCATGGGCTGCCAGTTTGACAGGCCTGCTTAGTGGATTTTTTTAATATTACAGAACCATCTTCTGCACTTGCAACCTGCAAAGATTTTCAAATTCTGCTCAGCTTAATATAATAGGGACTTTGGGGCAGCATTTGAGGATGTATAATTTATTCATTAGCAGATGTGCCTCCATTTTCCACAATGGATGTGCTACATTGACACATTTTCCAAAAAAGGAGTTAAGCTTAAATATGTAAATGTAGAACTTGTCTGCTTTCTTGCAGATAACTCTCCTCTGCACAAGAAAACTAAGAAAACCAGTCATTTAGTTAGTTCTTTATTGTGGTCATTGACCAGAATTCCGCAAATTAACAGAATAAACAAACTGCTTCTTTTAAATAAAAAACCCCCACACAAATCAATTCTCTCTGATTTAATACTAATCAATAGGAAAAGCATAATTGCGGAAACCAGTAGCAGAAATTTACAACATCATGCTGAAACAAAACTCAGCATAATTAAACATTTGGACTTCAAAAGTAAACGCAGGGTAATTTAGGGATTATAAACCTAACTTTTCTAAAGAGAAATTGAAAGGTGTGCATGCTTAGTTTTGAGAAAAAAATGTGAGCTGATATTGTTAGTACATTTCAAACATCTGAATGGTTATAATTTAGAAGATCAAGCCCTCTTCTTTCATTTCAGAATGCAAGATGACAATTTGTATATCTATATGTATATATAAATTACATGATGCCTATAAAACAATGGTTCCAACCTGTGGTCATCATAGGGGGGGTCCACGAAGGCTTGAAGAAATGTTAAGACTTAAATATTGAGTTAAGTCTTGGTGGTCCGTGGCTATGGTCTGTGGCCACAAAAGGTATTTAAAGGAGGTCTGTGGTGGAGAAAAAGTTGAGAACCACTGCTATAGAATATTAGAAAAAGTAACACACATCCAGCAATAATAGCAATTCAACTGTGCACCCAATTATCCAGACTGGTGGTAGCCAAGTTTTAAGATATCTACAAGCAACATCGAAACAAGATGCTTTAATCTGGATTCCTACACTGAGCAGAATATGGGTCTACATAATCTAAATGATTCCTTCCAACTTGTATGATTCTAGAATTTTGTTGGGTCTCATTCTACATCCCATTTGTATTTAATTCAAACTTGAAGAAAAGACAGTTATGATCCAGTACTATTTCTTTCATATTTCAGGGTTCAGATTCAGGGATTAGGGTTAATAAATGTTACAGCTGAATTTTATAAATGTTCTTTAAATTAAAACTAAGAGTTAGCGATTGAGCTACTCTTTCTTCTCAGTAAAACTTATAGTTAAAAATTTTTCAAGAGGCAACTGGACTCTCTGGTTTTTCTTTGAAGACGTTTCGCTTCTCATCCAAGAAGCTTCTTCAGCGAGAGGCGAAATGTCTTCAAATAAAAACTAGAAAGTCCAGTTGCCTCTGGAAAAAAGCACCTTTGGGACAACCTAGATGACTGAGAATCTCCATAGACATATAGTTAAAAGTTTGTATGCCAGGTTCTTCCCACAGAATATGAACTTTAAAAAAGTAACAAAAAATTATTCAGGGAAGTGATATTTGGAAAACATATTTTTTACATAATTTTTTTTATAAGATATGAGTAGATCTCAGTCATTCCTATCCTACATGCAGCATTCCTTGCTTAATGGTAAGAATGTATGTAAATTTTAGATGTTTGCATTATGGTAATATGAAATGGAAGTTTGTTTGCTGAATATAATAATAATCACATTGGAGGTAGTAAAGTATTTGTAAAGTAATAAAGTAATTAAGTTTTTAAGCACCATTATAAATATATTTGTGTACCTTGTAGTATTTAATAAAGATGGAAAATAGATGACTAATGTTATGTGAATTGTGCCTGGTTTCATCATCTTTTTTGCCACTGTTGTTAAGCAAATCACTGCTTAACTGAATCATGTGGTCATTAAAGGAATCCAGCTTCCTCCATTGACTTTGTTTGCAAATGATGACGGGAATCCAGGATGCTGTAGCTGTTTTAAATACATGCTGGTTGCCAAGCTTACAAATTTTGATCACATGATTGTGGGGATGCTGCAATGGTTGTAAGTGTGAGAACTGGTTGTACCACTTTTTTTTAGTGCCATTGTAACTTCAGTCATTAACTGAATGGTTGAAAGTTGAGGTCCATCTGTACCGTGTTTCCCCGAAAATAAGACCCTGTCTTATATTTTTTTTGAACCCTGAAATAAGCACTTGGCCTTATGGCATGCACTCAAATGCCCGATTGGGCTTATTATCAGGGGATGTCTTATTTTGGGGAAAACAGGATACTACTATACAGATGCATAAGGTATTCTTCAAAAAATTATGAATAGGCAAATTCCAGAGGAATATTGATGTTCCATTAGTCTAGGCCTATAAATACAATTTTTTGTCTGTTGCCCACAGGCATTCCGATTTTCTCTGCAACTGATTGATTGCTTTATACAAGCATTACTATTCAATAGAATATTTATACTGTAGTGAGAACACCAAAGTAACTTGTTTTATGTAATTTATTTCTACACAGTACATGGCTGCTTCCAGAGCACTATGTCTTATTTGGAAAAGGTCCCAGATAAATAAACCTTGGATGAACGATAGTTGGGCAGCTAATAACTCTGCCAGTACCATGTTTCTGACTGCTATACTTTCACTAGTCTCTCTCCACATCCACTTAGTTAATCCGGATGTGCTATTAAGGCAGACAATGGAAGCAAAATAAATCCTCATTCATCATCTGGAGTAAAAAGTGGTGTCAGAGTGCTGGAGTTATAGGTAGTCCTTGACATACAACAGTTCATTTACTGTCCGTTCAGTGTTGCAATGGCACTGAAAAAAGTGACTTATGATGGTTTTTCACATTTAAAGACCATTGCAGCATCCCCATAATCACGTGATCAAAATTCAGATTCTTGGCAACTTACTCATGACTGTTTCAGTGTCCCAGGGTTATGTGATCACCGTTTGCCACTGTTAGAAGAAAAATCCAGTCCAGTTCCAAGCCAGGAGAAAAGTGCTAGAAATAAAATGGAGGCTAACTGGCTGACAGTTTATTTGGATTGTAAAACCTTGATTGACAGAAACATGTTTCTGGGGTGGCTGACTCCTTGGTTTAGGAATGGATGGATTTTTATAGGGTTCTGCTCTAGGGGGTTGTGCAATGTAGTGAGAGCCTTGTGTCTTTTGCTATTCTAATGGTGGTGGGTTAATCCTATTATGTCTTAAACGTCATCTCCTGTTCTTAGAATTTGGGTGGGAAATGTAAATTTTAATCCCATCATCTGGAGCTGAAGGTATATTGTTTGTGAATAGATTGGCTCTGTCTTCCTGAATGAGCACAAAATATCCATCTTTAAAAACTTCAGGCATCTGCTGGAGGTTGTTTTACTATGCAGGAAACTGGGGCTGCTTTCTGCCTTTAAGAGCACGTTTCTCCATTTCTCCTTTGAGGAAATATATTCTGCTTCTCTTTAATATTAAGAATAAAGAATATTTCTGCTGCCTGCCAGCTGCCTGCAATTTGGCAGTTCAAATCTCACCAGGTTCAAGGTTGTCTTAGCCTTCCATCCTTCCAAGGTGGGTAAAATGAGGAGCCAAAATTGTTGGGAGCAATATGCTGACTCTCTAAACCGCTTAGAGAGGGCTGTAAAGCACTGTAAAGTGGTTTATAAATCTAAGTGCTATTGCTATATTTTAATCTGGGGAGGTGGGGCTTCCTACACCACCTTCTGACAAACAAAGCAAACAGAGGAGCCAAATTCACTTAACAACCAAGTCACTAATTTAACAACTGCAGTGATTCATTTAACAACTATGACAAGAAAGATCGTGAAATGGGGCAAAATTAACTTAACGTCTCACTTAGCAACAGAAACGTTGGGCTCAATTGTGTTCGTAAACCGAGGGCTACCTGTACTGGATATCAAGGCATGCTTACGAACTGGCACCCCGAATGATTCGTGGTAAATGTAACCGGGCCGCCACCTCTCTCTTCTATGAAGAGGAGAGCAATGGAAGGCGGTCGGTCGGCCGGCCGCCAACACTTCTCAATCCTCCTAATTCCATTTAATCTAAACTTGTCAAGGAGAAAGCTGGCGTCGTTTTCCTTGCCAGCTCTTGCAAAGCTTCCGCTCCAAGGCGGCCGCTCGTCATTTGCGCCACAGCCCCGGAGGCTGGGAGGTAAAATGGTTAAAAGTCCTTGGCGCGAACAAGGCCGCTCCTACCGCTCCCTCTGCATGCCGAGGCTTGAGCGAGGGGTCGGCGAGGGCGCCCTTTACTACACGGAGGCTCTTTTCTCATAAGGTGCTGAAGGAAGAGGAACGTTTGGGAGACCAACCTTCGGTCTGTGGAGAAGGAGGTGAGGGGAGAGAGAGAGAGAGAGAGGCTTACAAGCAACCGCTCTAACGGGCATTGCTTCCTCAGATTCGGAGTTATGTGTATAGAGATTCTCGGTCATCCAGGTCATGGTTGTCCCAAAGGTGCTTTTTCAAGAGGCAACTGGACTTTCCCGCTTTTCTTTGGAGACGTTTCGTGAAGCTTCTTGGATGAGAAGCGGTCTTCAAAGAAAAGCGAGGAAGCCCAGCTGCCTCTTGAAAAAGCACCTTTGGGACAGACTCAAGAGTTTTCCGGCAAATCAGTACATTTGCAAGGCGGGAAGGCTTGTTTGAGTCAATGTGCACTAGCGACGCGCTTCCGTGTCTTATACTCGGTCGGATCTTCGGAGGTGGAGAGCAAAAAAACTGAAGGCATCACTAGAGGGCAGCAGAAAGATTAAAAAAAAAACAAAACAAACAAACAAACACCCGGGAATCCATCTAGCGGTAGTCCTGATTTTTTTTTTTTTTTTTTTGCAGGTCGGATCTGGGAGCCCCGTTTTGGGGGAGTAAAGTGAATCATCGCGGAGAGCTCAATCGAAAAAGCCAGAGTTTGCTGAGCTCGGAAGCAGCAGAGGGGCTGATAAAAGTAGGTGTGGTGTCAACGTTAAAACCCTTCAGACAAAGCGGCGGCACGTGAATTCGGATGTGGATCTGATGCGGCGCTCACAAATGGACCGATCCGGAATGCTGCACCTTGGCAAGCGGGAGAGGAACCGTGACCATCCGGCTTCTCGGGGGCTGGTATCGTGCTGGAGAGAAAGCTGAGAGTAATAACAGGGGAGGGGGGACCCTCTCGTAACTGTGACATTATTGAAGTAAAGGCAGTGTCCTTAGCCATGGGGATCTTTTAAAAACAGAGGCGTCATCCAGCCCACTTCCCGCTCGCTCCCGAGTCCTGTCGCAGAAATGAAAGCAATTTCACTCTCCTCGCCAGTCCCACCGCCGTTCGATTCAAGAGGCGTGTCTGAGAATTCGAAGTCCTCTGTTTTACGCGAGGCGGGGCTTGCTGCGTGATGACGTAACGCGCTGCGCGGTGAGGTCAGCGTAGTGCCGCCGTTGCTGGTCCCGCTGCCCGTCGCTCGGTCTGCTTTATTCGTTTTTTTTCTTGAGGTACTCGGCCCCCCGGGAGGAGTGTGGAGCTTTGTCTGCGGCCGGTGCTATACGGTATTTGCCCCGATAAGAAGATTGGTGGCAACACAGCCTGCCTGCGGTTTATCGTTTGGTATCAGGTAAGAGCTGGGCCGGGCCGGGAGAGGCTGCGGAGGTTGGTATTCTCTTTGGGTAATTACGTTGCCTTGCCGGCGTAACCCGCATTGCGTAATGTGACCGTTGCGTCAGGCGGATTACGTATTTTGCGCCGGGGCCTATTGCGCAAAGGTCTTTTGAATCTGCGCCGTTGGGTGATGGGGGTTTTCCTAGGGTGGAAGGAGCATTTTCTGTCTGCCTGCCTTTATGCATATTCCGCAGCTACCGGACACATTGTATGCGGGAGCGATTGCGTGGTAGTCGATTTGGTATTTTGCACGGTTACGCGGATTGCGGTAGGTGCTGAAGAGGGCTTGGAGAGGATGCGGAGTTTGCGTAAGAGCGCCGTCGTTTTTCCCCTGTAGGATACGTGATTATCGTAAGCGTGTCTGTGTCCTCAGCGCGTACCGCTTAGGAAGTCGGACTCCCGTTTCCAGAGCGCTTCCCGCCTTTGCCGGCTGATCCGGATGGCTGCGCGCCGGGGTAGATCTCCGTCCGTGCGCCGAAAGAGAGGAGACTCTCGGCGCCGGGGAGTCCGGTCTAGTGCGCGGGTGGCGCAGTGAGGGAGCCTGGGCGGGGCGGGTGCTGATGATACTTCCTGCCGCCGCCATTTTGTCGTCGAGCAGGAGGGGGAAGCGGCGGTGGTGGTAGCGGCTGCGGCCCGGGCCTGGAGGGCAGCCGGCTGGTAGGCAGCGATAGCTGGTGGAGGGGGAACGGGAAGGCTGGCTGGCTCTGGAGGAAGGAGCGCCTCTGGGCCGCTCCACCTTTCGCGCCGTGCCCGCCTGCTAAAGGCGGCGGTTCCCGTAGGCCCGGGCTGGCGCTGCTCCTCTCCTAGCGCCGCCCCCACCTGGCATTTCAGGAGAGCTCCTCGGGATTGTGCGCCTGCCTTGGCTCGCAGGGATTCACCGAAGCGGCTGTTTCCTTTGGCTGGGAACTGGTGCCTTTCTTGGCTCCCAGAGCACGGCGTTTCTTCGTGTTTTGTAACCTGACCGGGAAGGCTGAAGTGGCGCGGGGGAGCGGCATCCTGACCAGCCAGGCCGCAGTTGGCGTCCGTGTAGCTGCTTGTGACCGGATGGTCCGCGCTGCCGGCCGTTGACCCCTTAACGGCTCCTTTTAAAACTCAGCTGCTTACCTGGTGATTCCCCTTAACTTTCCCTTCCCTTCAAATGTTCCCTTACACGTTACCGTTCTCTCTTTCCCCGTCCTTTTCCCATGCGGTCAAATAAAACGCTTAGCACGAGCCGGAAAGTTCTGTGTGGTCTTAAATATAAGCGTGGATTGCAAGCCAAGTATTTGTTTAGAAAAAGCAGAAGAAACTATTGCACCTTGTTATTTAATTTCTAAAAGATGCCTTTCCTTGTAGGTCTTTCAAAAGAAAACTTCCGTGAATGGGATTTTTAATAGGCTGTCTCACCTTCGACAGCAATTTCAAAACGTGAAATATCCCCATTTTAATAAACCGGAGATAACTGTCACTAATTCTTGTATAAATAGTTACCTAGATAGTTAGAAATAATTTTATGTAAGGTATCATTGGATTCTGTAAACTGCATAATGCTTACTATGCTATGGCACAATCAGCTCCTGTTTTTGTTTAGAGATTTGTTGCAGGTTTAGGTGGCTAATAAAATTTACAATATCAAAGATTTTGTTCGGTATTATTAATCAGCCTCTAAACTGACAAGTTGGTTTGGAGTAAACAGTGGTTTTTTCTTGTAAGTAACAAAATAAAACTTTGAAATCCTGGTCAACGATCAAAGTGATTCAGTTCATTATTATATGTATTTTTGTATTACAATCACTCAAGTTTTCACTGGTTATAGATATACTTATATTGACATAACCAGGTATCTCCCTGACGTGCAGTTACTCACCCTGTATGAAAGTAGTTAATTTACTTTTTTCATCTTTATTCTTAGTACATTATATTTGTAAGAACATGCTTGCAACTTACTTAGAAGATTTAGAAATGGACAACTCAGCCTGTATCATGCTATTTTAGGAATTTTGTTTGATCCTAGCAGCTGATATGTGATAGTTGTGAAATTTAATTCAGATATGTTTGTAAGTAAATATTGCTGCAGAAGAAAGTACTTTGTATTTCTCCTTTCTCAATTCCATCACCCCAAGCAGAGATAATAGTAGAGATTAAAGAGTCTTTCTTAAATTAGCTTGCTGTCATCAATACTATCTGATACAGTAGTTTGTATGCTAAATTGAAGGATAAATAGCTGTAGATTACTAAAAGAGCTGCTACTCGAAAGGAAATACCCTATTTTGATGAAAAGATTAATTCCATTATGAAGTGTTTAGATATTCCAGTTGTGCATAATTGTAAAATATAAACTGTTAAAATAGTCACCAGAAGCTTTTAGGATTGGCAGAGTTACAATTACAATTTAGCTCGTCATACATGAAAATTTTCCATTTTCGTTGCAGATTTGCCTGCAACATAAGCTACCCCTTCTCTAGGATTTCAGTAAATCATTTTCTGGACACAAAAAGTCACAAAGACTGTATTGGTCATGTAGGCAAAACTGATATTTGGGGAGACAATTCTACCTTTCATTTGCTTTCAGTTATATTTACTTTGCTTTATATTTTTGAAAAGTCTCTTAATGACATTTACACATGGCAACATATGAGACTGCACTTCCACATATGAAATATATGAGTCATATCTGATATCAGTGGAGCATACTTTTCCTCAAATGAATAATCAACTCCTAAGTGTCCTAAGCATTTATCATTATAAGGTCAACTGCTTAGCATTAAGTAGTCAATATTCACAAATATATCTGATGTTTATATGAATTACATTCTGTTAGAGGTGGACCCACAATATGCAGTTCTTAAAATATATTGCCATGTGGCAACAGACGAGAGTTAAAATCCTACCTGTCAGATAACTCATCAAAATTCAGGAGCTTAGCAACAGATAGTCCTTGACTTACAATCACAAATTGAGACTACAATTTCTGTTGCTAAGGAAAGCTATGGTTATATGAGTCTTGCCTGATGCTACAACTTTTTTCCATGGTTGTTAAATGAATTATTGCCGTGGCTAAGTGAATCCAGCTTTCCTCATCAACAGAAACAAGCTTGGAAGGTGGCAGATGATGTTCATATGACCATGGGGTTGTGCAACAGTTGAAAATACATGCAGGTTGCTAAGCACCTAAATTTTGATCACATGACCACAGTAGTTAGAGCAAGGATCACTGGTTTTCAGTGTCATTGTAACTTTGAACATGTGTTAAATAAATGGTTATAAGTTGAGGACTACCTATAGTAAAAGAAGTAGCAGTGATGTAATTGATGTTAATAATGATTTCACTATTCACTTATTTTGAACCCTGGGATCAATACTTGGAATTTGGCAGTATTTTAGTTGTTTGCATGGGGGAATAGGTTGAAATTCAGAAGAGAACCTAGAGCACTGTTTCTCAACTTTGGCAACTTTAAGACATGTGGACTTCAACTCCAAGAATTTCTCCAGCTAACATACTAGTTAGGGCAGGGGTTCCCAACCGGGGGTGTGAAAACTTGGGTTTAGAAGTTTCAAAATTATAATGTATATGCATAATTATATGCATATAATTATTTACTTTTGTAAAGGGTGCAAGAATATGTCAGAAGTGTTCTAGAGGTGCGGGATATAGAAAAGGTTGGGAACCCCTGAGTTAGGGAATTCTGACAGTTGAAATCAACTCATCTTGCCATGATTGAGAAACGCTGATCTAGAATATGTCTTTACAATGACAATTTGCTCTGGAAGTTTCTGCTTGACTTTTTTGAAATATAGGAATCTCTTGCAATTTTCTTTCCTAGTATAAGTCTATGTAAACATTTGAATTTATTTCACATTTTAATTGCTACACAGATGGATTTAGTAGTGGTTTTACAAATTTGATTTGCTGATTTGAGATCTTGGACTTAGATCGTATACATGTTTTGAACCAATTGTTCCTAACAGCAGCAATGTAGAACCTGCTGTCCTCCAAATACCTTTGACTAAAGCAGAGTGACAGATAATCAGGGATTGTTACTGTTATTGTCCAACACAGGGGTGTCAAACTTGCGTCATCATGTGATCTATGGTGACTTTTTCCCCCTTCGCTAAACTGGGCTGAGGCGGAGCCAGCACATGACGGATGTGGGCCATGAGTTTGACACTCCTGGTCCAACACATCTTACATCCATCCACTTTCCCAACTTTATCCTAGAATATGAAGATGATTCAGGACATGCTTTTATAGTGTCATTCCCCTCCCCCCCCTTTCATTCTGGCTGGTCTTGCTTGTTTCTGTGCTGATGAAATGCATCACCAGCTTAAGTGCATAGATTTTTCCCCCATTTCTGTCTTATGAATCAGATATCAAAATGTCTTAAGTCTTCTAATACTATCATCAGAACTATCATAGACATCATCAAGTTCTCTTGTTCAGGTTGAAAAGTAGGTAGGCATTTGTGGCAATATGGAAAGTTTGCAGTTCTAGGATTTTAAAAGTGAAAAGTTTTTTTTAGAAATGGTGTCACTTCTAAGGTATATTGGATCATCCAATACAAGTAGTATGAGGTAGAATTTAGGAGTTCATACTTGTGATTAATTATCTGAAATGCCCTTTTTGAAGTTCTGATCTTACATGAATATGAACTGTTTATTGCACTCAAATCAGCCATCAAAAATGTAGCTAAGAAAGATACTGTACCTTATTGTTAATAAAAAAGCCATTTTACAGATACATATGTTAATGTGATTTTGGTCTGCAAGTTTTTCAATTTTAATCTTTTGTTTTTCTAAGCAATTCTGTATTTGAGAGGCAAGTGAATTATTGTATGAAGTATAGCAGATGCTTCTTTAGTATCTGTTAATATCAGTCTAGGCTGTATAGTTAATTGATTAGACAGCAGCTAGTATTGTGGTTTTTAATTGTATTTAGTCTGTGGGAATTGTTTATTTTAGGCCTCAGTGTCCATGATTAATGCCTACATTGGAGGAGAAAACCAGGTGGTGTTGGTCCATGAGGAAAAGCTGCCAGCTTTTGTAGAAGACCCTGCCACCATTTAGTCCAACCAAACTAACATTAATAACATGCAGTGATTTTGAGTTTTGAGAACTCTTCATCAAGTAAAATGATACATATTATAGGATGTGAAACCATGGATGTCATGTCAACAAGTACGGTACTTGCCAAGAATTACGCTGCTCCATTTTGGACCAATTGAAATTTCTCGGTAGTCCTCAGATGCAGCACCACCTAAAAGGCATTGCAGTAAATTAGGTAAATGCTTATGAGGACATGAGCTACAGTCACAAAAACCTTTCACTCAAGATAGGTTGCAGTTGGCATATCAGCATAACAACTGTACCTGGGCAAAAGCCTCCTGGGCTATGATCTCCATACCTGTCCATCTGATCAAAAAGCATGAGTTTAAGAGGTTCCCTCAGTAGTTGCTCCTCCACACCCCCAAAGGCTTTCTGGATAGTGATATTCTTTAAGAAAATACAGAATAGGCTACTTTTTCAACATTTGGTTAACTTTTTTTCTTGTGATTCAATTATCTAAAAGTAATTTACATCCATGAAGTTTTGAATATGAATATTTAGAGACTCCTTTGATGTGAATGACCTCTGACTTTCTAAATATACTTAATGCTTGCTTCTCTCAATTTTTAAACAATAATTGTCCACTTCTTTAGTGAAGTTCTTGGCTGAAAAAGAGATAAAATATATTTAAATACAAGAGAGGGCTTGGTGATAAAATATTGTCAAATAAAAACAAAAATGAGTATGGTAGTGAGAAATTCCTTGTCTTTCATTTCAAAGTTTGGGGAGCAGAGAATGTTTGTAAATCAAATGTGCTCATAGAAACTTCTCTGCTATTAGCATGCAAATATTTTTACAACTACTAGTAGGTACTTGAGTATTTTATACTTACACATATGCATCTGCCCTCACTAGATTTTAAGCCCTTGAATTATTGGACTTAATATTCATAATGTCATTCAATGTTCTAGAATTTGACTTTTGCATTGAAAAATATTAACTGAAACTGCTTTGTGTTTTCCTTAAGAAGTAGCTAATACATAACATGTCGATACATTGTTCATTACTTACCATAGTTTTTAGACTATAAGACACACCTTAGTTTTTGGGGAGGAAAATAAGAAAAAAGCTGATTGGCAGGTGGATAGGCCTCCCGGAATACCCCCAATCAGAGGTGAATTTTAGCAACAGGTTCCTTGGTTGTGCGCTCTGTGCCTTGCTTTTTTTTTTTTTTTTGCTTTTCTTTCTGCTTCTGAAACTCTGTTTCAGAAAAAACTTCTTTTCTGCCTCTGAAAGCCTCCGAAACAGCTTCAGAAAAAAAGCCTCTGAAGCTCTGTTTGGGGGCTTCTTTTCTGAAGCTTCTTTTCTGATGCTTTTTTCAGCCTCTGAAACCTCCATTTGAGAAGCTGGGTGGGGCTACATTCGGAATATAAGACGCATCCAGATTTTCACCCTCTCTTTTGGGGAAAAAAAGTACACCTTATACTCTGAAAAATACGGTAACTTTGTAAATTACAGGTAGTACTATGACTGTAATTGACCGCACAATTTTGGTAATAAATTATGATGGTGATATAGTGGATTACCATGTGACTGTGCCCAATTATGACATTTTAAGCAAACACTGGTCGTTAAGCAAACCTATTGTTTGCTATGATGTATTTTTTCTTGGAAACTGGAGATAAACACTGGTTTCTGGCAAAAACATAAGTTGTAGCCAGATAATTGCAAGATGTCAGAACTCCGAATCCCGATCATAAGTCCCATTTTTAGGGTCCATTGTAATTGAGTAGTCAGTACACAGCTGGGTTATAAGTCAAGGACTACCTGTACATGGTTCCATATGCTTCCACTATTTGCTTTCAGAACAGAAATTACCACACCACCACCAGGCTTAATTAGATTTGCCTAAAATTAACTGCCTAAATTTAATTGGATTCCCACTGAATCTCCAATCTGAATTCCTTTCATGGCCTTTATTGTGAATATAGTTGATATGTTGAGCATAGTTTAAGAGTGAGATACAATTCTCAGTTTCTTAAATGTAGTCAAGATGCAAAATTTTTAATAGAATTATTACTGCATCACACTTCATATTTCATATTCACTTCACAATATAAGGTTCACAAAGCAGAAACAAGATTTGTTTTAAACTGGGAAAAAATATTTTAGATCAACCCTGGTAACTGCAGTGCTGCTTCATTATAGAATAGTAGTGGGTAGTGTTCCTGGGTAGGAACAAAGAATGCCAGGAGCATATGGCAAAAGTATGTACTCTCATGAGGGTCATCTATGTAGGAAGATCATAACAAATTTCAGCTAAAACAAGCAGGCATATCTGTACTGGGCAGCATCAGTATAGGAGATAATAGAGTCAGACTATCACATTAATGACAATGACAAAGGCATCATTTAGTATAGGCAATTTTCGGTTTATGCTGGTAATTGGGACTGGAATTTGTGTAGGTAACTGACCAGATCATAAAGTATGACGTCACATGACCGCACTGCTTAGTGACCACACTGCTCAGCGAGTTTCTGTGATTAAATGTAACATCATGTGGTTGCCATTGCAACCTCCCAGCAGCTTCTCCAATGACTGCTTGCAGTGAAGGTCATAAATAGCAATTGTGACTGGGGGGCCCTGATGCTGTAATTGCAGGCTGGTTGCCAGTTGGCTGTATTCTGTTCATGTGACTGTGGGAACACTGGGATGGCAGAGACTTCAAAGACTGGTCATGAATACCAACTTGTTTAACACTACTGTAACTTCAGATGGTTGTTGAAATAGTTAAGTGATAACCACTTGTACACAACAGAACACAATGGTAGATTACCCCTGTATTTTCCCAAGTAAACCATGTAGATAGCCTTGATAGTGATTGGTAATACAGTGCTGGATGCTGAATCTCCTCAAGTCACGTGGCATTCAACATACTATTGAGGAGAGTAAGGAGCTTTCAGAGAACCTACAGGTATCTTTGTCTTATGACTACCGTATTTTTCGGAGTATAAGATGCACCTTTTTCCCCCCTAAAAGGGGATGAAAATTTAGGTGTGTCTTATACACTGAATGTAGCCCCACCCACCCACTGGCCCCCACCCTTCGGCCTCTGCCTCTCAGCAGTTACCTCCTTGCAAACACACAGCAAGAAAAAACAGCTCCTTTCAGCTTCAGCACAGCTTAATTAGCACAAGTTGATTGGATCAGCCTCCTGACTCTCAGCTGATTTGCTCTCAGCTGTTTTGCGCAGGGCTCTGCTGCTTGCTGCAAAGAGGTAAATTGTTGGAGCAGATTTCCCCCCCCTTCTGCTAATCAAGCTATGCTGAAAACGAAAATGAAAGTAAAGCAGTCTGTTTGCTGTAACAAGGCAAAATTGCTCAGAGGCAGAGTGAGATTTCTTTTTTTTCTTTTCCTCACCAAAAAAGGTGTCTTATACTCTGGTGCATTTTATACAACAAAAAATGTGGTAGTTGCTTTAGCAGCCATTCAGTTTTATGACAGACCACCCAAAAGGAAGTTATGACCCGGTTCTGAAGTTATAATGACCACACTATTATTCTGGGCACTTGGCACCTGCCCACATTTACTTCTGTTTTTTGGCAAAAAAGTTGCCTAAAGCAAACTTAGCAACTAGAGCAGTGATGGTGAACCTTTTCGGCACCAAGTGCCAAAAAGAGAGCATTTTGCGCTCATCAGGGCCGTGACCAGGAAGAGGAGCTGCCCAGGGGGCATGCATGCGCCAGAAAAGGTACAGATGCGCGCCAGCCAGCAAGTTTTCTGGTTACTGCCGCGCATGTGCATGCAGCAATTAGCTGGCTGGCGCACATGCTCACACCGGAAAACAAGACCAGCTGTTCCGGTTTCCGGCACTGCTGCATGCACAAAGGCCAGCTGATCGTCACATGCGCATGTGCACCAGAAACCCGGAAAAGGAACAGGCAATGCGCGTGCCAGGCAACATGGCTCACCGTGCTGCTTCAGGCACATGTCCCATAGATTTGCTATCACAGAATTAGAGTCTTTACTTAACGACTACAACAAAAAAGTTTGTAAAAATAGGTCTGGTCGTGACATGACTTGCTGTATGACTGTCAACGACTTAAAATTGTAATGGGCAGACTCCAATATGGTCATAAGTCGAGGACTATCTGGAATGGTGTTTTTGATGCAACTTGATTTAAAGCCTTGTGGATGTCTAAATTGCTAATATTGTCATGCAAGTAAAGAAAATCCGAAGTTACAAAGACAATCATTAGGAAACATGGAATATAAGATCCATTGACTTGGAAAAGCTTCACACAGAGTTGAAATGAATCTAGCACACATTGATATTTTAAGCATTAGCCAATTGAAATAGTCTGTAATTGGACACTTTCAGTGAGAAGATCATACATACTTAACTATTTAAGACATGAAAAGCAAAGAGCAGCATTGCTTTCATAGTTATGAAGGATATAGTAGAATCACTACCTAAATATAATACAGTCAATCAATGATTGGGCAAATCAATTGTACTTCATAGACAGTTGTTTAATATGACAATTACCCAAAATTATGCTTTAGCTATTGATCAAGAAGAAGAGGTTGATGAGTCTTATGATCAAGTTCAATACAAAATCAACCTAATATGCTAGTTAAGATATTCTGTTTATGGCTGGAGATTGCCAAATTTGGAATGCCAAATTGGAAATAGTAAGAAGGAAAACCTAGTAGAATTGTACGAAATGAAGCAGGAGTATTCTGTACCAATTTCTGCCAATCCAATGATTTTTTTCACTGCTATTTTATAAAGTAAGGTCTCATTACTGAGCTTGTTGTGATGGAGGCAAAAAGCTTTTTATCCTGCCATCATTTAATTCTCTCAGTAATACCCAGCAGAACTTTTGTAAGTCATTCAGGACCATTGGGGACTTCACCTAACTGGAGATTATTCAGGAGGTAGTTTCCTAAAATATGTTGACTAGATACTCTCAGGTTAAGATCTATCAGATTAGTCATGGTTTAGCTGTTCATCTTATAAAAGTGCACATGACCTTGACTGAGATTCTTTTGTATAAACTTCAGTTGTAAATTCAGATAATACAGACAATATGCTTTGACCAACCACATGTTTACTTATTTTTGAACCTCAGGACTTAAGAAGGAGGGAATCCAATTGGCTAGTTTACCTACCCAAAGCTTTGAGTGTGCATAATCTTATTAAAGGAGATTGTAGTGATGAGTATCTCCCTCAACACCCAAAGTGATAAAAGAAGTAGTACAAAGAAGTAGTGATGAGATCACTCCTAGGGAAAAATGGATCCAAAAAGATATCGTCCAATAGCTAATTTCCTTTTCTAGCTAACGTGCCTGATTTTGACATTAATACTGCCCTGGTTGGCCTGTTGGGTAAACTTTGCAGAGAGAGAAATGGGAATTGCAGCCCTCCTGTCTATATTAGGTTTGGGCAGAACATCCTTTATGTAGTTCCATTCATCCCTAGATAATAATCTCTAGTAATCTTGGGATTTCTTCTTATCAAAAGTATCTAATCAGCATATCTCAGGGAACTACTTCCTATATAATCTCCAATTAGGTTAAGTCCTCAATGGTCCTGAATGACTTACAAAAGTTCTGCTGGGTATTACTGAAAGAATTAAATGATTGAAGGACAAAAAGCTTTTGCCTCCATCACAACAAAATAGGTGCAATAATGAGCTCTTACTATATAAGAATCATCCCATATTTATCTATAGGAAACTGTTGTAACTGAGATAATTCAGATATTTAGAATAAAATCACTTTTTGATGATGTTCAGGTCCATCTCTTCTTAAGGATATAGGTGAAACAGTGAAATTGTTGAATCAGTGTTTGGCTGAAATAATGCTGTCAGGGTTCCAAGTAACACCCCCAACAGAAATAAAACTCTAAGATAGGCATCTTCCTCAAAGTTCCATTTTATTAGAGATGTCATATTGGCGCATCTGGGAAAATATGAAACTGAAAGGCCCCTGGGTTTTCCCCACTCAAATGAAACTCAAATCTTCCCCGGCACCCACATGTCCACTACATGGTCCAATCAGGTTACTGTCCCAACTGGAATTGTTTCCCAGTCATGCCTCTCCAGGTGCAGGCTGAATGTCCTTGACTCCTAGGGAAAAGAAGGTTGTTATGGCTACACATCTCAGCCTGTCTCCAACCCCCCTCCCGTTTCCCACAGCATTCCCATCCACCAAGTGTGGCCAGGGTGGATAAAAATCAATGATTTTTTTAAAAAAATCAAAAAAATCAGATTTTTTTTATTTAAATCGGATTTTTTTTTATTTTTATCGAATTTATTTTAATAAAAAACTTTTGGGGTAAAAATCTATCGTAAGATAGTTTTCTATTTAAGATACATAAATAGTTTATTCAGCATGAAATGGAGCTTAGTTATGTAGCATGAGGCTGTATATTCTGCAACACTGGGACTATCGGTGAGTCAACAGTGGGTCAAAGGAGTAGCAGAGATGACAGTTGCTCTTTAAAAATTATGATTTAAAAGGAGAGAATTTTTTCAAGTCTTTCTGAAGGGCATCTTTTCTGCTTGAGGTGGTTTCCTCCTATATTTGTGTGGAGTGTATCCCTGTGTGCCTTAAATACTTACCGCATCATTATAATAGTTGATCTGTGAAAAATGCAAGGGGACTATTATTCCGCTCTTCTCTATAGTTTAGCTGAATTAGACCATTACCTGCTACACTTCACTTCTGGTACCTTATGATTGATGACCAATGGAAATCTCCTTTGAAAGAACACTTACCTGCTGAGAAGATTCTTCCATTTATGGAAAGTACTAATTGTATACTTAGTTCTGTATCTGTACTTATAGATACATGGCAAGGGAATTCTTGTTGAATTATTATGGAGTTAATGCTGTGTGTGACACTTTGTCCAATGTATTACTGTATTGCCAATAAACGTTGCTATAGAATTTTGAAAAAAAAAAATTATGATTTAAATCGAGTTGATTTAAATCAAGCCTTTTTACTAGTGATTTAAATCATGATTTAAATTGTGATTTAAATCAACTCGATTTAAATCAAATCCACCCTGAGTGTGGCAGCCCTGAAATTCCAAAGTAAAAGATGGCCTCCAGGGCTGACAGGCTGCTCCCCCTCAGCCAATTCATCCCTGAAACAAGATGAATGTAGGAGGTTAGTTCAGTCAGTCCCTAACCGCCTCTCCCCCACGCCCCCGAGGAGGACCCTTTGGCTTATTAGGGAATTTATCATGGAATTGTTTTACTATCCCAGCTCTTAACCCAGGCAGTTTCAGACAAAATATCAGGGTTCCAAGT
This sequence comes from Pantherophis guttatus, assembly GCF_059756535.1. Taxonomy (NCBI): domain Eukaryota; kingdom Metazoa; phylum Chordata; class Lepidosauria; order Squamata; family Colubridae; genus Pantherophis; species Pantherophis guttatus. The sequence continues at coordinate 172,242,106 of NC_142064.1, forward strand.
AACACCTTTCCAATGGACCAAATACTGCAACTGACTCCTGTGCAATTTAGAGTCCAAAATTTTCTTAACCTCATAATGGGTTTCCCCTTGCACTACCATTGGTTTGGCCGTTGGGCGGTCCTGTGGTCTCAGTCTCGAACTAACAGCAGGCTTCAGTAAGCTGCTGTGGAAGACTGGATGCACTTTCCCTAATAGGCATGGGAGGTTAAGTTGAACTGTTACTGGGTTAATTACTCTCACTATTGGAAATGGTTCTAAGAATCTGGGTCCTAGCTTTCTGCTGGGCAATTTCAATTTAATGTATTTGGTGGACAGGTAAACATAATCTCCCACATGGAAGGGAGGTTGGAGGGATTGGTATCTATCTGCTTGTTTCTTGTATGCTTCTGCTGCCTCCGTTAAGTGCTTTCTTGGTGTTTTCCCAACCCCTTTGAGTCACTCCAGCCATTTGGCTAGTCGTGGAGGATACTGGCTCTCTCAGCAACTTGGGCATGGGAACGAATTCCATGCTGCTAGTGACTTGAAAGGGGGTTAGTCCAGTGCTGCTATGCAATGGGTTGTTGTAAGCCACTGCTGTGAAAGGCAGCAGATTTGCCCAGTTTTCTTGTTGGTAATCCACATAGCATCTTATGTACTGCTCTACCATGATGTTTGCTCCATTCATACTTGAACGAAAAGCCGAGCTAAGTGCTTGAGTCGACCCGATAGATTTCAGGAATTCTCTCCAGAATTTAGCAGTAAACTGAATGCCTCTGTCTGAGATTACCTGGCAGGGCACTCTGTGCAGTCGGTAGATCTGCTTGATAAATATTTTGGCCAGTTTCCTGGCCGAGGGTAATGCGGAGCAGGCAGTAAAGTGGGCTTGCTTAGAGAATAAGTCAATCACAATCCAGATGACTGTATTTTCCCCCTGCTTTCTGGGAGCTCGACTATAAAATCCATTGCAATCTCCTCCCAGGGCCCATTGGAGTCAGCTACTTGTTGAAGAAGTCCAGGGGTTTTTCATGGCCTCATCTTCATAGTGGCGCAGGTAGCACAACTTTTTACATAGACCTCCACATCAGCTTTCATCTTCGGCCACCAGAATTGCCTCCGGGCTAATTGGAGGGTTTTTAGGAAGCTGAAGTGACTGGCCAGCCAGGAGTCATGGCTGTGCTACAAAATTTGCAGCCTCAAGCTGTTGGGGATATATAGTTTGGACCCTTTCCAAGCTAGTCCCTCTCTCATGGTGAGGATGTTCTGGTTTTCATTAAACCACTGATCGGCTTGTAGCACAGCTTTTAGCGCAGCTGTCAGTTGCTCTGTCAGTCACTCTGGGGTCATGCCATTTGGAGTCCAGCCCCCGCAATGCTGTATTCATGCACCTGACCAACGAGGTGCTGCATGAACATCTGTACAAGGGGTCCTAGTCTACCTGGATGACATTCTTATATTTAGTGAGACACTGGAAGAACAAGTTAAATTAGTACGGCAGGTATTAAAAAAATTCCTAGACGTGAAGCTGTATGCGAAGCGCATGTTGTTATGGCTACACATCTCACCCTGTCTCCATCCAATCCTCCTCCTGTTTCCCACAGCATGTCCATCCACCAAGTGTGGCAGCCGTGAAGATCCAAAGTAAAAGATGGCCTCCAGGGCTGACAAATGCATTGGGTGAAGCCACCAAACTAAAACTGATCAGACAGAGGTGGTATTAATATTTGGTTTATCTATCTAAGTAAGAAGAGTGCAACTTGATTCCCCAAAGGATGATGTTTGAATTTTATGTGCTCTTACATTTGTCTTTGACACTAGAGGACCATTAGAGGCCATTTTGGTAATCACAAGCATGCTCATGCTGTTTAGATAAAGGTACCATTATTATAATAATCTATGCCCTGATATTTATTTATCTGTTTATATTACTGTTGCAAAATGTGAGGTTGCTCTTGAATGCAGTTTAGAAATATTTGGGACAGAATGCTTCAGGAAGAGTATTGACTGCCACTGAGTGACAGGAATACATTTCGCCCAGTAATTATCTTTACTGGGTCCCAGGTAATTTTGTGTTCCAATTTAACATAGAAGTTCTGGTGTTAACATATAGAGTTCTTCACAGCTTGGAGTCACAGTATCTAATAGAACACAACTTTGCACATGTTCCTGCCTATTTCCTGAAGTGATCTGTGCAACATGTAGTTAAGTAGAGTGGGCATTTCCAGAGGTAGCCCTTTAACTTCGGAAAGTCAGTGAAGTGTGCCAGTTAATTGTCCTTAATTGCCTTTTTTGCTCCAGGCATATATATATATATATATATACATTGTAGTTTATGTTGCTTTGATTTTATTGCTGTTTTCATTTTGTTTTTGTTTATCTTCTCTTGTTTTGTATAAAAATTTAATATGTTTTTACTATTGCTTTAAACGTGATGATTATTGCAATTTTAAATGTAAATTGCATCAGTCTCACAAATGGCATCATAAACTGTTGCATTTGATTTTTTTAAAAAAACAACATTGGTTTGATGTTATTATACCTCAACTGGGATATGATTTAGTTAGTATATAGTTTGACTTTGACCTTTGTTCCTCAAATATATACCATGTTAAATTTACACACTTTCTGAGTGTCTTTAAAATAGCTGAAATTGATTAAAAGAAAATTAACTATATTAACTGTATAGATTTTATTACCTTGAACAAAAAAGAAAGCATTATTTTTAATGAAATAACTTGTAAATATAAAAACATTTTCTTACTTGAAATCTCAAGTGAGACAAATTCATTGTGATTACAAGGGGGGGGGGCTTACCTGCCTTTGGAAGTACAGTTTGGAGGTGACTTGCTCCAGGTGGTTAAATCATATATGCCTTTATTTACTTATTCTACTTGATGTATTAGCTGTTCCTGAGTTGTTGGCTTTTAGTATGATTTTAATTATTTGGTTTATTACTTCATTTTGTGTATTTATTTTTGAATTATTCTAAGACTGGTGATTTTAAGTATCAAGTCTATAAATTATCTATTTTTTTATTTCTGGTTATTAATCAAAGAAGTTTTTAGATTAAATTAGTGTTGCACTGATTCCTATTAATTTTGAGTCTTCTAGTTATTAATTTACTGTATTTTTATATTGCTAATTAATTTTCTATAGTATGTCTTACAAATGGAAATATTTAATTTTTCATTTTATCATTGGTTATTTATGGTACTTGTTAAATTTATTTATTGCCATCTCTGGGCACTTACAGCAATAAAAATGGAGAAATGAAAAGAAGGGTAAACATAACAGTATCGGAGTAATGAAACACTTGAAGAAAGCCTGTTTTTGGTTACTAACATTAAAAAATTACCTTCAGAACATTGGAACTATGTGTGCATGTGCGCACACGCACACACAAAAGGATTGGCAGGAAATTGCTTTTGCAGTTAATCTCTAGGATATAAAGATGATTTTCTGACCAAGGTGAGGCAGGTTAAATAGGGTGAATTCTTTGCAGATTTTATGACACAATTTCTTGGCAAAGCTGATTCCAGTAATGAGTAATTCCAATGTTCTGAAGGCAGTTTTTTAATATTGGTAACCCAAACTAAGCTTTCCTCAGCAGTGTCAACATAAATCCAAGACTCAGTTCATTAGAAAGGACTAATAACTACCCCCTTTTCTTACCTGAGTAATTTATTTTTATGCTTGAAGAAGAGGCAGAAAGGAAGAATCCGCAAGGGGCCGATGCTGATATGCTTTGGCCTGTTGCAACTATGCTGAAATGAGATGTAGTAATCATAGATATGAGACTTTCCAAGTGGTATAATTTTTTTTTTTTTGCTTTAATTTATATGCCGCCCTTTTCCGGAGACTCAGGGTGGCTTACGATGCGTTAAGCAATTGCCTTCATACTTTTGTATATTTATACAAAGTCAGCTTATTGCCCCCACAATCTGGGTCCTCATTTTCTTGACTCGCTGCTCCAAAAATCCTACTCATGGGTTCTTCTCTTCTGATTGGTTCTACTGAGTGCTAATATTTTTTTCTCTGCAGTCCTGGTCCTGGTCCCGCCCAGTCTGCCTCAGGCTGTCAGTCTTTTTCACTCAGTGATTGGATCAGAACTGAGTGATGTTTGGCTAGCTTATTGTTAGAATATTGTTGTTGTTCTGCCTTTAAATTACTTCGGCAGGCTTCTGAATTGTTTAAAATAGATTTTGGAGAGCTGCGTGCCATGGGAGTGTTTTCGATCGCTTCAGTGAGCTGCGGCTTCGCGCTGCGGCCGCAAGCTGCCAATCCGCCATTTTGTCTCCGGCGGCCAGCTGAGAGGCGCTACTGTCATCTTTGCCTTTGATGTGCCGCGGGTGGAGGAGCTGGTTCCCGGCCTGCCGGTATAACTGCCCTCACCCTCGCAGCTTCTCCGTACTATTTAGCGGCTCCAGGGTCACTGCTCATTAGAAGTATACCCTGTCGTTGGGAGGCAGCTTCACGGCAGTTGAGTATTCCCGCCAATTGACTGACAGCTGTGTTAGCCGGCTGGGGGCGAGCTAAAAATGTTCGCTTCGACAGCACATATCCTAAATTACTCATTTTGCTGCCTTTGTCTTGCCGGTCGACTCCCCCTTTGATTTCCCGGCGTTAAAGAGGCGTTTGCAACTCCACTGAAGCGGTTGTCATTACGCCCACCATTTTTTGGCGCCAGATCATCAGGACCACCATTTTGGGAGGCGTGTTCGAATTGACAGCTTGGCTTTTCATCGTTCCGAGAGTGCAGCGAAGCTTGGTATTGCAGACAGGTGTTCTGCATCCACCTGCCTCCCCAACCGCCATTGCCTGGACATAGGCTGGACTAAAGGGGAAGTTAATTTACATTTTAAAATTTCTGTCATCTAATTGGGCAGTTTGTTCAGTGTTATGGCGGACTCTGCTCTGTCATCTGACATTGAGCAGGATGTTTCTCCACCTAGAGCCCCATCTCCCAAGCCCGCTGGGAAGAGAAAGGCTAAGACCAGGGCCACAGAAAAGGCAGGCTCCAAGTCCTCGCATCAGGCAGTGGCCATGGATAAGGATGCCATGAGATGCCATAACGCCTTGGAATGGCAGTTTAACAAGGCTAAGGCTGCTAAGCAGAATGAGTCTCTCCCTGCCTTGATTGTGGAAGATGATGCCGCCCAGCCGTCAGCTCCTCCCATGGCAAGCCCTCAAGTACCTAACATGGTGGCTTGGCCACAGGGTGATATTATTCTTATTCCTCAAGGTCAAAATTTAGGTTGTATGCAGGGTGACACTATGGCTCCTGCTTCTGTTCCTCCCCAGGCCTCGAATGTGGCACCGGACACCATCTTAGCTCCCGCTGTGGCAGGTTTCTGAGACGGTGCTAGTTTTGGTGCAGGCCAGGCCCTGGACCTTCAATCCATTCTGTCCCAGGCCTTTGCAAGTATTTTCCAGGCTGGACTACAACAACAGGCCCTCTTGAATGCTTCAGGGAGCACATCTAGTGCGCCTCCTGTTCCCTCCAGGGCTCAGCCGTCTTCTTCGAGTCTAATCATACCACCGGTTGGAGGACTCAGTTCATGAGGATGATAATCTCGAGGACTTTGAACTTTCTGATGATAACGAAAACATGCCAGACAAACTGGCCTTTCCAGGGCTTTTCAGGCCTGCCCTCTTTAAATCAGTCTTGCATAAGGCGAAGGGAGAGGTTGATGTCTTGGGCGGAACAGCATATCCTCTCGCTAAAGGCGGAGCACATCTCGGGCAAGACCAACATTCGAGCGGACTTCCTCGGCAGGGGTCACTTGGATCCGTCAGAGTGGTGCCTGTGTCCTCACCTTTTTCACGAGATTTCAGTCAGATTCGGGGTTCCAATTGTCGATCTGTTTGCCACGTCTCAAAACGCGCAGCTTCCACGTTACTTCACCCGCTTTCCTTTGGCAGGCGCAGAGGGGCATGACACTGTCTGCTCCCCGTGGCCCAAAGGTCTCCTCTACGCATTTCCCCCGATTCTGGTCATTCCGAGGTTGATCTGAAAGGTGCTTCTGGAACAGGCAGATCTTCTCCTGGTGGCGCCCCATTGGCCGCAGAGAGCGTGATTCGCTGACCTGGTGGACCTGTCGGTTGAGACCCCGTGGTGCATTCCTCAAGACCGTATATCCCTGAGCCAGGGCGCCGTTCTCCACCTGGATCCAGGTTGGCTCCAGTTGACCGTCTGGCGCTTGAAAGGATCATCTTAAGGAAGGACAACATCTCGTCTGAGGTCATCTCTACCATTCAAGCGGCCAGGCGGTCCTCTACCGTCCGCATCTACAATGCGCCCTGGAGAACCCTTGCGCAGTGGTGCGCTTCCAACCAGATGGACCCTACATCAGCTTCCGTGGCCGACGTTCTCCAATTTCTGCAGACTGGTTTTTCCAAAGGCTTGGCTCCATCCACTTTTCGCTGGCAGGTGGCAGCGTTAGCTACAGTCTTGACTGGTGAAGGCCAACAGTTTCTATCTCATGATCGTAGGATTAGATCCTTTTTACAAGGAGCTGCGAATTTACGTCCGACCATAATACACCGTTATCCTACCAGGGACCTTCATCTGGTATTGCAAGCCCTCACATCATCGCCATTTGAGCCCCTGGGTTTGGTTTCCTTGCGTTACCTTTCCATGAAGGTGGCCTTCCTCATTACAGTGACATTGGCTCGCAGAGTATCTGAGATAGCGATGCTGTCCTATTCGCCAGGATCTTGGTGTATTCTTCCCAGATCGGGTAGTGCTTAGACTCAACCCAGTGTTTCTGCCCAAAATCAATTCTAGAGAGAGAGGCTGGGGGCAGGCTGTAGCCTTTCTCGCCATCTAAGAGACAGGCTGTTCGCACAGCCTGCCCCCGCCCTCTCCAAAGTTCCCCACGGCAGAGGCAGCGTTGCTTACCCGCTGAAAGCCCAGCCCTGGCTGCTATTTCTGCCTCTTCTCCAACCACTTGGAGCCCTGCGTAATAGCGCTGGAGCTTGCTTGAGGTAGCCGCCATTTAAGCTTCCCCCGACCCCTCTTCCTCCGTCTTCTCCTTGAGTAGGAGCCTCGCGGCATGACCGAGGCTGAGGAGGGGTGGGATAGTAGCTGCACGGATCCCCTGGTGCCACCCGTGTCCCGTGCCTTGCAATAATGAAGCGCTTTGCCAAGGAAAGCAGAGTCTGTCGGTCGGGCAGTAGGCGAGATCTGGCATCGCAGACATGGGAGACTGACAGCCTCCTATTTAGACTTTAGACTTCCCCCGCCATTTAGACTTCCCCCGCCCCCTCTTCCTCCGTCTTCTCCTCCTTGAGTTGGAACCTCGCGGCGTGGACGAGGCTGAGGAGGGGTGGGATAGTAGCTGCACGGATCCCCCGGCGCCGCGCATGTTGCCTGCGCTGCAATGATGAAGCGCTTTGCCAAGGAAAGATGAGTCTCAGGCTTCTCCTGGAGCAGCAAGGAGAAGGAAAACTGCCAGCGGGAAGGCAAGCGGCCCCAGGAGGACCGGAGGAGAGCGAGCTTCTCACTCATGGAGATCTACCGGTTGGGAAGTGGGCACAGTAAGAGGTGCGCTGACCAGGAAGCGGTCATGCTCCCTGGCCAGAGAGGGTTGCACAAACCTGTTTACTGCTGCAGTATGTTCTAATTTGCTGCATAATTTTCAGTGCGCTTTTTTAAACAATGGGCATTGTTTTAATAGCTCATATTGACAGTTCAAAAGAAATACCATTTCTGATTTATGTAATTTTTCCAAAGTAAAGTGAATATGTTGATCTAGTAGTAAAATGATACTTTGCATTGTATATAATATTTATATAAACGAAGTTTCATATCCAGCTATCTGTGGACTAGGGCTTTTTGATACCAATTCCATCTTGTGAATTATATCAACACTCCCTTTTCCTCTGCCCAAGGCTGTGCTTGATACCAAGCCTGAAACCCATGTGGCTAGATAAAATACATCCACTCTCTATTTCAATTACATACACCTGGTTTGCCCTGTCATCCATAATCAAATCATGGATGAGGAAACTTTTATTACAGACAGAGCTGACGTAAAAGAAGAATGGTTAAAACATTCATAGTTGGAAATTGTATGCTGTTGTGGTTTTGTTCAGCTGAATAGGCTATTTTAATCATATATAATAATATAACAATAGCAGAGGTGGTATTCAGCCGGTTCGCACCGGTTTGCGCGAACCGTTGGCAGAATTTGGCCAATGTCGCCAAACTGGTAGTGACGGCTGGCTCGCTATGTCCCCGAACCAGTCCCCCGGGTGCTGCTTGCTCGCCCCGCCTGCCATGTTCGTCGCCGCCATGTTCTTCATGCACGCGCATCCCATTCCCTTGCAACTCCAATGTGATGCGTGTGCACGAAGAATTCCAGTACTTTTTGGCAGCCTACGGCTGGGGGCCGCCAAAAACTCCGGTCAGCTTGCCTTCTGGACTCTGGACCAGCCACTGCGGAAGGTTAGCAGCCCAAACAAAGAGGCAGTGGTTGGGGAGGAAGCGTGGCTAGGGCTGGGGCTGCTAAAGGAGAGGAAACGGGGTGACTGGCGAAAGGAGGGCAGGGGTAGATAGGTGGAAATTCCAAAAAAATTCCTGCCTTTTCCTGTGAGCGTGGCTAGGTCATGTGACTGAGTGGGCATGGATAGGAGTTACATCAAGTTGGCCACGCCCACTCAGTCACATGCCCCCCACCTAGCCACGCCCACCAAACCGGTAGCAAAAATTTTTGAAACCCACCACTGAATATGCACTCGTTCTCTATCCTAATACCCTAGTGCCTGCTCATCACTTATCAGTAAGCAAGGTTCAGCAGACACTCAGGTCTTACTCAAGTGCCAGTAAAGAAAAATTTAATTAATCAAGCCTGATATCACCAGACCAACCCTGGCAGCACTGAAGCTCCAAGATGGCTTCTGCCAGTCCAGCTTCAGGGTTGACACCTGATATGTTTCAAATAAGTATCTTTTTCAAAGATGTTCTGTAGACTGATTGGAACCTATTTTTTTTGAGACAATTGGTAATTACGTGTGACCCTATCTCTTATATAATTTATTCAGCCTGAAGAATGTTATTGTATGAGTCTGATTCTATCATTGTCTTCTTTATCTTTTTCTTGCATCTTGCTAAGTTCCCTAATAGCCTTATGTGATGTGAATGTTGATGTGTTTCTCTCCCCCCCTTTATTATCCTGTTTCATAAATAAAGCATGAAGCGTATTGTCACAGGGAGGGGACCTAAAGAGGTACTTTATCAAATCAAAAAAGGACCCAGTGATTTTTTTCTGATTAGTCATTGCTAGAGTATTGTATTATGATCCAGCAAGTCTGGGTATACTGTGTATACATGTACAATGACAATAAAGTTATTTATTTATTTATTTTATTTTATTTATCTTTTTAATAACTAAAACCATAACTAACTGAATCTCTTAGGGTTGCTGTATCTCTGATTATTGATGGAGAAATGAAAGCTTGTAGACAGTTCCAATTATATGTAAAAGAGAACTAGTATTCTATTTATTTCTATTTTGGTTCCATCTAACTCTAGGGCTGACTCTGGATGGTTCACAATTTAAAAAATATGGGATATGGTGATTCTGCCATGGAAACTCTGAAGTACAGTTTTCCCTGGTTTTAGAGATTCCACAAAATGCTTTCATTTACCGGTAGTTTTTTCCCATTTAACAAAGCAGAGATACCTTGGGATTCTCAATTGTCCTTTTAACACTAAGAATTGATACCAAGATGATGAAACACACAGCAATAATATTAGTATGGAAAACAAGTTGCATAGCATTCAGTCTTTAACAGTATGATAGAAGATCCCTATGCAATAAAAACATGGTTTTGCAACAAGCCCAATTTCTCATCCTGCTGTTCGTAAGTTTATTAAAACTTAATAAATTATATAATGTTGATAGTAACATCAGACATTTGATGCCAAGTTTTGCTTAAAGTCTGCAACAACAAACAATGTTTTATTGTGTCTCATGCACCAAGATATCGTTATCGATATAATTATTTTAAAATATTTACAGGATCTATTTTGTTTTTAAATGTTTTATTATATATGTGATAAATGGAACAAATGTTGTTGGGTTGTAATACATTTTTCCTAATTTCCGTATAATTTTTGTTAGGCAGTAATTATTAGGAGTTTTTTGTTCTGATAGTCACAGTCTTTCATTATAAGGAGATAGACTAGAAAAAAAATCACTTGCGGTTTTAAAAGTTTAATGTTGGTACTGTAGTTAATTTTTACAGCCTATTTTATAATTTCTGGGATTGATAATTGATAATGGAAAGCATGAAATATTTTCATAGTATTTAAATTTTTATTTTTAAACTAGATCCATGGACTCTCTCAATCTTACAAAGCAGATTTGAGAAGCATTCGTGGTTTCACATAAGTACATCTTTTTATTGAGTACTGAATGTGACCTAAGAATTCTTAATATAATTCTTAAATATTTGTTTGAAAGAATCTGGAAAAGTTTTTTTCTGAGATTAGTACGTAGTACAGTAAGCCCATGTAGCAGAAGTGGACCAGTTGAAGCCTCCAGATGATCTTCAAAGGCAGCCTCATGTGGAGAGCTGCCAGATGACTAGGGCATGAGTTTTTAGTTGACTCATTTTACTTCTTTTATTCATAGCCCTGTTTCAGCATTATCTGAAACTGTAGGCAACAGCTAACAATAATTACAGTGCCTTATTTTATGTCAGGCTTACTGGTTTATTCTTTCTCCAAATACTTTTACACTTTACAAATGGAAGGATAAAAACTACCAAAAAAATAAGAGAAAAAGAAAGAAAAAGAAAACAAGTGTCAAAAGGGAGGGAGAAGAAAGTAACTTTCCCCTTCATCCCAGGAAGTGAAAATAATTTTAATAGCTTATTACCATCTCTTAATAGAATAGATACTATCTTCTCCCCATAATTCATCACTTAGTTAAAAAACAAAAAACAAAATCCTTTTCACTTGTTCTTTATTATCAAAAGTCCAGTAAAGGAACCAAATATAACTAATTTTATATTTTAACTTGATTGAATAAGCCAACTCCCTAATTCTTCCCTAAATTTTAAGTCTTAATTTTTTAATCCCTTCAAATATAGTCCCAGAACTTGTTTTGTATTTGTCTTTTAACCCATGGAATAAACTTTAAAAACCCTTTTAAAGTTTATTCCATAACTTTAAAAACTTCTGAGTTAAATTTGTCATTTTAAAAAATCACTTATCATAAAGTACTTTAAGATTTTAACAGACCAGTACTGGACCCACCAGTACTGTGGATCCAGTAAGAACAAATTACCCAAATCACTTTTCTGGCCTAATAATTGTTCATCTCCTTTAAACAGTGAATCGTCCATCAGTTTTACACTTCCATATTCTGCTTGTCTAATTTAAATCTACATTTAAATTAATTTCAAATTTATCCATTGTAGTTTGTTCTTCAGCAACTTCATTGCCACATGACCCATCATACCAAATAATTTTAAAGACCAAAATTCCAAAACATCCAGTAAAGATTTTTGCTCTATTGTTGATGAAATGAATTTATTATCCTGTAGCCCCCTTAGAAAGTAGTTCTTTCTCTAAGCATTAAGCCACTGGGAGAGTCCTGACCTGTCTGATTATTTCCTAAGCAACATCTCTTCCCAGTGTTCCCCAAGGTCATCCACATAGGCCATTACAGAAATTGGTCCAAAGACGGCCTTTTGAAGCAGTACACCATCACATCTTTCAAGGCAGGAAGTACCATTCTTCCCTCCTGGGCCTAGTCATGGATCACTCTTTACCTCCTTCTAGGATCCAAGGGCGGGTCTCGATCTTGTAAACAGGTGGCTGAGGTGATAGCACAGAAAATCTTGTCCACTTCCTCTGGAGTCACTCAGCCTTCTCTGCCCATTCATAGTCCAAGTTGAAGTCTGAGTAACTTTATTCATCAGATAATCCTCATAGTGGCCCATTAGATGTTTTGAGGGGGCCCTGTTCAGTCAGGATAGAGTTACTTTAAACAGAGCTGTTGAATGGCTATCAGAAGATGGAATAAAGGCAGGAAAAATAATTGACATTTTGCTACCCTTTTCACCATGAAATAATTCATGATACTGGCTTTTAGCTGTATCTGGTCAGATATTCACTTCACAAAGGAACACCATGGCTTTTCTAATTCTTCATATCCTGGAGCTGCTTGGTAAACCAAGGTGCATCTTAGGACCAGCATACAAGGAGAGGCTGTTTAGAAGCAATATGATCCAAGGCACCAGGTGCCTGCCGTTACAGGTAGTAACGAGGCTTGATCTGAACTTCGTACCATCTTCTCGGGGAAATCCCTAAAGTCTCCCTGAAATCCCATTAAGACCATCAGTCACCTGGGGCTTGTCAATTGAATGGGCCCTGTTTCCCGTATGGAAGGGATGATAACAGTGAATCCAAAGACATGCAGGGAGTCATCAGTCCAGCAGTGGATTGATGTTAATATCCTCCACTGCTAGATCAAATCTCAGTGTCTAGTATATAAATGCAATAAATAAATAAACAAGCTTAAAAGGCAAATGTCATGAAAATGTCTATCTACAGCTATAGTCAGATTAGTTGAATTAACTGCTAAGGTTGTATTTCAATGCTTGGGAGTTTAACAACTTATTAATATCTGCTTGTAAGCTTTAAGAAGTGTTTGTTGAGAATAGATAAATCTTTGGTCTAAATAAATTATTAGATATTTATCATAAACCTTCATCTTTAAAAAAATCAGGCATGTATTTCACAAAGCTGGAATTAGGACTGAAAAATCAAGTTTAGATTCATTATCCAAATTTAAATATTAGGAATAGAATATTTTTCTTCTTCACACCTTTATTTTGATACTGATCTAATTCATTGTTCTTACAGAGTTGTACTTCATTATTCTATGCCAGAAATGGATATTAGAGCGTAATTACTAGAGGGAAGTAATCGGCGATAAGCTCTACTTCAAGGTAATATTTCTTTTGTTTTTTGCATTGGAAGGTTTGGCTTGCTAATTGTGTGTATCTTGGGGTTTTTTGTGTTGATCAACTATATTCAGTCTTTTATCAGAGAAAGCATATTTGAAAGTAAGTTTTAGTTGCACAAGAGTTTCCTGTTCCAAATATCTTTCACTGTCTTTTTTTTTATATATAGTTTTATGGTTCTAATCTATTAACTGCCCAGAGTCACTTAGATAATGAGAAGGGTGGTATAAACATTTGATAAATAATGTGATGGTTAGGGTTAATCAAAAAGAAACTATTTACCAAATAATAGTTTGGCTTCCTTCCAAGGGTAAACTTTATTTCCAGTGTTGCTGAACCATAGCTCCCAGTGTCTTTGCTTTGTGAAAGATGCTGAGAGATAAGTGAGCTTCTGTTTAGCCTTTCTCAACCTTTAACCCTGGACAACCTTTAAAGTAATTTCCAGGGAATCCCTTCAGAAAACAGTAAAAAAATACAAACAAAATATAATTTTCTTCCAGCCCAAACATTCCATATTTTACATTAGTTCTTTGATTTTGGAGTAATGGCGGTAGAAGCATAGGATGAGCACATTTGCAGTCAACATTCTGCGTTGTAGGTGCATGTTTTGTTTGAAGTTATGTTTCTTCGGGGCTGGAGCAGTATGGTAAATCAAAGATGGGAAACATGGGCCCTTCCAGATGTTGATGTTTTTGAGCTTTATAAGTTCCGATTACTATGATTTGTGATAAAGAATGAAGGAAGAATGGTTTGAAATCACATGCTACCCATCCCCTTTGTAAATAGATGGTGCTTGAGTTTGTAGCAAATATATTTTCAATTTTTTTAAAAAAAATCATGTTAGGGTACTTGGTAGGCACTAAGAGAGATAGCTGGTGGCCAGAGGAGACATGTTGTCTGTCTATTCCTGTTTTAGATGGTTAAAACAATTAAGTTCAGGTTCCAACTTATATAAGTTAGACTTTACAGAATTGTTTTTTGTTCATGTGATACGATATAGTTTCTGAAAAAACCATTGCATGACCCAGGGATTTTTGGCCCCAAAGGCAGGGAAGCCAAAAGGACTGAGATAAGGCGATGGGGGAGGGGGGGGTGCAGATAAATATGTAGTTATAAATATATGAGTTGTTTGTCAATTTTGATCATGTAACCATGGGGGCACTGCAGTAGTCATAACTTTAAGGATTGGTCATTCTACCATTCATTCAGTGCCATCATAAGTTTGAATGGTTGCTGAATGATTTAAACGAGGACTACTTACTACTTACTTAGATGACCATTCAAATCATCTTCTGGACTCTACATTGACTACTTGTAATGTTTAAATCAGGCATGTCCAACTCATGGCCAATGGGTGGCATGCGGCCCTGGATAGCTAGTAATTTGGCTCCACAAGATCATTAAAAATATTTTAAAATAAAGGAAGTTATTTATATGCAATTAATTATACTGTATAGGTAGTCCTCAAGTTACAAATGTAATGGAGCCTGCCCATTTCATTTGTAACTCGAGGTTCTCTAGTGCACTGCTTGGAGAATCCAAGCATAGCTTGACTTCTGTCTATCTGCCCAGAGACTGTTTCTTGGCCACTCCTCCTCTGCTCAACTGAGCCCCAGTTTTTTGACTCAGTCTAGCCTAGAGAGACATGAAAAATTTTACTCTTGACAACTCAGATCTGAGCTAGAAGCATTCTCAGCTTGGATTTGCCTACCAATTTGGATTCAGGACACAATCCTTACAAGGAGCAGGTTCAGCAGGGCTTCTTTTATCGCTCCGCGGCTTTAGGCTGCCATAGCGGCTCCACAGCTGCCAGCAAGTGCACTGGTTTCCCCTGGTCCATCCAGCAAAACTGCCACCGCCTCAGGACCATCGACAAGGCAGCAGTCTGGAGTTTAATCCCGGGGTTCGGGGATCCTCTGGCTATTGCAGGCACCTGTCTCCTCCGACCTACTTGCCACCAGTGTGTGCACTGGTTCCCCAGTCCGCTGGCACAACCACCACTACCCGTACAGCTGACTTGGCCTCAAGGGCAGCTCCGGAGTCACTGTCCCGGTCTGGGGAACAGGGAATTTCCTGCATGGCGCTTGGAGAGCCAGCTTTCCCGCTCTCGTGCCATTTTGAGTTCCTGCAGCTGCGGCAAGGATCCTGGCACGGCGGCGTTGCTGCTTTTTGCACCTTGAGATTCCCCAGCTGCTGTGGGTGTGCTGGCCCTCTGACCTGTCAGGTGTGACTGCCACCTCCCTTGTGCCTACCGAGGTGACCACGTTGGACCAGTCTGTATCAGCCAAGCTGCCTTACAAGATGGCGGAGCGATCCATCCCTTAGGGTAACAGTGAGGCAGATCGTCCTCCCAGGCTCCAACTGACTGAGGAGCCTAGTTCCAGGGGCACCAAATCAACTGCCAAGGATGCTGCTGAAAAGAGCAGAACCAAGACCCTCTGTCCAAAAAGGCTTCTTCAGCCTCGGACAAGGATGCTAAAAGGCGCTGGAGAAGCAATTCTCCAACGCTTTAAAACAGGCAGAGTCTGACAGGGCCTCAACTGGCTCATTAATTGGGATGTTTTTTTCCCACCCTTTATTGCCTGAATTATCTCCTCAGATCACTGAGGCTAGGCAGCAAGACTGGTCACCAGATGGCACTGGTGAGCTGCAGCCATCCCAAACAGCCTGCTATATGAGGAGGAATTTATTCCCTTTTTGCGCATAGCAACTGTAGGCTTGGAATCAGCCTCTACTACTAGAGGCTCAGCCCCTGAAGCTACCTTCACCCCTACAGCAGCGGGACTGCAATGGAGGGGCCACTCACCCCATGCCATCCAACCTGCATACTTAGGTTCCTGTAAATCTGCCATCGCTGCTGGGACCTCCCTCACTGCACACATCCCTGCGCAGCGAAGATTCACTCATGGGGGATAAGGATTAGGGGGACCAGAAATTTTCAGATGATATGGGGCTGATACCTGACCGACCTGCTTTCACAGGTCTTTTTCGTCCCTCATTATTCAAATCGCTACTTTACAAGGCCAAAGCAACAAACAATATGGGAGCAGCAGAAATTCCTGCAGAACCCCCCCCCCTCCCCCAGGGTCCACCGGACCCACATGAAGGGCTGTTTTCCGAACCAACTGCAGAACAAGAGGTCATCCCCTCCCCAAAGCTGTTTGTTGATGTAATTCAGCAACAAAGGCACCAACCTGGCTCCCTTGCAGTGACTACCAGGCCAATCCCCCCGTTGGTGGTTGACTGCATCTTTTTGCGAGCCAATGGGAAAGGACCATAATGGATGCTTGGGTCCTACGAACAGTGAGGATAAGCCTCATACTGGAATTCCTCTCCACTCCTCTGAATCACTTCATATATTGCCCAGTTCCCCAAAACACCATAAAGAGAACCCTTATGGAGGCCGAGGTCCTACACTTGTTGGACATCCACACCATTGAGCCGGTCCCCAGGGATCAGGAGGGACTGGGGTTTTATTCGATCCTTTTCCTAGTACCAAAGAGTTTGGAGGGCTGGAGAGGAATTCTAGAGCCAAGAAACTCAACACTCACGTTGTGTACAAACGTTTCAGAATGCAGTCCCTACAATCCATCTTGGGCTGTATCCGGGAGGGCGATCTGTTAACATCTGTAGACTTGAAGGAGGCTTACCTCCATGTGCCCATCTGCCCTTCCCACCGAAGATTCCTGCTATTTGGCCTGTGATTGGCCCCCAAAACCATTACAAAGCTGTTGGCAGCAGTGGCGGCGAACATCAGAGCACTCCCAGTACGGGTACAGTGCTACCTAGATGACATTTTAATACAATTGTCCTCTCCGTCTCAAGCGAAAGAGAATCTCCAAACCGTGATCCGGACTCTTCAGAGACATGGGTTTTCAGTGAATATGGAAAAGAGTCATCTGGTTCCCACCACTTGCCTCCTACATCTCAGTGCGGTGATAAACTCCAGGTCATGCAAGGTCTATCTTTCCCAGGACCACCAGGACAGTATAAGATCCGTAGTGGACCAGATCCGTCACTATAGACAGTGCCCCTGGCTCTCCTGTCGCAGCTCCTGAGAAAGATGATTTCTTGCATCGCAATTGTGCCTTGGGCACATCTGCATGCCAGGACTCTCCAATGGTTCCTTCTCCCACTCCAAAGAGCCAGCAGCAGCAGCTCCAATGCCAGGATGTGGGTCCCACCGAAGGTCCTTTGCTCCCTTCACTGGTGGACTTCATGAGCCATAAAAAAGGGATGCATATTCAAGGAGTTCCAGCACATAACTATAACATCAGATGCCAGCCTATTTGGCTGTGGCGCCCACCTCCAGTTGCAGGTGGTCCAGGGGCGGTGGTCTCCGGCGGATGTAAAAAAAAATATAAACTGGCTGGAGCTCCGGGCTCTCCACCGCTTCCAGAAAGCCGTTGCAGACCTCAATGTCTTGATTTTAACAGACAAGGTGGCCACCAAGGCTCTCGTCGATTGCGAATGGGGCACCTGTTCCAGATCCCACATGAGCGAGGCAAAGAAATTTGGGCTCTGGGTGGAGAGGCACATGCTCTCCATCAGCAGAGCACATATCAGGATCGACAAATGTGCAGGCGGATTGACTGAGCAGGACGACAATAGACCATTCTGAGTGGCGCCTGCCTCCAGACCTTTTCAAAAGAACTGACCGAAAGGTTCAGTCATCCGATCGTGGATTTGTTTGCCCATCTGCCCAGTTGCCGAGGTTTTTTTTTCCAGGTTTGCAACATCGGTGACAGAAGGCGTCAATGTACTCCACAGTCCTTAGCATCAGAGCCTACTCTACGCCTTCCCTCCTCTTCCACCCATCCCAAGGGTAATCAGGAAGGTGTTAGCAGGTGTCACACCTCATTGGCCCAGACGCCTCTGGTATGCAGATCTGGTCAGACTTTAAGTATCCCGACCCTAGGGGATTCCCCAGGACAGGATTTCTCTCAGCCAGGGGGACTTGCTCCATCTGGAGCCTCATTGGCTCCAGTTGACCTCTGGCACTTGAGAGAAACCTCCTGAGGAAGGACAAATTCTCCACGAAGGTGATACAGGCTACTCAGGCTTCCAGACGGTCTTCAACAAATTGAATTTATAATGCAACCTGGACAGCGTTCTGTCAATGGTGCTCCAAGGGACACATCGATCCCACATCAGCATCGGTCCCAGAGATCCTGGACTTTTTACAAGAGGGGCTGGACAGAGGGTTGTCTCCTAACACCCTCCGTAGGCAGGTGGCGGCATTGTCCACAGTACTCACATGTGAGAATCGGCAATCCTTCATGCATCATCTGAGGGTCCGCAGCTTTCTCAAAGGGGCCACTAACCTGAAGCCGCCTGTGGTACATAGATACCCCACCTGGGACCTTACTTTAGTACTACAGGCCCTCATGTCCACACTGAGCTGTTGGGGACCACCAGTCTCCAGTTCTTGATCCTTAGGTCATCTTCCTTGTGGCCATCACTTCAGCCTAGAAGATTTCTGAATTAGCGGCCCTATCGGTGCGAGAGGATCTTTGCATCTTCCATTCAGACAGGGTTGTTCTGCAGTTGGACCCCTCCTTTCTGCCTAAGGTGAACTCCTGGTTCTATAGAGAACATTCTGCTTGATTTCTGCCTATGACCTAATCTCCCCTGGAGGAAAGATGGCAAACCTTGGATGTCAGGAGGGCTGTCCACAGATACATCAAAAGAATAGCATCCTTTAGGAAAACAATCCCTGTTCGTCTCATTCCAGCCTTCATCCATGGGCAGGAAGGTGAGTCCCTGCATTGTAGGCCGATGGTTGGATCATTGGAAAGGCCTATGAGCTTAAGGCCAGACTTTTACCAGGGCTGATAACAGCCCACTCAACCAAGAGTGCAGCCACAATGCATGCATCCTTTGAAAATGCAAGCATCCTTTGAAAATATTTGCAGGGCAGCGACTTGGTCCTCCCCATCGCCCTTTATCCGCCTCTACAAGCTGGACGTTTTTGTCTCAGCTGAGGTTCCTTCAGTTGGAGAGTGCTCCAGAGAGTTCATCCCACCTTGGGGACCCAGGACCAGTCCGTTTACCACCCCTTTAAGACTTTAAGCTTGGGTATGTCTCACGCTTGTATTCTACAAGCAGCGCACTGAAGAAGTGTTGTCTTACCTGATACGCCTCTTCTCAGTGTGCTGCGGGAGAATCCAAACCCACCCTCACGACCGTTCTGGTCCAGGATCCGAGGGTGGACACCATCATCACTGTACTACTTCTGTACTACTCCTTTATCGAAAAATTGGGGCTCAGCCAAGCAGAGGAGCCGTGGCCAAGAAACTCTTAACAACTCAGTCTCTGGGCCGATAGACAGAAGTCAACCCACTCTTGGATACTCCTGCAGCTCACTGAGAAGAGGCGTATCAGTTAAGACCGCCTCATTAGTGGAAGTGAATCCCGTACCTTGAACAGGATCACTCCCTCCTTTCGCCCATGCATTCTCTAATCAAATGTGAGGCTCGTTAAGTGCGCATGAGGTATTTTAGGGTGGGGGGTCCAGTGATGGAACAGGCCAACTGCCTAACACCACCCAAGGCTTCCCTGACCTACTGAAATATGTCATGCTCCTCACAATTGCTTCCCCCACCCACCCAACTTGCCGCACCGGATCACTGATCTTGTGAAGATCTAGCAAACAGTCTCCTTTCCAGCCTCACAGCCATGTGCGCCTCTCTGACACTCCATTTGGGCTTCTGCGGGCATCCCCTTGCCCATTGCAGGCCAAAATGGAGCTTTCGGGGAGGGCCACGTAGGACCGAACGGAGCGTTGAAGGGGTGGATCCGCCCTCGGAAGCTCTATTTTTTTTTTTATTGAAAAAGTTTTCAAATACAAATTTTCCCCCATTTTTCTCCCCCCCTCCTCCCTAACCCCCCCTCACCTCCCTTCCCCCCCGTGACTTCTTCACAACAAAAACCTAATTCATAACAGATTATATAATATTTTACCATCCCCTTACTCCCTCCTCTAAATACTGACCCTTACATGCTAATAATATTATTAATATTATTACTTCCCCCTTTTACCATACATTTCAAAATAACATTATATAATAACTTCTAATTTAGCATAATAATATTATTATAACTCCCAATCTAGCAACACTCTGCCTTTTTTTCTCCTCCCCCATACTTATATATATAACATTTCAAAGCAGTCTTCCCCATAAATCTTAATTTAACATTTATTCAACTCTATCCATTTCCTCCACTCCCCTAAATATATCACTTAAACATCCCTTTTCTTAAACTAAACAATCAGTAAACTAACCTATTTCCACCCACTTTCCTACAAAATTGCCATTCACAACAATTCTTAATATCTTTAATATACTGCCCGCCCTGCTAAAAAAAATATATTCTGTTATATAAAAAAAAAATCAATGACTTTAAATTTATAATCCATATAATATCTTCTTTGATGTCTTTCCACTGGATTGTTGAGTCCATCATCCATATTAGGGTAACATAGCATCCTGGTTGCAACAGTTTGTTCAAAATCCTCAGTCATCATCTGCCCCCATCAGTAATGAATATCCTCATATATATATAAAAAAGGAAAACAACCACCCGAGTGACGTTATAATTATATTCCATATAGTATCTGTAATTGTGGCTTTCATCAGGATTATTAATTCCCATCATCATAATGGGTAACAACCAGATCTTCTGCGTGCCCCAGCGTAGCTCTCTTGCCTTATAGCTCAAGATAAATATAATACATTTATCAATAAAAAAAAGAAAACCAAAGTAGATAATTCCAATCCAACAATTTAAGGCTCTTTTCACATCCCAAAGTTACGGCATTGCAGAGGTCTGTCGCTCTCCTCAGGATAATGTTAACCAATACTTCGCCTCAACTATCTTTTCATATATTCATTCATTTTTTAAAAATAACTGGCTTTACTGTTGCTTAATTTAGAAATTTTTATTTTTGTGAGACATTTCTTTTTTTCTTTTCTTTTTGTGGGTTTGATCTCCATCCTAGTTTCCTTTCTACAAGTTGTATATCAACTGATCGGTTTTCATTCTGCTTTATGACTTGATCTTGTTGGTTTTGCTTTTGTATCTCATATTTCTTTTTTATCAGTTGTGTATCAGCTAATTGGTTTCCATGCTTGTCTGTGACTTGATGAATCATCACATTAGGGTCCGATGCCACTTCTCTCATATTTGTAGATAATCCATCTGAGGTGTCTAAAGAATCCAAAGGCAATTTGTCCACAGCAACCTCTATAATTCGATGTTTTCCCTTTATTTCCAACTCCTTCTGCTTATCCTGTATTGTGCATAAAGATGTTAAATTCATTTTCAAAATTTTTTGATAAAATTCTTCCGCTTTTTCAACAGTATTTAGTTGGTATCTTTCTCCTTGATATCAATATTGAGATAATATTATGCCAACTGGAGCATCCCACCTGAATAGAATATTTCTTTTTTTAAGCTCAGACACTAGAAAACCAAATTTCTTTCTTTCCAATAACATCTTGGGCGGGAGCTCTTTGTAAATCCAAATCTTTCTTCCAAACAATTGCAAAGTAGAGTTGAAGGAATTTTGCACAATATTATTTCTTAATCTGTAAAATAAATCACCACATCTCTAGGCAATTGCCTTTGCTTTGCAGTCCAGGAATTTATTCTATAAACTCTATCGATCCTACAAAATACTTCCTCAGGTTGAACCTTTAAAATCCCAGCCAAAATTTCAGAAGATATTTTCCTTAAATCATCTCTGTTATTTTCCTGCAATCCTCTCAGTCTAATCGCATATTCAGTAAAATTATATTGCATCATTAAAACTTCTCTTTCAATCCGTTGTTGTATGTTTTCTGCATTACAAGTCTTTTGATCAGCCTCCATTTTAGTTTTTCTTCTGAGCTATTGTCTTGAGTATTTGTCAAATCATTTTCAATTTTTTGTATTCTATTGTCCAAATTGTCCTCAATTTCTTCCATTTTAGACTCTAATAAATTAGTATTTGCATCCAACTTGATCATAAATTCTGTAAAACCATTAGCCATTTTTATAATCTTTCGATCCAAAGTATCAAACTTTAATTGCACTAATTCTTTAATTTCCTGCTTAAATTTTTCAAAGTTCTGATTCACAATCTCATCCCTTCTTACAATCTCCTCCAAAAGAAATTCAATTATGTTAAAATCAGTTTTTTGAGACTGGAGATTTAGAACTTGTTCATGTAATTTATTAATGGGGGAATCCCCCCCCCACTGCTTGTTTGTCCGGCTTTGTAAGCTTTAATGCCATGTTTCCACACAGACAAACTTTTTTAGAAAAGAAAAGAAAGGCAAAGAAGAAAAAAAAAACTTCTTTCCAACCAAGATCACTATCAGATCTCCAGGAAAAAGAGAACACAAAAGTAGAGGTTTATCTTCAATTATAGCCAGAGGTATTTATTCCGCTACTTTGTATCTTAATAGGAAACGGAAGGACTCTCCCTTTCAGCCCCTTCTCAAGCCTCGGCAGTCGCCATTTTTAAAAATTCTTTTTTCCTTTTCCTTTTCCTTCTTCAGTAACTGTTATAAAATAAATGAGATACTTGAGATTCAGGGTCACAGGTCCAGCTCACATCCTTTTTAATTATTCTGTTAATTTTGTAGGCTTGTTCTTGTCGCCTAACTCTGCATAAGCAGAGTTCTCCCAAAGCCCGGAACGGCGGCGAGGGATATAGGGAGCTTCGTCTGCTTCATCCCCAAAAGTAAAAAAAAACTTTTGGGGCTACGCAGAGAGCTCTACCTGCCCCCGCCGGCTCTATCTCCATTTCCACATGGAAACGGAGTTTTTTCGAGCCGCCTTTCAGTTATAGAGGCGGCTCTTTACAGGCAATGGGGCTGGCGGTCCCGAGGGATCGTCTGGCGGCGGCGAGAAACAAACCGGAAGTCCCGGAAGCTCTATTTTGACATGCAACATGCTAGATGAATGTTGCAGAGCCTCTGTGGTTGTTCATAAAGGTGAACAACTGCCGTGTTGCTGCAAGATTCGTAGTTTCGGGACTTGTTCATAAACACTTGGGGGCGCTTAGCGCGTAACTTCAAACAGTCACTAAGGGAACACTCGTAACCTGTGGATTACCTATATATATTTATATGTAGCCCAAGACAATTCCTTTTCAACCATTGTGGCCTAGAGTCGGACACCCATAGTTTAAATAAATAGCATGAATTAACCAATAGGCATGTTTGAGATTTGGGAACATATTAAGGGCATATTCACTAAATGACTGGCCTAATGGATGTGGCCAGACTGCAATAGTGCAGTTACTTGCTACCATTATCTTTAGAATTCTAGAATGCTTGTCAGAATGTCAGCTTTCTTCTGTTTTATTTTTCCTATGCAGTGGATACACTTTTAAATGAAGTACCCATGCTCTTGTTTAGCAACTACAGTACCTCCATTAGCAACTATTTGCAAATACGATGGTAATCAAGTATTAATTTTGCAACCAACGTGTGCATTTACAACATGCATGTGACAATAATGCACATTAAAGTAATGCTGGCTTAGCTATACAAGACAACTTTTATCTGAATGATATTTGTACCCTTATTTGCTTGATGTCTTTTTTCCTGTACGGTGCCTTGAGACTCCAGGCATGGATCCCTCTTCTCTTGTAGCTCTATAGACTGAGTGTAAACTGAAGAAATACCCTCTGCTAACGCTTCCCAGTTTCAACTCAGTCTGTACCTCTGGATAGACGTGGCAGAGTGAGCTCTGCCAAAAGCAGCTTTTGATTCAGCAGTAAATTGGAAGTGCAAGGAAGAGAGAACAGAAAGAAGATACAGCGTGAAGAGCCCTAGGCTCAAGCCCGCTGTTGGTTTGGAAAGGATTGAAGGAAAGTGGAGGCCAGAAAAGGCTCTACTAACTGCGGCAGCCGTTTTGGGGGCCTGCGTGAAGATCCAGTGGCTCGAGCCCACTACCCCGCGATGAGGGAGGATTGGAAGGCATTGCTGGAAGGAAGGGTTGGCTAACGGCACCTTTTGACTCCTCGTGGCTGCCAGTGCCCTTGGGTGTGTTCTGGAAGCTTGGGCGGCCTTTTTTTCTAGTTGGCGTGAAACAGTGAAGAGGCCAGGTGCTATTTTGAAAGTGGAGTAGCATGGGGGTAGTAAGCAGACCACGCTACTCCAAAACGCCATTAGTGAGTGTTACCAGCTGGTAGCACTCAGGAGAACCCTATCTCTCAGCTGCCTGCCCAGGAAGGAGTGCAGTTCGGAGTTGTTGCCAGCCCCAGACCACGTAGAGATTTATCGGCTGCCTGTGATTGGGAGGTAGACCAGGACCTCCAGCATTGCCTATATACAGAACTGCTGAGGCTCTTCGCCTGCCTGCCCAGTTGGGAGGTAGCTGGTACCTACAGTTATTGCAACAGAGACAGACCTAAGGCTTTTGGCTTTCTGCTTGGTTGGGAGGTAGACCAGGACCTCCAAAATACAGCAGCCTTCGGGAACTTGCTGAGTGTGACAGTGATCTTGAATGGTGAGATAACCGAGGCCATTGGAGCCATTTTTCTTTTGAGGCTTTCCCTGACAGGAAGTTGTTTTTTTTTTTTTTAGAGAGAGAGAACTGACTAGTAGACCAGATATTATACAGTGTCTACAGTGCACACAGAGAGATGGCTGAAAGAGCTCAGGCGAGCAGAGCCAGCAATCGCAGCTCCAAGCATGGATCTTCTAGATCTAAGAGTGGGGCCAGGGGAGCAGCAGCCATGACAAGATCCAAGCCTGTCCCCAACAAGAAGTCTTCTAAGGCCCTGGAGAAGGCTGAGCAAAGGCTTCAAAGGACCTTGGAGAAGCAGGTAGAAAAAAAGCAGCAGAGAAAAGGAAGCACCTAAGCCGCCTTGTAGAAAAGGAGGCTGGCCCTGCTTTCAGACAGATATCGGAGTCTGATAATCTCAGCACTGCAGGAGACTTGATTATGCAGGAGGAGTCGGGTTCAGTCCCTATCCCAGATCCTGAGCCATCTACAAGTGGTATTTGGCCTCCACAGGGCCTTTCACCTTTACCACAGGAGAGGGGGGTGGCATCTACCCAAGTCTACCTTCACTTCTGTAGTGGCAGGGCTCTGCCCGCTGGGGGAAGGTGACATAGAAGTGCATCGTTTAGTCCAACAATGGATTTCTGAGGCAGTTAAGAGAGGGTTTGAAGCTGGCAGATAGCATTTTCTCCAAACAGCAACGATAGCATCGGAAATGCAGGTACAGGAGAGTCCACCTCAGTATCCAAGGGAGTTGCTGAGTTACCAGGCTTCCGGTTCTCTGGACTCTTCCTTGAGGAGTGAAGATTCAGTTTTGGAGGAAGAGGGCCTGATTGATCAGGAGTTATCAGAAGATGAGGGTATGGGGCCTGAACAACCTAGCTTCAAAGGGTTATTCAGGCCTCATTTGTTTAAGGCACTATGTCAGGTTCCGAGTCAGGATGTAGAAGAAAAACACAAGATGGAGTTTGTAGTAAAGGTTTATCTTCCTAGATTCGGCACGTTCCAACAATCACCTAGCGTTTCTGTGAAATATTGTCAGCTCTAACCCTAGTGTGCTCCCATCACCGTTTTTATCCTCTGTGCACCCCGCCCCTCTGCTCCACCCTCTAACTCCATCCCATAGTCCAGTGTTGATTGGTGTGTTCCGGCCGCTCCCCCATCCAGGCATGGATCGCAGTTAATCCAGGGCTGTCAGCCCCAAGAAACTCTCATTAACACTGGCTACGCGGTCAAATCAGTTTTTGCGCAGGCGCAGTTCCATCTGCCTCTCAGCTGAGGGGCGGCAACTCGTCCGACAGCGCTAGAGGACCCAGAACACCCCAGAAACGGTGGGGAAGCAGGCAGCGTTATGATTGTTTTTAATCCTGGGAAGCAAGGCATAATGATCGGCTAGTCCCCTTCCTCTCCGCAATGACAGCCCAGCGGCGATGACACGCTGCTTTTTAAGGCTTAGAGTTCAACCTTCCTGGGGACGGATTTGTCAAAGCCTGAGGCTTCACTGGAGCCTGTGGATCCCTCTGATCTCTTGTTTTCAGAGCCCATGACTGAAACGGAGGCCATTCCAGCACCAAGATTATTTATGGACGTAATTCAGAAGTAGTGGGTTTCTCCAGAGGCTTATTCCAATCCCACGTCCTTTGGCAAAAAATTCTACAATGTCAACCCGAATCTTACTGAGCTTCTACAGATTCCGGAGGTAGATGAACCGGTGATGGCGTTGGCATCCCCCTCAGCTGCTCTCTCTGATGCGGAGGACCTGCTTAAGCCAGATGAGAAGAAGGTAGAGCTTATGCTTCACAAGGCCCACCAAGTGGCTGCCTGGGCGGTCACAGCTGTCACGGCTGCTTCTTTTTTCACCAGAGCATTGTTGCTTTGGTTAAAGCAGATACAGGAAAGAATCCCACCTGCTGATCTGCGGACTCACTGGGATTTCAACAAGGTTGTCGCTGCAGCAGAATTCACGGTGGATGCCACGTTGAGTTCTGCGAA
Source organism: Pantherophis guttatus (assembly GCF_059756535.1). NCBI lineage: Eukaryota > Metazoa > Chordata > Lepidosauria > Squamata > Colubridae > Pantherophis > Pantherophis guttatus. The sequence continues at coordinate 172,268,557 of NC_142064.1, forward strand.
ATTCGGAGCTAGGGCAATTGCTTCTTCTGTCACAGCAAGGTGTCTACTGTGGCTAAAGCACTGGCAGGCAGACACTAAGAGGAGGTGGAAGCTCTCCCTGCAGGCTCCAGCTCCAGCCATCACCATAGAGTGGGAAGCACACTCCCAGAGCAGCTGCTGCCCTGGCTGGGGTTTGGAAGTCACAGAGGCAGTTTGGGGGAGAGAAAGAAAGACTTTTGCTGCTTCTGCTGCTTTCCTTACATGCAGCCAAAAGCAGAAGCAGCAGAAGTCTTTCTTTCTCTCCCCCAAATTCTGCCTCTGCCGCAGCCAGGGCAGCGGCTGCTCTGGGAGTATGCTTCCCACTCTATGGTGATGGTGGCCTGAGGCATCCCCTTCCCCCCTGCTCCTCTCAGCTCAGGCAATCAGACTTTGCTTGTGGGAGGCCAGCAGGGTAGGTTGCAAGTTGCTCTGGTAAACAGGAGCCACACCATCCATTCTCGTTCGGAGCATTGCCAAGTGCAGAGAGTAGATTCAGAATAAAATATTTTGATAAATCAATTTTCATGCTAAATCTGTTGGAACAAATTGAATATTTTTCAAACCCTAAAACCATTAATGTTGGAAGTGTTTTGTATTTACTTGAGAGGAATACCAGGACTAGGAATCTTCAAGTGTTTTGCATCCTGGACTATGTTTAAGACTTTAAGATAGTGTTCCCCAATGTTTCCAGTTTTGCAGACTGTTGGGGGGGGGATTGTTCGATGTGAGCAGATGACAAGCACACATGCATGCAGCTCCATTTACACAAGTGGTTTGCACACATGCTTGGCGCTCACTCAAATGCAGCAAATGAGCTTGGCCACTACTCACACAAGTGAGATTGTCTGTGTGTGCACTTGCTGGCCATTTCTGTGGCCCAGTTGCAATTTCCTCATGGCACTAGTGGGCCGTGGCCCATAGGCTGGGGACCCCTGCTTTAAGAGCATGTTGTTGGCACTTAACATGATATGGATTATTGTACCAGAACAGCAAACTAATTAGGATATTTCCTTTTTCCATCTCTAGTCTCCAGGATACAGTCAACTCCAGATTATCTGTAATGTTTAAAATGCATTTGTTTTTCTGAACTGCACTAATTGTTGTTTTTGTAAAACACATCTATTTAAACCATGCCTTGTTTAACAAGTTACACAGTTGAGTAAATGCACAAAATGCATTAACCCCCAAAGTGTTTTAATTGAATGCCATTCATGATCCATGCATTCATTTATATCTTCACATGTGACTTCTTCACATGTTTAGCACTACAAAAATACATTATTTCTGGGAAGGTTCCCTCTCCCACACACATATTGGTACTTTAAGTCATGACATGATGCAATAGAAAACAACAAAGCCTTGGTTTTGCAGCACTGTTCATTTCTCTTCCACATCACCCACCTTCTAGCTTAAGAACATTTATATGTTACTTGAGTTGCTGAATTTCTGTTGCATGTGCTGGCAGTGCTCTTTTTTTTTACTAGAGCTGGCAGGAGGCATAGGAATGTTCATAGATAAATTATTCACTTGCATTTGTGAAATATATTTCACCCAACTATAATTACACAACTCTGCTGCTACTGCTGTGCTCAAACAAATCAAACCAGTTATGTTTTAATATGGTACTACAGTTTAGTTTTTGGTGATACGTTTGGTTTGGTTTGTTTACAATTGAAATTGTAAACCAGAGGATTTCCGGAAGATACGATTTTAATTTTTCCTCTTGAAAAAGGAGGGGAGTTTTGTTGGTTCACTTTTAATGTATATTAAACCTATGGTACAGTACAGTGGTAAGGTATTTTTCAACCAAAAATGCTGGAAAATTATGCCATCATTTTTGTGGTTGTGATTGGAGTGTTTTCCTATCCTCCATAGTTAAACAAATCTAGTCATTAACCTTTTCTTCCAAGTAAGCACATTTGACTGTACTTTATAAACTCAGTCCCCAGTTTTAGGAAGGGAGCCTTGTAATAAATAAGATCTGTTTGATATGATCTGTTACTAGAATCCATGTTAGTCTGCTTCCAGGTGTTCACAGATCTGTTGCTTGATTATGTTTTCCAGGATCTTCCCAGGGAATGATGTCAAGCTGATAGGTCTGTAGTTTCTTGGATCCATTTTATTTTCCTTTTTTTTTTTTTTAAGATAGGAACCACATCAGCTCTTTTCCAGTCCTCTTGTAAGTTCCCAGTGCTCCTGGATATTTGAAAGATATTGTTCAGTGGTTTCAGGATCACGTTTGCTACCTCTTTCAGAACTCTGGGATGTAATCCACCTGGTCTTGGTGATTTGAAGTTGTCTAGGATAGGCAAGTGTGGCGAAGGTTGTTGAGAGCGTGGTGGCACGACAACTTCCCCGGCACCTGGATGAAGATATCTATCTAGACCCGTACCAGTCGGGCTTCAGGCAGGGGTACAGAACAGAAACGGCATTGGTCGCGTTGGTGGATGATCTCTGGAGGGCTCGGGACAGGGGTTGCTCCTCTGTCCTAGTCCTATTAGATCTCTCAGCAGCTTTTGATACCATCGACCATGGTATCATGCTGCAGCGATTGAGGGGGTTAGGAATAGGGGGCACCGTTTTGCGGTGGTTCTCCTCCTTCCTCTCCGACCGCTCGCAGTTCGTGTTGGCAGGGGGACAGAGATCGACCTCGAGGCGTCTCGCATGGGGAGTGCCGCAAGGCTCGGTCCTCTCGCCCCTCCTGTTCAACATTTATGTGAAGCCGCTGGGTGAGATCATCCGTGGTTTTGGGGTGAAGTGCCATCTGTACGCTGATGATACTCAGCTGTACATCTCCACTCCAGACCACCCCAACAATGCCCTTGATGTGATGTCTCGCTGCCTGGAGGCTGTGCGGGTCTGGATGGGGAGGAACAGGCTCAGACTCAACCCCTCTAAGACCGAGCGGCTGTGGCTTCTGGCGCCCCGATATAGTCAGCAGGTGCCATCGCTGACTATTGGGGGTGAATCTTTGCCCCCCATGGAGAGGGCTCGCAATCTGGGTGTCCTCCTGGACGCGCAGCTGTCTTTAGAAGAGCATATGACAGCCGTGGCCAGGGGGGCCTTTTATCAGGTTTGCCTGATTCGCCAGTTGCAGCCCTTTCTGGATCGGGACGCCCTGCGCACGGTCACTCATGCCCTTGTTACTTCCCGGTTGGACTATTGTAATGCTCTCTACATGGGGCTCCCCTTGAAGAGCACTCGGAGGCTCCAACTGGTCCAGAATGCGGCCGCGCGGGTGGTTATGGGCACAACCCGTTGTGCCCACGTGACACCCGTCCTGTGCAAGCTGCACTGGCTCCCAGTGGTCTTCCGGGTGCGATTCAAGGTGTTGGTTACCACCTTTAAAGCGCTCCATGGCATAGGACCCGGGTACCTCTGAGACCGTCTTCTGCCACCAATAGCCTCCCACCGACCAGTTCGCTCCCACAGAGAGGGTCTCCTCTGGGTGCCATCGGCCAAGTTATGTCGGCTGGCGACACCCAGGGGGAGGGCCTTCTCTGTGGGAGCCCCAGCCATGTGGAACGAACTGCCCCCGGAAATTCGTAAGATCTCCGACCTCCAAGTGTTTCGCTGCGCACTGAAGACCCTGTTGTTCCGCCAGGCTGGCCTATCAACACAATAGTTTTAAATTGGGGTATTTAAATTTTTTTGGGTTTTAAATCTGAGCCAATTTATTTAATTATTTTAAATTTTATATTGCTGTTTTGTCTGTGTTTTTAAATAGGCTGTACACCGCCCTGAGTCCTTCGGGAGAAGGGCGGTATAGAAATAAAATAATAATAATAATAATAATAATAATAATAATAATAATAATTATTATTATTATTATTATTATTATTATTATTATTATTATTATTATTATTATTATTATTATTATTATACCATTTTCTTGCCTATTATAATTTATATTCCTAATCTGTTTTTTGTTAGATTGGTCTATTTTTTCTTTTTGCATAAAAACAGTTGCAAAGAATGAATTAAGCAGTTTTACTTTCTCCCTGCTATCGTCTCATCCTTCCATATTTTTTTCTTGACTTTTACATGTTGAAAGAAACTATTATTATTTTTTTACATTTGTTGCAAGTTTTATTGACCCTTAATTTTCCTGACTTCACCTTCACAAGTTCTGACTATTTGTTGGTATTCTGCCTTAGTTATGTGCCCCTCTCTCCATTTTTTGTACTTACCCTTTTTGTCTTTCCGTTTATAGAGTGTTGTTTTTGCAACCATGTTGGTTTTCTCTTGAATCTCTTTTTCCCCCCCGGGGTATCTCATTTTTTAGAGTTTCCCAAGCTTTTTAATTTATTTTCTCCTTTAAGATTTTCATCCATGGAATCCTTACCAATCCTAAATTCATTGAAATCGGCTCTCTTAAAGTCTAAACACTGATGTCAGCGTTGCAATGCTGGCATAGACAGAGAGAGCAGAGGACAGTGAAAGATAAACTCTGAAACTTTTGCCTGCAAAATCCCTTTGAAGCCTGGTTGTCGTGGAGATCAGTGGGGGGGCACATTCCTGAGAAATGACGGGGAAAAGAAGTCTGAAGAATGACTTGGAAGACAGCCAATGAGAAGCAGAGACTTGGGGGTCGGAAAGGGAGGGATTGGGAGGCAAAAGGTCAGTCTTGTCCGCGCGGAGTCATGATCCGGTGGCTGAGCTCAATTAAAGAAAGATTTCCTTAAAGATTGGCAGTTTGGAAATTCATTTAATCTTGAGATAGCACCGCAGTCTGACAACTAGTTTGATTTTGTTCTATTGCTTATATCTGCATTATATTGAATTCCAGTATGACATGATCCCTCTCCCCCAAAGTTCCTGCATCCTGTTCCAACTTCCTGTATCATTTCATCTCTGTTAGTAAGAATTAAGTCCAGTATAGCTGACCCGTTCCCTCTTTTACCTTGAGATGTTTTGGATGATTTAGTTTTAATTATTGGTAGTAACCAAGCAGTTGCTAGTTTTGAAAGTAGAATCTCAACAAGACAGTTAAGGCCCAACAAGACAGCAAAACATTTAAAATGGGCATCAGTAAGTTGTAGCTAGCAGATACAAAATTCTGAACTGTGAACTTGAATGTCCTTGGTAATATTTTCTATTCTTTTGGCACCCTCTCCTGGGTGTCTTCTGTACTGCAGTGCTTTGTAAGAATAGTATTTAATGAAGTTTCTTACAGTACAAAATATTGTTGAAGGGGTTTTTTTTTTGATGCAAGACTAAAGCATAGGAAAGAGAAAAATTCACTTTCCATTACTCCTATCAGATTTAAGTTCATGATTTTACCTTTTCAGAATTTTTCCTGCGGCTTTTAAAACATGATCAATTAGGACTCATAACAAAATAATGAATAAAATGTTTAATGAACAAAAATCAATAAATACTAGCCGTACCCGTAATGTATCCCTAAAAGCAATGTCCTGAAAAGTATGTTTGTATGATATGTTTAAAATGTATTAACATCTATTATTAAGTAGCATAAATTATTGAGAATAGAAAATAAAAATAAAATATTTTAATTCTATCAATATTAACTATAATTTAGAATGGCAATATTACAAGCATTGAATTGTTTAGTTTTCTCATTGAAAGTTGAGTATAACAAAAAAAAAAAAACCCACTATACCTCTTATCAAAATTTTCCAAAGGTGCTTTTTCAAGAGGCAACTGAACTTTCTGGTTTTTCTTTGAAAACATTTAGCTTCTCATCCAGGAAGCTTCTTCAGCTCTGATTAGATGGGGAACAGAATGATTTATACTCCTTGGAGACAGCTGGTCATTTGCATTCTTTTTAGAGAGTCATTGATGCCACCTGGAGGTTTATCTGTGTCCTCAGGGTCATCTGAGTGATGCAAATGGGTGTGGAACCTTCTTGGAACTGTTGAAAGGACTGTGTTTTAGACTGGAGATAGATGATGTTGTA